>NW_008794115.1:1222734-1229553 GCF_000699145.1 Aptenodytes forsteri | reverse complement strand
TTAGGGACATGGTTTAGTGGGCATGGTGGTGTTGGGTTGATGGTTGGACTTGATGATCTTAGAGGTCTTTTCCAACCTTAATGATTCTATGATAACAAAGGTGATTAAAGAGTATACCGATTTGTAAAACATCCTTTAAAGGAAACATACTACTAAAAAAAAAATAAAATTGTTTGTTATACTTCTGTATATGTTTCTTGTAGCAATTTTTTATATGTTTTACCTAAATGCTGTTCCACTTAATTTGGGAAAGACTAGATATTTTCACCAAGACAACATCCCTTGAGGTGTTTCTTTTCCATTCTCCTTTTCCAGTCAAATTATAAAGATTGCACACACACATATAGATGATCAACCATCACAGAAGGGAATTATTACCAAAGCAATTGCTGCCAATATCTGAAAATCACTCTCCTCTCCAACCCTCTGCATATTCTCACTTTATGGTCCTGGGAAGTACAAGAAACTACTCCATATCCTCAATCTCAAATTTAGGGCATAAACTACATCTATCCTGCAGCCCATGAAGACCTTTATTTTAAAAGTAATCTAATACTTGAAGAGTATTTTCAAGCATAGCCTTTTCCTTAGAAGGTTTTATACAATAAGTACAATCTGATGGGTATAGCCTATATAACCCTACCACGCTGACTGGAAATCTGCAGCTACATACTTCCTCTTAATGAATGCCTACTAAAAAGGCAATGATTCTTCCCATGATACAAACTGGTAAACACGAAAGTTTATAAGCATTTTCAAACTTAACTATGGGCATCTGATGGGCTAGTAAATGAAGGATTTTGCATATTGTACTTGCAAAAGATCTATACACTCCAACAACAGGGATCTGATTTACATTCCAACATTCCTAATACTCTGATCATACCTACAATAATAGTAAATTCTTGGGCTGAACAGACCAGTTGTGTCCAAATGCAGTGGCTTATTCATAGGCCAGGACTAAGCTCATTTAAAGTACATTATATAGCTCAGGTCTAGTAAGCTCTGAAAGAGCTGTGTCCCATGACCCTAAAACCAAGACAAAGAAAGTCACTTATGTGACTGGTTGGAGTCATCGAGGCCCAGATGGTCTTGTAAGCATTATTGTCGTCTTCCATCTCATCCCCAGAAAGCAGCAGAGGCAGAAGTTTAACTTAGGTATGGCATTACAAGGTAGAGTTTACAAGCCGGTTTAGTGCAGAGCTGTATTTAACTAACCTGTTGCTCTTGGAAGTGCACTGTGCAGTGTAGTTGAGATTCTTTGTCATCAGGTGTCTCTGCACCACAGCATGTCCTGGGTAATGTGTTTTTTTCCAATGTCTAACTATTCACCTAATCTGTCATTACTCTCAACAATGAAGAAATATTAAAGATGTCATCTCTTCACCAGTTTGTCCCTCGCAAAACTTTATGAACCCGTCAACTAGCTCCAACAGAAATTGGTCAATGTCTAAAAAAAAATTCTATTCTGACACCTTTTAGGACAAAAAGTTAGTATCTGGTAAAGGGGAAAGAGACGTGTTATTTCCACTGAGGAAAAGGTAGAAAAAACTCAACTGGTACATACTGTAATAAACATATGCTTACTGACCAATTACAAAAATGTACATGCAACTATAAACTAATCCAGGATAGGTATTAGAGACAGAGCTCTGGTCTTTACTGTAGTCTGCATATCAGAGAAGTGGAAGCACAAATCAAGCTGCAAAGAACACTGGTTTCCAAACATGTTTTATTTCTGCTGCAAGAACGACAGCAGTGTATTTCCACAGAATTATTGCACATTAATTCTCCTGTTAAAGTCCTCTTCATAAAACTTACCTCACAGACTAAGAGGATTTTCTGTATTTGTCTAGAATTTCCAAGCATCTTTTAAGCTACCAAAAACCAAAACACAGATTTTTTTTTTACCTCTTTTTAAAAAGCAATGATAAAATCAACAGATAAAGTAAATGCAACAAATATCCCACATCTGCATTTCAGTAAACATGTAAAAACACTATTGTTCTCAAAATCTTACCTAAAATATCACTCAGAAGCAGTTTACACAGAACATTTTCATGGACTGTTAGTTCACTAATACGCTGTAACCAATGCAATAAACTGTAACAATTATTACCTACTCAGATATTTTGACAGCCACAACCACTACAGTAACTGACTACATCAAACTTTCAGCTTTCATTATCTCAGGCCCTGAAGCATGTCACAGGGTACATAGGTACATGTAGGGTGATGTGATGGACTGTTTTTATCAATTACCTATATTAGCCCTGAGAAGAGTAAGTGTACAATGATGTCCACAGATGTTTCTACATAAAAAAGTTGTGAATAATAAAGGTGTAAATTTTTTGAGGAAGCAAGCTTCATAACAAAACCATTTATTTGGAAGATGCAAAGGAACAGTTGTATAAAAACAATCTGAGACAGACATGCACCACCTCATGAAAACAGATCTTTGAAAAATGAATGCTAGCACACTGGTATTACACCCTGGCAATATTAAACAAGAACTGTAATCTTCCAAGCAAGCAGAGCTTTGCTTTAGAAATCTACAATTTTCCTGCATTCAGAATTGAAGCCCACAAGAGAAGCAGAAAACTGTATCAAAACATTCTCTACTTTTCAATTTTTACATTAATGATAAAATGTAACTAATACTTACTATTATGACCAGGGAAATAGCGTTTTATCTGTCGGCTTCTGTGTGTGACTGGGGTACTTACTAGAAGACTGTTCTTATCTACCTACAATTGCATTTCATCCACCTTTAATGCATGAAACAGTTAGGTTTAATGTGATAGCAAATGAAGGACAACATAGGCCACAAAAGCTGAAGCATTAATTACACTATCTTTCTCTATGTGCTGCCAGGCACCAAAGACAAAGTATATTCCCTTAGAAAGATAAATTAGTCTTAGGTCTGTTTTCCCCAGTCCTTGCCAGCACTCTGCCAACCATGTACAAAAGCCAGCTACCTAGATCTGCAAGCAAATTTTCGTTAAAACACTTTCACAGAAACACTGCCAAGTATGTAATTTCCAGAGCTAAGCCATCAGCCTGATTAATACCAAAATTATCAGTTCCCTCAAATGCACTTCCAAAGAGCATTTCGCTTCCTCTGTCCACTCCCAAAATAGTATTTCCTTTCCATGTTTGGTCCACATTAACTGTGTAAGAAATATGGTTTGATCTTTATCTATCTTTAGCCTAAGGAAGTACTTTGGAGAAAGGTACTTGTAGTTAAAAATGAGTAACACGACTAGCTATTTATACTACTTCCTGTTCCAGTGTATTGACAAGTCATCACTATGCTAACACATCTCATGATTTTTCACCATGGTGACAGAGCTCTTGATCCCCTGCATACTGGAGACTGTGAATATAAACATCAGATGCCAAAGCAATAAAAGAAGCAAATCTCCTCTTGGAACAACAAGGAAAAGAAACTTAAGGGATGTTATGTGAGGAGTGGGCATGTCCTCTGGGCCCAGGAATTCCTCCTGCCCAGTCCAGTGTGCTCAGGGAGCGAAGTGGTGGTGGTGTCTCCATCTGAGGCTGAGGGTCACAGTTGCTGCTTTCCTGTTTGCACATTCAACCAGTAGTAACCAGTTTGCAGGTTCAACTGGTAGTAAAACTGAGCATGTATCCCAGAGACATTGCACACACAGGGCATTGACACGGCTGGTCACACGCACTGCCACAGACAAGGCACTGCCTTCAATAGCACCCACATACGGGACTCACATAAACACAAGCACCGACAGCCAAGTCCCCTCCTCCTCATGGGCTGGCAGAGACAGAAGGTCACTAGAGCAGCACATACACAACACTCTCCAGGTTCACAGGCACACGCACGCTCATGGATATCCCAAGTACCACCATGGCGCCTTTGCCCACCCAGCATCCCTGCCCCAATCCCAGGCCCCCTTACCTGCCCCATGGGTCCCCGACTCACCGGGTGGTCCAGCTTGGTGCTCACTGCAGACACACAGCACTCACACACTTGTCCCACAGGCATGTCACATTCACAGGTCCTCCAAAATACCAGCATGGACCCTCGGCCTGCCTGACACTCCAGACTGGTCCCAAAGCCCCTCAACTGGTCCAGTTTGAAGATGGCCAGCAAATACAAACACCCGCCACTGCCCACTACGCACAGCAAGTTTGGGGAATACAGACACGCACTCCCCTCCAGCAGATGGCACCAAGCACACGGGCTGTGACCTGCGGTCCAGCTCCTGCCACTGACGCGGAGACCCTCACTCACCCTGGTCCCCCTAATAGCTGGCTTTGGGGACACACACTGTTCCTGCTCCAGGCGCTGGCAGCCAAGACAATCAGCCGCCCCAGTAACTGGTACTTAGACCCCACTTGCTCCAGTAACTGACATAGGCCAGGGGTGCCCACATCCCTGGTCTGACTCCAGTAGCTGGCACCCAAGTCCACTCACACCAGTCCCCCCAGTTGCTGGCACTATGGATATAAAGTCTGTAGGAAACCAACACGATAATCCAGAGAGCTACAGCCCCTCCAACTCCTGACACCGAGACCCCCACTTGCTCCCATTGCTGGCACCGCAGACCTGGTGGTGCCTACACCTCCAGTGAGACTCCAGTTGCTGGCCTAGTCTCCACTCAAGCTGGTCTCACTTAGTCCCTGCAGCACTCACACACATGGGATAGAGAGTGAGATTACACAGAAAGAGAGTGAAGAAAAGATCTAATAAAATAGGACAGACTCCAGTGATCAGGCATAGGGCTCGGCCAGACAACTGTAAAGACTGGCCACAATTTACACAATTGGCCCCTTTTCTGTCTGGCCCCATTTTGTCTCTCCCTGACTCCCTTCCTCTTCACATTGCCTCCTCAGCTGGCATAGTCCCACTGATCCCCTCCAACATCCTGGACCCTCAGGTTTGCAATCTTATCAGTCACAAAGTCCTTGTTTGCATGCAGTTTCCTGAGAGCCTATCAGTTAGTGTTACTGACCAGGTTTGTTTCTTGTCTTTGTCTCCATTAAGTCTGTCTGGCAGGTTTGTGTCTCTCTGTATTTATTTTATGGCTTCCCCCTTTTCCTTATCATCCTATTTGACAAGGTCTTCAATCAAATAATCTCACTGAAATAAACATTCCCACATTCCACATACCCTCATCAATTAGTGACTGACCAGATTTGGTCCTTCTTACTGCTTCCGTTACTTTTTGTTGGTCAGGTTTGTGTTTCAGAATGTTCCTATCTATTTCCCCTTTTCTTATTCTCCCCTTTTGGCACGTTAAAGTTCCTTGGCCAGACACACTTACATGAGCTGATGCTCTGTCCTTCCACATACCCTTGCAAAAATAACACAACTCTTCCACTAATGGTACACAGAAAATTATAAGGGTACTGTCAGATACTACAGTCCAGGAAGAGTGAGATGAAGACTACCTCTGAAAACGCTAAAACTAAGGAGAATATGGAAAAAACCAACAGCCACTCACCCCTTGCCCTAAACAAGAATATTTAACAAAAATGAGAAGAGTGGGTGTAGGGTGCGAGAAGACTTTGTTACAGTAAACCAGGATAGTTCACCTCCCCCATCCGAGTATGCAGAGTCCCGAGCACATCTTATCTTGTTGTTATGGTAACCTGAGACAGTTCGCTTCTTCCCATCCCATCTGAGTATGTAGAGTCCCAAGCATGTCTTATCTCGTTGTTACGGTAACCTGGGGTAGCTCACTTTCCTCCTCATCTGCACCTACTTTTGCATGGATGCCAACGATAGCGGCCAGCTGAAATCTCGGGATTCAGACAACAGCACCTGCACTACATCAGTGTGTTTGCTAATGAGCAAAACAGGACACTGCATATGTATGATATGTTAATCAGCACAAGGTTTATTATCCACCCCTGTGGTGACTCCTGAGCAGGGCTCCACTGCATTGGGTCCCCATTTGATTAGCATTGGTGTCGCGGGGCTCCCACTGTGGTAAAGCTACGCTTTCATTAAAGCCAAAGCTTTCACTTGCTGAGTGTTGTGCCTCGCCCCTGAGGGATCCCCACCTACATTTTGTTCATTACAGTGGGGAAAAAAGAAACAGGAGGAGAACAGTGTGATCATGTTAACTTGTACACTGATAGACGAAAAGCTCTTGGGGTTTATACATAAAGCTTGACATTTCCTTTAAATATACTTTTAAAATTCTAGCTCTAAATAAATCTAGAAAGGAGCTACTAAAAAGAAGCAAATATGTGCAATAAATAAAGGGCCCTGTGCCACAAGTGGCAAAAAAGTTACAAATTTTATGGAGAGATAGACTATTTCCAATCCTAACTGCTGTGCTTTTTCCAAGGCAAAATAAACAAAGATTATCCAGTTGGACACAGGGGTGCATGACAAAGGACTTCTCAATGTACAAAGATTTGCCAGCACAATCATACTGTCATGACACACAGCTTTTACTGGCAAAAGCTCTTTAGAGGAACTTTAGCTGACAGAATAAGCATCAGCAATAAGCATCTTTTGCCAGTGTAATTGGGTTTGCCCAAAGAATTTTGTCGGTTTAGTCACATTGGTCAATGTTGTCCTGGTTTTGGCTGGGATAGAGTTAATTTTCTTCCCAGTAGCTGGTACAGTGCTGTGTTTTGGATTTAGCATGAGAATAATGTTGATAACACACTGATGTTTTAGTTGTTGCTAAGTAGTGCTTACACCAGTCAAGGACTCTTCAGCTTCTCATGCCCTGCGAGAAGCTGTGAGGGGGCACAGCCAGGAGAGCTGACCCAAACTGGCCAAAGGGGTATTCCATACCATATGACATCATGCTCAGTATATAA
>NW_008794115.1:1216753-1220161 GCF_000699145.1 Aptenodytes forsteri | reverse complement strand
AAGCTGTAAGCTGTGAGGGGGCTCCGCCAGGAGAGCTACTGGCCAAAGGGGTATTCCATACCATATGACATCATGCTCAGTATATAAACTGGGGGGACTTAGCTGGGGAGCAGTGACCACTGCTTGGGAACTGGCTGGGCATCGTTTGGTGGGTGGTGAGCAATTGCATTGTGCATCACTTGCTTTGTGTATTTTTAACATTATTATTTTGCCTTCCTTTTCTGTCCTATTAAACTGTCTTCAGCTCAACCCACGAATTCTACTTTTTTTTTGTTCCCCCCCCCCTCAATTCTCTCCCCCATCCCACTGTGCCTGTTGCCGGGGACTGGAGTAGCCACAGTGCCTGTCACCGGGGTTGATGGAGTGGGAGGAAGAGTAAAATTGCCTACCAAGATCTGAGTTAAAGGATCCATGTTTTGACATCAACAACATGTAACACAATACAGAAAATGCCATTTCAGGAGACGGTGTGTGAGACTCTCAAGGAGTTAATGTCTCAAGCATTGTGGCAAAGCAGGTTGCGGTCCGCGTGGCAACGGAGGGCCGCAGGTGAGAGGCACGGGACGCGGAGGGCGTGCCGGAGGGTGCGCAGTTCCGTGTGCTGATAGGCCCGGCAGGACGACGCACCACATATGGCCAGAGGTCATACAGAGTTCATTTGAGGAAGGGGCTCACGACCACCCAAAAGACCCTCTCGCGACCACCCCCACGGTGGCGCCTGCGCAGGAGATCAGGAGTTACGTAACTCCCCGAGGGGCGTGACTGGCGCGGCCGAGAGGCGGGGACTAGACTATAAATGGCGCCACTACAAGCCGCCACGTGCGGGTCCCAGGGGGGGGGAAACTCCCCCCCCCCCCCCCCTTTTTTTTCTTCTTTTCCTCTCTTTCCTTTTCTTCTTATAAGTGTCTCAATAGAACCCACGCCACCTGCCATTATTACGCTTTCCAAGTTCAGGTTGCTTCTACCATAAATAAAACGTTTAATCGATCGTCTGGTGTTGTTTCACCTTAATTTAGCCCAAGGGAATCACAAAACCACTACAACCCCCTGAGGTACCCGGTCTGGGTCGTAACACGGTGCTAACAGCAACTTAGCATAGAGAGAGTCCTGAACTTCTATTTTGGTATGTAAATAAAACAATATAAGTTTTAATTAAAATCACAAATTTGTAGCTACAGAAAGAGGGACAATTTCCCTACATAAGGCTGACACACATTAAACTTTGCATGTGTACCATTAAAATATGTTCATTACTATAAAGAAATCATAAGATATACTGAAATTGATACAACGATGCCAGGGCAAGAGGAAAGTGGTGAAATCAAGACATGGTGTTCAGATATAGCCGCATTTAAAAAAGATCAAGTTTTCAATTTTAAAAATAATTCTATTCTTTTAGCTGATGGGACAAGGTGTCTGAAAAGAAGTCTGGTTCAAAGTTGTCTTCATACCAAAGTCTTCTCTACGTATAGTTTGAATGTACAGTATGTATTCATTACTGACTTTTTCATTTAGGCATGTGAAACTAGCATACAGGTACATCAACAGAGACAGAGTAATTAAGACAATTATAAAACAAATGACAGTCTGTCCACTTAAAGAATTTTTCCACACATTAAACTATATATATATATGTACACAAGCATACACACACATGTATGAAACAATATAGGTAAACGGACAAGCTAGTATTTTAGCACTGAAGACACAAACTTCTGATTCAGGTAAATTAATGTTAAGCTGACCATATTTGTTGACAAAGTGTTAAAGAACATCCAAACACCGAACTGAGGCATACTGCTTGCTACCTAAGCACCTGAACTAGTATGTACAGAGACATGAACGGATTTTTGACAGAAGAATACATTTTAACCAGCAATTAACACAGATGATTTAAATCAACCCTCCCCAAACTTCGGCCCCCAAAGAGATAACATTTACACTGATATAAATGTTACTTACACTATTGTAATTGAGGTCCTTACCACAATGGGCACAAAGGCAAGCCAGCACTAGAAGTTTGTTCCTAGGAGAAGGACTACTGGCATAATACCTGAACACCTATTGTGGTAGAGCATATTCACATTTGGCTGCCTTCACTGGCTTTGCTTGTCATCACAACACTGAGCTGTGTTAGCAAAAGATGTATGTCTCTGCTCAGCACACCATACCGTTAAAAATGTCTGTGTATAATGCAGTATTACGTGTTCTCAGAAACTGAGGAAAGTCAGGATCTAATTTCTTCAGGAATGTACCACAGTTTACTCTCTACATTTTTCCAGTCTCTCCATATTGCTAGAAATTTGAAGCCTTAATCCATTTTAGAAACTACACAATGAATCCACAAAACAACCTACCTACCTAATTGGTACAACCAAACTGTCATATAAATATAGAATGTTCTTCAATATACTGCAATATACACACAATGGTATTAGTGCAAAAAAAAGTTGTCATAAAACTTAAGAGTTGTATTTAAACACAGGCCTGAAAATTCAAAGAGGGCTGAGACATTTAAGTCTAAGAATAAGGCGCTCCAGGTTCTACCTTTTTCAATTTCCTTTTTCTCTGGGGAGATCCCACAGAACGCTGGGGGAAAACACGTCCCAAATGGCACACAGTACAACTGCAACAGTTGTAGTATGTAACTGTCATGGCAGTCTTCAACACCAAAGTGTCAGGGCTCCTCTGACCCTGTATTTCAGTTCTCTGCTTCTCCCATTTCTGATACTTAATTTGTTCTTTCCTTCTTCCAGGCCATTTCCCACATAAAAGGAAATTTTCACAGCTGAAACAAATACAAAGGCTTTACTTCGTCATTCATACAGTTTAGGACAAGTAAACTCTTTGTATCACCTACAAATGGCTGAACACAATGGTAGGCCTACTGAGCATAATGTTATGGCTGGCATCTTATTAATCAATTTCTTTATAAAATGGATTGATTTACACTGCAGAACACTAAGTGTTTATACACTGCAGAACCATCCTTAACGATAGTACAAATCTAGGATTCCATTTAAGTGGCTGTTTACCTGGACTTCAGTAAAGCCTTTGACGCTGTTTCCCACAGCATTCTCCTGGAGAAACTGGCTGCTCGTGGCTTGGATGGGTGTACTCTTCACTGGGTAAAAAACTGGCTGGATGGCCAGGCCAAAGAGTGGTGGTGAATGGAGTTAAATCCAGTTGGCGGCTGGTCACAAGTGGTGTTCAGGGCTCAGTACTGGGGGCCAGTTCTGTTTAGTATCTTTGCCAATGATCTGGACGGGGGCATCGAGTGCACCCTCAGTAAGTTTGCAGATGACACCAAGCTGGGCGGGAGTGTTGATCTGCTCGAGGGTAGGAAGGCTCTGCAGAGGGATCTGGACAGGCTGGATCGATGGGCCGAGGCCAACTGTTGAGATTCAA
>NW_008794115.1:1211237-1216741 GCF_000699145.1 Aptenodytes forsteri | reverse complement strand
GGAAAGCTGCCTGGCAGAAAAGGACCTGGGGGTGTTGGTCGACAGCCGGCTGAATATGAGCCAGCAGTGTGCCCAGGGTGGCCAAGAAGGCCAATAGCACCCGGGTGGCCAGCAGGAGTAGGGAAGTGATTGTGCCCCTGTACTCAGCACTGGTGAGGCTGCACCTCGAATACCGCGTTCGGTTTTGGGCCGCTCACTACAAGAAAGACATTGAGGTGCTGGAGTGTGTCCAAAGAAGAGCAATGAAGCTGGTGAAGGATCTAGAGCACAAGTCCTATGAGGAGTGGCTGAGGGAACTGGGGTTGTTTAGCCTGAAGAAAAGGAGGCTGAGGGGAGACCTTATCACTCTCTACAACTACCTGAAAGGAGGTAGCGAGGTGAATGTTGGTCTCTTTTCCCATGTAACAAGCGATAGGACGAGAGGAAATGGCCTCAAGTTGCACCAGGGGAGGTTTAGATTGGATATTAGGAAATATTTCTTCACCGAAAGGATTGTCAAGCATTGGAACAGGCTGCCCAGGGAAGTGGTTGAGTCCCCATCCCTGGAGGTATTTAAAAGACGTGTAGATGTGGTGCTTAGGGACATGGTTTAGTGGTGGACTTGGTAGTGTTCGGTTAACAGTTGGACTCGATCTTAAGGGTCTTAAATGATTCTATGATTCTTTTTAAAGCTCATCATATTTAGGCTATGCATTACATATTACAGAGTACTTGTTTTAAACCTACATGGGCCATTTCATTTTTACTAACAGCTTGTATAAGTTAATAGAGTTGTTTTAAAAAGCTTTGGAAAAAAAAATTGTTCTTCTCTATTAGTTGGGATTTGAACACACCTTTTGCCCTCAGTAGCTTGTAGAACTTCATTTTTGCATGCATCAGACTCACCACAGGCCCTGTGAACATATTAACTGCTGCAACAGCGGCTGGTTCCTCTGCCCCTACAAAATACACATATTGGGAGGCTGTCATCTAAAAGAAGCCATCTAGACATGTATATAATCCTTATAATGGGATGTAATGGGTAGAGAACTCAGTTCTCTTAACGTAACTGACAAATTATGGGAGACAGCAAAACCAAGAAAGAATTGATACTTTCTGCTAAGTTAACCTAAAAGACGAATATGAAAAAACATTGCAGGTCCTCAGTTTCAAGAAACAGCTTATACTTGTGTAGATCTTTTAATTTACTTTAGAAAATAGGATTATTCTCACGCAAAGTCAGAGTAAGTTTTGTTAAAAAAACCCAAACAAACCACGTATCAGATTATATGTGAAGGAAAAAAAGCCTCACTTCCCCAAATGCACACAAATAAGCATGGTTTGCTGACTTCTCAAACCTCATGCCACATGTTTACTAAGGAGAAAAAAAGACATAAGAATTTAAAGCATGCAAGAAATTCAGTGAGATACGTACTTTTTTTATACAGTCACAAGCTCTGCCCTACGCTGAACAAAGTCACCATCACGGCTATGAACTGTTAAGTCACATTTCAACTACAGATATATGTAAACATCCACATATTGAAAGCAGAGCCAGAGAATACAGTGTACTAGGTCTCTGTATTTGAATTTGAGGAAGAGTGCTCTGACTGTTCTCTGATACAATAAGGAAACTGAGAATAAAGAGGAAGAAAGCTTCACATATGATCTCCAACCTATGCTCAGTAGAGATTCACATACAAAATGACCAAATGCATATTGGTCTTGCCAGGCTCTTTGTGTTCACATCTGAACGTTTTTCTCAAATCCATATTCATCCACTTGGAACCTTGCTATTCGTCTTCACAAGTTCCTTCCACAACATTATTTAAAATGAACACCTGTTCCTACTCTTTTATGTCTCCAATCTCTTCATTTCCCCTCTTGTTTTACATTCAGTTCCAATGTTTTCCCAACAGACTTAGACATAGAGGACACCAAAACAAAAATGCCCTCCCTCTGTACTTACCATCAAAATAGTTTCAAATATCTTTGCAAGATATTGATTTCTAAGAATCAGATTTTGAAAATACAGCTCATTAAAAAAGGTGTGGCATGTTGAATATTTTTGAAGAACAATTCCAACACAGATCATCTAAAGAAATAACCCGAATAAGGAAGAAAAGTTCTTAATTTTTGTCTAAAGAAAAGACAATCTCCTAAAGCTTTCATGAAGACTGCATGCATCTGCATGAAGACACAGCATCTGCTCAGCAGCACCTTAAGTTGTGCCATGAATGCTCTCATCCCTGCTCACAAAATGATTTACTCTTACTGCAGTGTGAAAGAAAAATTAGGCCAGTTCTGTCAGAAACAAACAGAGCTGGCAAAGACAGACCACAAGGCTAAGATAAAAGACTTTGGAGAAAGGATAGGGTTGAGTTCATGTAATTGCTGAGTTTGCCTAGGACAGAGGTGCTCACATATTTCAAGGGTAGGAACAGAATTGCAAGACTGAGAAGATGAAAGGGCAACTTAAACAGAAAGCAAGCAAAATAGAGCATATGTAGTGCTGCTCACATGAAACACCACACCTTTTTATAGTATCTGAGGTTGTAGTGGGAAATACAAAAAGCAATGTTATTGCAAGTTGAACCAGGAGGTAAAAAGTTTTAGGACAGCAAATCTGAAATGTGCTCACTGAGAACCAGGAACTGTGGACATGAAAGAGAGAAAGTCTCTATTTTTCTGAAAGGGGAAGAGCAAAGGCACTAGTCTTTTTACAGCTGGAATGCCCATAGAAGACACTAGGTGAGGCAGATTTATGCTGCTTAACTATATTTCTACCAGGTGAGGAACAGTTCCACCGCAATCCAGACAAACTTGCTGGACAGCAATCAGCAAAATGCTTAAGGTGCAAAAGGGCTTCCTTTCTTACTTTTGCCTTCCCACTATTTTTAAAGAGCTGCTGCCGTTAGCATTTTACTGCTGTTAAAAGACAAAAAAAGCCCTAGCTTTCGATGTTCTGGCAAACAGACATCAGTAGAGGGCACCAAAAAGCAAAGGAAGTTTCCTTGATCTTTCAAGAGCTTAGTAAGAGAGGAACCTACCCACTCCTAAGTGAACCTAAAGAGTAAAAACCATGAAAATCATCCTGTTAAATCAGAGACCTCGGCAAGCTTTGCCCACAACAGAATTTAAATACGTCGTATTAGATTATTTAACTTGATAGAGATGCTTACATAGAAAAGGAAACCACAAGCCGTATTTCTGCATGAACTGGTTAAGTCAAACCTGTATCTTTTCAGAAGTTTAAAGAATCAGTCCTCCAGTCAAAGCAACTCTCTGACTCAAAATAGGGAAAAAGAAATTTCACATCCTGCCTGTACCCTTACTCCTACCTTTCAAATCCCTCTGGGGCGGGGGGTGGTGGAGCTACATACAAAGGTTAAATGACAAAACCTTTAGAAGTCTAAGACTTGCTCTGTACAAATTCCCATTAGATTCACCAGCAATTTAGCCCACGTAGCTTCCATGGACAAACACATACAACAGCTTTGAAATGCAACAAGACTACAATTTAAGTTTCAACTCAGTTGTAGCCCTGAAGAAGTAACTTGTCTTCCTAACTGCACAAATTTTTATACTAAGAGCTTGCATAGAAACCATTTAATTCTTAAAGACTTTCTTAGTAAAGATTTGAAAACTTGACTTCATCAACATATCACTTTAAACCATATAAACCATATAAATTATCTCCTGTTATGTCAATAAACCATATTGAAAAAATGTATTTAGATAAGCTGATACATAAACTTCACAAATCACAACAGCACTGATGCCACCAATGTCCACTTCCAAGCCAAAACCATATCTTTCAGAAAAAGCAATTATATATTGACTCCCACACCACTGCAGGTGCAAAGCAAGGACTGATCAACTTGCAACTTCAATTTAGTACTTATTACACTTTTATTAAAAAAATCAAAGTCAACCAGATGTGTATCAAATAAAGTTTAATCTGCTCTATAAGTCAGGGAATGCCAAAGTAAGTTCACATAGGAGAATCTTGAGATCCCTGATTTATAAGCCCCTTTTATTTATATACCACTTCTTTTCTCACAACTTTTAAGATGTACGATCTCCTGGTAACAATTCCCTGGAAACCTTCTTCACACTGTTACTCTATGTATGCATAGTTTTTTTTCTTCCCCTAGACATTCAGTCATTAAGGAAGATCAATAACATTATCAACTTTCATTAGCCATTAAATCTGCCATAGCACCTATTTGTTCTCCTGTCTCATACTTAATCCTCCAACAACTGCACCCTCCTTTCTCTTACTGCACACATAAGTATCCAAATGGAGTTTTTTTCCTCTTTCTCAGAACAGTGAGTCTCTAATACCACTGCTGCAGTACCCCCTTAAAGGGAAAAAAAGGTTTGTATTTTTCATTCTTGTAGCGCTGCAAAGCAGTTAAGGAGTCTGTTGGGCCAGCAAATCACAAAATCCCCAGGATGTGGATAAATACCATAAATTCAGCAACTGAAACCAAAGCAGTTGCCTCAGTGGATGGCATTTAAGAACAAGCACGTCATCAGCAACACCTAATCAAGTAGTCAGCAACACTTGAATAAGGCAGACTATTAGCAGTCATGTTCATCTTACCATTCCAGTTGCCTCACTATGCATTTTAAGAACTTAACAGAACATATACATTTGCTCCAAATACTACCCTCAAAAATCTGTTTCAAAATGCACATGCTACACATTCATAAACATTCTCATGACTTACACTTCAATGAACTTCTGCATAAGGAATAACTAAATTACTTGCTATAAACAATTACAACTTAAAATGGATGCCTCCAGAAAACATCTCAATGCATAATCAGTTTTAAAATACACTTCTTGAGAAAACAAGAAGCATCTTTCTGGCCTAAGTGTAAAAAAATCCCCTTCATGTTATACAGCAGTAGGCATTAATTCACATATACTGAAAAATACTAACAAAATGCCCTAAAACGTATGCTTGCTAACATCAATGCTTCCTTGAACAGTTGTTCTTCCCAACTAACTTGACAGGATTAAAGACACCTAGAAACTCCGTTTTACTATAAGAATGGCAGGACAATCAGCTGTTCGGTGCTTCAGAAATACTTGCTACCTCCTTGCATGCAGCACATTGAACCCGTTTGTCTTCTTGAGGACAGCACACAGCAATTCAGTTCTGGGAAGTCAGCTGATTTTTAGGTTCCAGTTCTACCTTTTGTCAAAGCAGACAAAGCAATTTTAACAGGATCAGATGCGTATGTAGCCCGAATTAACCTCGCCGAGCTCTCGTCCACCTTGCAGGCCGCCCCACGTGGAAGCACGGCTTCCATGCAGGCACATGGGGCCGCCCGGGCTTCCCAGCGGCGACCTCACGCCCAGGCCGCGCCGTCTCCTTCTCTCTCTCCGTTTACATATGGCGGCCTAACAGAGCTGGGTCCGGCGCGAAGCCGCCCCGGGGCGCCCCCTTCCCCCCACTTTTGCTGTCGGGCTCAACGCTGATAAGCTGGGGGGGGCACCGGGCAGCACCGGT
>NW_008794115.1:1162124-1210258 GCF_000699145.1 Aptenodytes forsteri | reverse complement strand
CCCACGCGCTCGCAGCGGCGGGGCGATCCGAACACCTTAGGCGCCTGCGCACTGGGGTGAAAGCCGCGCTCCCCTTTCCCCGTCAGCAGCCAGCACGGAGCCCCGTACGCAGGCGCACGACGGCGCGTCCCCTGCCCCCGTTTAGTTTCGGTTTATCGCTCCGCACCCCACCCCGCGCCCTCTGCCCGTGCAGCGGCGAGGCAGAAAGCACGGCGCAGCTTGGTGCTCTCCCCCGCCCCACAGCGGGGGGAGCGCCCGCGCCTTCGGGCCTCCAGGCGGATTTCCGCTCCGACGGCGCCTCCCCGCCGTGACGCTGCTCTCTCCCCACAGCTCGAAACGAAACGGAGCAAACGGTAGCAGGCAGCTGCCATGCAAGCCTTTGGGCGCGTGCGCGGCAGCACGGGACTGAGGCACCGGGCGGGAAACACCCGTGACAGAAGAGGGGGCGGGAACCAGGCCTGAGGGACGGGCTGTGCCTGCCCCCGGCGGACTACTTACCGGAACGGGGGACGCTGGGGACTCCGCACTCAAAAACGAAACGTCAGAAAAGCCATGAAGCCTCTCAACAGCGGCCACCTGCAATCTGCTCAGCTCATACTTACGGGCCCTGGATTTTCATCTGCTTTCCTGATATGCAGGAGCGGGTGAGACTGACTAGAAAAAGCCAACAAGACCCACAGGAGCAACGTCACCTGCTGATGAGTCACCAGAGAAACACGATCAGCCTTTTGCTATCAATGCCACAGGGAGACTATCTCTTGATGCAGAACTGCTCAGCAAATGGAACAAATGAGGTATCCGAGAACTGATCTACTCAAGCTATCTCCCTTAAATAAGATATCATCACCCTATTTTCACCTTTGCAACCTGCCTCCATTCTCTGTACTTCAGTCTAATTAAAGTTTCTCCAAACCCGATCCAAGAAAACAAAATAAACCATCTGCTGTAGTTATAAAGAATTAATGCTGTGAAGGAGACAATTCACCAGACACGAAAGTGGTTTAAAATCAGTAAATTATATCCTTGCAGCTGCCAGATGTGAAATGAAATGAAAAAGGCATGAAGCTAGTCAGTAAGAATAGGCAGAATTAACTGAAATTAAGGGCGGGGGCAGACGACACACACCAAGAGGAATCAAATAGTGCTGTCCTAATTGCAGGAAGAATTTTTTCTGGTTTTGAAATTGGAGGGGGCAAAAGAACTTCCTTCTAATATTACCAATTTTCTATGTAGTGTCCCCCACACATTCCCCACACGAGGTGCATATAGTCTTACTTTATAGATCACATATTAATAAATGTGATGGACCTTAAAATACCTTAATTCCTGAATCATTTTGAGTTCAGCTATGGATGAGTCTCTTAGGCTTATCCTACCTGATTCTGCACCATCCAAAGAGCAAAACGAAGAAGTGGATCATGTCTTTTAGGATTAGAACTTATAAAATACTTCCCCTCTTCTGAAAAACATCTTTTTAAAGAGCTGACAGCCCTTTGGATTACAGACTGAGGACTGGGTGCCCGTCAAGACAGACAAATGAGAGTAAGTTCAGGAACAAGAAATTACTAAATAAATGGAAGATATACTAACTATAACTGGGAAATTTAAATGTTAGAAATAGTGAATCAAATAATGTAGTTATGTATTTGGGTCATAAGTACCAAGCAAAGAGAAACTCCTTACATACTGTAAGAAAGCAAAGCTAATAGGAGTAATACTATAAGTGTAAAATAAAGTAAAATAAGTTAAAAAGGAGTAAAGCAAGGTAAGTATTTGGAAATAATAATAATTGCCAACCCCTTAGTGCTAGCGAAAAAATTCCACTGGATTGCTCCCATGGTGCTTTATTTTTTTCATTGCTACTGGGTGGTCAATTTGGTTTTTAACTGCATGAGAACTAATAGATAACTTGATGAGATCTCTGAAAAGACATGTCCCAAGAGTAGTTAAGAATTGCATCTTTGGAGTTTCTTCTCAAATTGAGCAAGCATCCTTTAATGGAAGTACACCACTGGTGAAACAACCACCCAAAGGACAAAAAATATTTTTAAAGCTAAATAAACTGAATATGATTGAAAGGCTCTGCAGGATAATATACTTGCATCTATCTCTGCTTAACACTAGTAGGAGACCACTGCTTGGGCATTAAAGCAAAGTAATATGCCAAGGAATAATAGTTCCTTGTTACAAATACCTTTCCTTAAATGCTGTACTCCATAAAGAAATTTATTCAGTTCTGTGTTATTTAATATTTTAAGAATGACAATTCCAGCTTTAAGTATTTCATTCATTTAAAAATCATAGGTATTAAACACATACAGCATGTTATACTTCAAAGAAAAATCAAAAAATTACAAACATGAATAAAGGGTCCCGACTCATGCACTGAAGCTTAAAAGCTCCCACCTCCAAAGCAACAATTATTTTAAGATGCATCTCAATTATAACCACTTTGCAACACAAAGTAAAATGGGAAATGTACTCTGTATCTATGCTATACTAGATCTTTTCGTAAGACAAGAGGCAAAGTACTGGTTTTGGTGCTATGAAATTAAACAGGTTCTTAGTACTACCAATAATGCTCGCAACAATGATACATCCTTCTTAATGCAGTGAGGCCACACATGAAAAATCTCAGACTTTGGTTTCCTGCTGATGTCACTGAACATGAATTCAAGATTCTCATGTGCCAAGTCAACAAAATCAAGTAATTGGGGTGGAAGCCTGGGAATTGTTTTCATTAAGATTGCAACATTCCTTTAGCATGTGTGGTGTAGAACTTTTCTCATGCTGTTATCCAGGAAATTAAGACTGAGCTTGTGGAGAACCTACTGTAAAATATATGCAGATTGTAAGTCAAATACTATCCTTCACATTTCTCCTGTAATGCAAAAACTGGTTACACATGGTCAGGCACAGAGCAGTAAATTATTTCACTGAAACAGGTATATTGACTAATCAAAGATATGTCAAACTATTCTGAAGGCATGCTTTTCATAAAGTTTCTAGAATGAATACAAAAAAGTCCAACAATTAATAAAAATTTTTAGATAAATCAATTAAATCCTATATTTTATCTTTGAATGATATTCCCACCAAAATGAACAGGTGCTGTCTCTTAGTAATGGCAGAACAAATCGGAACTCTCATTTTCTAAGTAATTCACAGTGGAAACTAATAACCAGTTCAAAAACTGACACAAAAATATAGGCATATGTGAAATACAAGCAAAGGGTGGTAGAGAACTGCAATTGTACCCTAGTACTATAACTAGCTGCTTTTAGAAAGCACTACTTACGATTAAAAAAAAAGTATATCCATATACACAAGCCCTTCAAAAAATTAAAAAACAGAACAGACATCCAGTCGACCTATACCCCCCAGTGACACTAATTGAGCATTAGTGTTCTATCTTCTCTATTAAAACAAGAGCACAGAGTTCAGTGGCACATCTGAGAAGAGCACAGATGCCTGTTCTGAAGATTTGTTCACTGTTTTTCCAAACAAGTGGTCATTTTAATCAAGGGATCAACTAGAATTTCCTGTAAAATGCAAGGCAAACAGCTTCATGTATTCTCACAGAAAAATCAAAGCTCCTACCAAATAAAACTGACATTTGAGGGAAAATATAACTTTGAAATACACCCAAAACACATTCTTTCTGCTTTTTGTACTAGTTCCACTTTAGTCAGCTTTTACAGTTGTGAGTTCTCATTTGGTGCAGAGTCAATACCAATGAGAAAGATTGTTTTCTTCCACCATCCCTAAATATGCAAAAAAGTAAAGTTGTAGCCCAGTTTCTCTATTAATATGGAGGCAGGTGGTGTGCCAGACAACTCAAAAGGCTATGCACTCTTCTGAAATTTAAACCAGGTAAGCAGCCACACCCCTTCGCACTCCCTCCCCCTAAACCTGTGAAGCACCTAACAAACAGAATTTCCAACAAGACTTATAATAGTTTTAATTACCCTGATATGAAATAAAACTAAGGGAAGACAATCAATCTAACACGCAGGTGATCTTCCAGATAATGACAGAAAAGGAAGAATGTTAAAAGGGAATGCCAGTGTTAAGTTGCTGCACTAGGATGGCTCTGAAAGGAAATTTTCCCCCACCTGCTCCTCACCCAAGAATCTTCCAGGAACAGAGTGCACAAGGACCAAAAAAACCCCCCCAAAAGCAGTTAATACTATTGAAAATAGTTAACCAGTTAATCAACTGGAAACTTAAAATAATTTTGCCGTGTTCTGGATAACATGTTTGACCAATATCTGTAGATTAAACCAGGCCCCAAATCTAGGATGGTACCTAAAAATAAAATTACATTTTAAAAAAAGAGGAGGGAAAAAAGAGTGAAAGGGAAAAAAAGAAAACGAGGCAGTAGAGCAGTAAAAGAAACTTGCACTGAAAACAAATCTAGCTCTGGGATAAGCTGGAGCAACTATAAAATTAACTTACTCCAGAATTTCAAAACACAAGGATTTGTGCACTTACCAAGGCACTGCCATGCAGGTTGCGTTCCACTTCCCAAAAAAGATAATTTAAAATTTGACTAATAAATGCCCTTTTCCAAGCATATCAAGCCAAAAAGTTGGTTTACTATGAAGTGTCACACTTGCAAACAATATAATACATGTTGAACTAATGTTAATCAATTGGCATTATTTAAGGATAGTAAAGCTTAAGGTAAAACCATCAACAATAACAGGAACATGAAAACAAGTCTCACAAGCAGTTCAATGTCAAAACTTTTCCTTTCTGTATGCCACACTTAACACTACTGATCCAAGTATCACTGAATATTTAACATCCAGCACTCTACTGACTCAAAGTAAGCTAATCTGAGAATGTGTCAAAAAAAGGTTAGGAAAACGCTTGCACACTACTAAACAGGTCGGTATTTTAAGGCTGCAGCACTGAACAGAAGCTTCCTATCTGTAAAACCTTAAGTTCCCAACTCCAAAACAGGAAAATAGAGCTACTGCAAAAAGGCTCTGAACACTTAGCTAGGCTCTAACATCTGAAGTCAGAAGCAACAAGACATCCTACCTTACTGAAAAATTAGCAAAAACATTGCTGTTCTTTATTAACTGAGGGTGTCAATATGGCAAATCACAAATGTTTAGAAGAGCAAAGGAATGCAAGCAAAAATAAAAATACAGTATTAAAGACAAATCTCTCCTTAACTGACTAAAAGATTGTCTTAAGTAAAATATATTTCTTAATATGCCAGAGACAGTTCAAAGAGTAACTCTGAAAATTGACGGCTCTACCTTCAAAACAATCTTTGTAGTAAAAGCAATACATAAAAAACCCCAATGCATGTGAACCTTGTGAAGGAAACATTTATGTAAGCCTCACCTTGTCACTGTCATCATTACAAATGTGATCTTGATGGATTGAGTGGCATTGAAAGGATGTGCCAATGCTACCTACAAAAGAAGGTGGGGGGGGGGTGAAGAGAAAAAATCATTAAAATGATAACCCAATTCCTGTGAACACTAAAAATAAAGGCAAATTTAGCAAACATTCTTTTTTCCCCACACAGAAGAGAGATTTAGTTGCCAAACAGCTATGTCTGACAAGTCATGCGTTTAATTCTGATAACACAATAAGCATCAGAGAGACATTTTGCATAGTGTGCCAACAGTGTCTTCACATATATTTTTTCTAAACATTTAAACAGAATAAAATCAGAACTAGTTCATCAATGCAAACCAAACACATGCAGTGAAGTACATACACACACATAAATAAGGAGAAGCTACACACTTCATGTTTAGGCAGTGTAGTCCATATTCTTCACTACAGAAAATTTTCAGCACCCTGAGGAGCCACAAAACAGCAGTCTCTTTCCAGTGATATGTTAAGAATAAGAGTGGGTGGAAAGATTCAAGGTCAAAGCAGAGAAGTTTTAATGATACCTATTTTTTTTGTAGTGGAATTTCTGCCTGCTTAAGGTCTTTCCACAGGTTTCTTTATGCCTAGGAAAAAAGGGACAGCACACCTCTGCAAAGGCTTACCCCTGTCCTGTGACTTCTGTCAAGGAGGGAGACAAACTAAAGTTTGATTGTATCCATACAGATTTTCAGAGATACAGAACTCCTCCTCACATTGTAAAGTTTTATTTAATGTCCTTGCTCGGGAAGTACAGGAGCAGGGTAATGGCTGTTGTTGCATTTATGCTTCCCCAAGATGATTTCTTCCTGCAAATACTAAGCAAAACAATTTTTAAAAAAGCAAGGAGGAAGAAAGTCTTATTTGTAAAGCTACACCATTTCAGGATTTTCCTTACAGAAGATCTACCTAGAACTTTTCTCCAAAAGTTTCTTGTGGCTATTCTGTTGTAATTTTGAAATGTTAGTAGTCCTATTCTGTAAGATTCACCAAAAAATTAACAGAAAGAGTTTGTCATAAAACTTTGCAGTCCATGTGTTGTTTTGGACCTGGACAGAACTGATCAAAGAACATAATCGTTTAAACAGGCAGCCAGCCATAGGCAGAAATCATGGCCAATTAGTGCAAGCCCCCTCTAAATCCCTCTGTATTGTGGGAGAGAGAGCAGAGGAGGGGAGTTTGTCACTGCTTATTGTCATCGCTACCTCAGGTAAGAAACAATGTATTTAGCATTAAAATTGCATTTCCCCCGCCCTGAATTCTAAAACAGAAAGTAAAGAATGGGAGAGAGGGAGAAGCCGTTTCCGTCTCCTTCACTCCTTTGCGTATGCACTCACACACACACACTCTTTAAACAGACTGGACGTCCTTGAAGAATATGCTGCTGAACTCCAAGGAATATACCGTCTCGTATTTCAACCACAATTGCTACTGCTATCGCTATGCCACATGAATTCTACTGAAGTTGGTTGTGGTAGATTTCCCTTCTTAGCTGTAGTACAAAGTACGGAAAAAACAGTACTGTACTGCACAGGCACTACCCCAGCAGTCAGCAAGAACACGTTGAGCCCTATCCAGCAGTTAGCATCTGGATGTTGTTCATTCATGAGCTTGAGCCAATTCACATCACTTTAGTATTGATTCACACCACTTGCAGGCTAGCTGGCTTTACCACAGCTACTGGGAACCAATTCATGTCATGGCTGCATGTAGACACTCTCCCGAGGTTTCCAAGTTCCATAGAACAGCCAATAGTGTCCAGTTTTTCTGTCCAAATGTTTGAAGTTGCACATGCTATCTGAACACAATTCAATCAGACAAACTTCTAAGTAAGTTTCCTCATCCACTTAAATATTCTTTTTCCAAAGCAAAAAGTCTCCATCAAATAAAATTTAATCCACAAGAAAATTCCAACATACCCTGACCTTATTAAGAGGAATAGAGCATTTGACTTTCTTTTTCCTGAAAGGTACTATTAAAACTTTAATCCCAAAATGTGATACACTTAATGATTTCCTTCTTTTCCATACCTGAGTTGCTTTTAAACCAAACAATTCTTAAATTGGTTTTTAATGTGTAAGAGTGCACAGTGGTATCTAACAGAAGTTCACCAGTAGCATATTTTATTACATACGCTACATAAATCTCTTGAAAGGGGCGGTCTCAAAAGATCCTATAGGCTAGGCAATGTATAAGCTTTATATTTGGCTCACATACTGAGGAGGTAGTTTACATACTTTCATTTTTATACCAACATACGAAGTCTCTAAGACTTCATGTGGGGGAGTGCTAGTGAAAGTGATAGACATCTCAGTGCTTATTGAATTGTAATTGTTGTCGTTTAACCTGGCAGGCAGCTAGACACCACACAGCTGTTCGCTCATTCCCCCCCCTCCCAGTGGGATGGGGGAGAAAGGAAGGTATAATAATAATAATAATAATGATAATATTTATTATTATTATTACAAAATAAGTGATGCATAATGCAATTGCTCACCACCCACTGACCGATGCCCAGCCAGTTCCCGAGCAGTGGTCGCCAACCCCCCAGCCAACTCCCCCCAGTTTATATACTGAGCATGACGTCACATGGTATGGAAGATCCCTCTGGCCAGTTTGGGTCAGCTGTCCTGGCTGTGCCCCCTCACAGCTTCTCGCTGGCAGGGCATGAGAAGCTGAAAAGTCCTTGACTAGTGTAAGCACTACGTAGCAACAACTAAAACATCAGTGTGTTAAAACATTATTGTCATCCTAAATCCAAAACACAGCACTGTACCAGCTACTGGGAAGAAAATTAACTCTATTGCAGCCGAAAACAGGACAGTAATTCAATAGTCATAGACATGATTCATTAGAGTTTAGACCTATAATTATCAGCTTTATAGATGAGCATAATAATATGCATTGTAATATAATGGCAAATTGATTTGATGGCCTACCATTGACTATTTTACTGCTCTACCAATTTCCTAATAATGTGTTCATTAATTAATAAACTTCTTAATTGCTTTGCATCTATTATGTCTCAAGTCTCCAGTCACAGGGCTGAACTCAAATCCTGTCAGTAAGGCAGGCATGGCGCAGTAGACATCAATGCCATGTATCTCCATGTGTCCTTTCCCCTGAATGTGCTTGTAGTTCTGCAGTGTCTTGGGGTACCAGTTCACAGTAACCCAGAACTGTAAGCTGACAAATATGATTTCAGATTTCATGATATTTGGTGTTTCCCTTAAACATCTGTCTTCTGCAGTAATGCTGTAAACATCTCAGAACATTCTGGTTTTAAATTTACAGAAAATATACTTGTGAAGAAAAGCGTAAAAGAAATTGAGTGCAATCAATTTTTTGGGAAAAACACACAAGAGGAAAAAAGATTATACCTCCCTGCACTCGCACATTTATTTAAGTTCCCGTTTCTAAGGGAAACTCCTGGCTTTTTAGTGGCCAACCTCATTTTGCAGAAATTCTGAGCTGGCTGTAGACTCAATTCAAGCAGAAGTATTAAAAAAAAAGAACTTTTAGATACTTTAGTAGAGATTTCTATTAGGTGAATGATGGATTGTGGAAATCCATAATAAACAGTATGTGTGTATATGTAAAACATGTATATATGTGTATATATACACACATACTTGTATATACCTATGCATATGTACAGACATTTATGTAAGTGTATATATATACACAGATGCATGCAGGATACATTTTATTAATCTATTATTTATAACAACATTCTGTTATTTCTAGAAAATAGTCTATTATTCATAAATAACCACTCTTCAGAATTGTTCAGTCTTGCAGTCAGTATATTCAAAATATGGGATTAAAGGATAGTGGGATATGAAAGAGTGGTACCCTTTATCATTCAGACATTAGAAGACATTATTTCTGGAAGAAGTTTGCTATAAAGGTTTGGCACCTAAAATGAAGGTGGACACAGAGCAGTAGAAAGGTCTTACTTTGCTTTATCCCTTTGTGCAAGAAAAAACACACAAGCAAATTAATCTCAAATTTGTGAAAACAGAACTACCTTACAGTAACTTCCCTATATTTTCTTTTCTCATCATTAAGCCAAATATTCTGTACTTTTTTCACAGTGGGCATCACAATACTAAGCATGACTATTTTGAGCCTCCCCTTAATGCCTCTCAAAAAATAATAGAGCTAATAATGCCATTTTACAAGTGAAGATAAATATGAAAACTAACACTAAAAAACCTGCAGGTCTTTACAGCAGAATTTTATGCAGTGTATATGCACAGCCAACAGTAGGAAGTTACAATGAACTTCCTTTTTGCCACGTGTTCTGAGAAGAGGTTTTGTTGCAGAAGAAAGGGCAGCTTGCAGAAGGTTTGGCATCACTGTGTTAAAAAAATGCTCCACAGCAGACAGGAAGCTCCGGACAGCAGCAGCACATTCCTCCGGGGTCCCTAACATCATTATGCAGTGACAGTGAAGAGAGATTCTCACAGCTCTCGCCTGTCACTACTATTGATTTTTACCCCTCTTCCCTTAGCAAGATTGGCTTTGAGAGTCTGTTATTCGATGTTCTCAGTGGGAAACCTGACATTTAGCACTGACAATTCTGCTTACTGAAAAAAATTTAAAATTCAGTATGAAGAAAACTAGGTCCCTTCTTGCTTGGTCTGCAAAGGAGTCTTTGCCGTTTTGTTGCGCTAGCATATGGACCAGCCATAACATACTGATTTACTGAAATTAAACAGAACTAATGCCTTTTTTTTTTAAATCAGAAAATGCCCCAGCCATAACATACTGATTTACTGAAATTAAACAGAACTAATGCCTTTTTTTTTTTTAAATCAGAAGCTTCAAAAGATGTTAGACAATGTTTATAACAAAGTAACATCTTTTGTTTCAGGAATTTACTTGCACCTACTATTTACTACTGTGTTGTATATCTATCTACACACACTCCCAACTATATTCTGCATGTGTGCATATACATACATATACATTTACGTGCATGTACATACAAATAGGTGTCTAAAAGTATGTGTACATACACACACACACGTTTTACATATGCATATACACATATATTGTATCTTTTATTATGGATTTCCACAATCCATCATTCAGTTACATCACCACAGTTACTAGGAAGGTAATTATGGACTTCATTAAGGATCAGACAGCAGGAGCAGATGAACAACTTGAGAAAGTCTGGTTTTAGATAAGGGTCCATAGTTACATAAGAATCCTGAGAGATACAGTAAATGTGACTCCTGAGCAAAACTGACTCCAAAGCTTTGTTACTTACTACTTAGAGAACTGCAGAGATAAACATGTTCTTCGACAGAATGGAGTCTCTGGGCAAAATACAGCCCATGTTAAAATATGAAAGTTAAGAAAAGTCTTTGTTGGAGGGAATAGCAAAAGGACAACATGGTAACACATTACCACAAGACTGAAATTAGTTAACTAGGTAAGCATAAATAATTAGCAACATGAATAGGCAGGCTTTGCAAAAGGCGGCTCAGGAACACTGGAAAATAGGTACACTTGCAGATTAAAATATTACATATATAGTTTATATAGAATGCCAGCTCATACTCCCAGTTTTAATACTAGCAATAGAAGCTTTGATTGCCTTGTTTCCTCTGTCTCTACAAATAACTGCAGAACTTGCAAGCTGACAGAGATTCTATAAGCAAAATATCCCCAAGATGGAAACTGATTTTTATTCAGAGTTGTTAGGTTTAAAAAACAAAAAAACCCCCTAACCCTCTTATTTACCACTGTTGTTCAAGAAATGAATATCAGAAAGACACTTGGGGGAAAGAGAGAGGGTACTATAACAGTCAGAGCTTCTCCACATACTTTACTGTAGAGGCTAAGAAGACAACGCACATCTCAGTTCACCCCTCTAGCATGTCATTGTAAGACCGCAAATAACCACACCCAACATCTACAGTACCATTAAACCTACACATTATCCAGTATGCCTTTTGTTTAAATTTTTGCTGGAGATAGTGATGAAGCAAAACCACTATTTTTTTTTATTGTTGTTGCTGGAGATCACGATGCAGCAAAACTCTGGCTTCTGAGAATTCACCTGCACTTCTGCACTACTCTGCACGTCTGAGAAGCCAGAGTTACCTTAAAGCCACCAAGAAAGTTTAAGAAATAATGCACTGAGAAGAGAAAGAAGCAATAAACTGAATCCTGGAGAAGAAAATCAACAACAGTCAGCCTGAGGGCCTCTTCTGATTGTAACACAACCAACAAGACACATAAAAACATGAAACTGATTTAGTTCTTTTCATAGTTCTTAGACAAACGTGAAAATTGATTTAGTTCTTTTCATTGAGAGGGGAAAAGTGAAAAAAAAAAAATCACTTAACCTCAAACTGATGATTTTGGACACAACACTACTTCCGCTCTACAAATTTATCAGTATGTAGTCCAAGACACAAGACTTTTGTCATCAAATTATGTAAGGAATGCCAGTTAGGTTCCTTGGTGAAACTTTTATCAATGCAGATGTAAAGATTGATTAAGATATGTTAAAGACATAAATTCATGAGTTCGTAATGAGTTATTTGGCTAGCTGGTCTCTTCAGACAGAACTGAAAGTTTGGCAAAAAAAAAAAAGAGCAAGCTGATTTTTGGACAGTTATTCTTTTGAAAAAAAATCATTTGCCCCCAAGCACAGAGCTTCATAAAATTAGCTTCTTTCTGACTTATCACTTCAGAAAAAAAAAGTTATTTTGCCATAGGAGTCATTGACCTTGGCTGTACTGGCTTGAGCAGCAGCAGAGCATGCCCATACTGTGTATTTTTGTAGGAAGGGAGAGTAAAGAAATCACTATACAGTTGAAGTTTCAAAGTGGGAAGGGAAAGAATGACGAGTTTTAAACTGTTCAGAATATGCAAAGTTCCCTTCCCATTTGATTTAGACTTATGCAAAACCACAAGTGTTTTCACTAGGAACACTCCATATGTGTTCTTGAAATTTGGAATCGATTCAAGCTCAAAGGCAAACTAAAAAAACCCAAAGAGAACACAGTGTTAAGCATAAGGCTTGACAGCTTTCTGCCCATTATCCCAGAGGCAGAACTAAAGTAAAAGATGACCTCTTGGATTAGTCTAAGATAAAAAAAGATAACCAGCAAGTAATGAAAATAGTTCAGTTTTGACAAATTACAAATACATATAAACTTGTTTTGGGCATTTATGCATCTGGATAATGAAAGAAATTTCCAGAGGTGGTGCAGAGCCTACCTCTAACCTCAATATCACCTAAAATTTGTTCTCTACCAACTTAAATTCATAAATGTGGACCTTGCATTACAGGCCACATTATAGGCTTTACAGATAGGTTTTCAAGAACAGCAGTCACATACATAATCACAATTACAAGCTGGCTTTGTTCTAGCTGCAATGGATACCAGCAGCAGCAACACAGCTGCAATAGTACAGCTTTCAGTTAGTAAATACAATGTAGGACACCTGGACAGCCCATTAGGTTTCATGTTGCCATAGCTTCAATTCTAACAATATCCACATTACCAAGAAAAAAGCTAGCTTGGGTTTTATCCACGTTTCCGTCATACTCACCTGTTCCATAAACAGAGCCACAGACAACCAAATGCAGTTAGCAGAGGATATGGCAATACTTTTTATTTATTTATTTATTTAAACAGGGTCTTTCATAGTCTTCACACCATACTTGTTTCATTTCTGGTCAACTACTTACCAATGCCCTACAGTACAATAGCAAGATATAAGACACGATCCCTTAACTGTCAAAAGTAAAGATTTTACAGACAACCTGGCTGCTTCGCACCAATTAGCTGGCTGATCTCACCAACAGCCTCACCAAAAGCAGCCTTCGAAAAGGGTTTCTTTCAAAGACAGCACTGATAATGCAGTCCCTTGAATGGGGCCAGCAGAGGTAACAGATCCAGGGGCACTGACACAGAGGATTACTACCTAAAGGCTCTGCTCCACAACAGTGCAATCTGTAATACTGAGTTACACCGCCAGGAAATCCGGTAGGATTTGTCCTGTTTTTGTTTGTTTTATTTTTTTAACAGGCAGTTTTTAAACAATTATCATGTTTTTAAAGCATTTTCTTTCCGAGAAACATTACACTGAGACAAAGCTGAAGAAAGGTTAATCACCTTTCACCCATCTGCAAGGAAGATCAACAGAGTCAGAATCCCAAGGGTGACCTCAGCAGCTTTCTAGTCTGCATCACCGAAGAGTTTTTGACTGTGGTTTAACAGAGAAACGATGCTGGAGGACTGAAAGGAACTATAAGCCAATTTACAGTGCCCTGACTGCAGGGAGTAGATAGAAACTCGATTAAACTACCTTCATATCCCCAAATTGACACTGAATTTCAGACCAACTCAAGACTAATTGCACCTTAAAGCTAGCAGGTCCTAAGGCTATTATAAGCAAGGCTTTAATTCTGACTGAAGCATTATCTCTGCTCAAAGCTGACTGAGAGTAGGGAAAAATGCCAATAAGACTCCTATGTAAGTGACAGAATATGGCACGTGGCCCGCTGCCCACAGCACCTTCCCAAATGCATTTCCTTGCTGCAGTGTTCAGGAGATGCAACTGTGAGGTCTAAAGCCCATCATCTTCTCAAGCAACATCCCAGGCTGAACTTTCTCTCTCCCCCATGATCCAAAACATTCTCCCTGCTGTGTGAGTAACAGTGCACTTTATAACAGTCAGCTTGTTTACTCAGACTCACAGCTTCTAACACCTGGGTGACAAAACTGTAGCCTCAATTTATGCTGAGACACCTCCAAGAGACAATAGGCATCCATGACACATCAGATCAGCCATCCCTTCAGCATTACCAGTATCACGACAGGGTACAGAGTAATGCCGTTCAAGTGATGCACAGATAACATGTGCTTGTATGTGTGTGTACACATATCTATATGTAATACACAGACACACAAAGTCTCAGACTTAAGAACAAATTTGAGTTTGCCTTTTACCTCTTAAATACAGTTAAATTCTTTTTCACTCCCTTTTTCAAATCAAAGTGAGATCCCTGCTTAACATTATGTCTTGAACTCAAGGAAAAACAGCAGTTCTTTTGTAATAAGCAAGAAAGAAGAGTACTGCGCTCCCCAGCTACCACAGGAAAGGGACTGTTTTCCTTCTAAACCCACACTTAAACTAAACACCAAAAAGAATCTTCAGAATCTCATGGTTTCTGCCTAACTTGTGCATTGTAATAAAAAGAGAACCAACATCAGGTTTGAATGGCTTGCTTCATGCCTGCCAGTATTAAACAGTCCAAACTCACACAATGCTAGTCCAAGGGAAAAAGAGGTGGGAGTTCAATCCTTTTAATTCAGTCATTTCAGAGCTACTGGAAGTACCTCATTGCTTAAATGAATGATACTGATTAGTACACTCACTGCCTCCCCTCCCCAGCACCAGTCTGATTAGAAAAACATTTGTATATGCCACCTGTACTAGTAAACTTACTTTATCTAGAGTGATGATGTTGAGCCTCACTAACTTGCATGAATCAGAAAAGTTCCAGGGTAAGCGTTAGATTTGCAGACTAGAGTTTGCAAAGTAGCAATGCATAGAAACAATTAAAGTCTGAATTGGAGCGAGTTTAGACTCTTAATCAACTGCTCCCTTTAAAAAGCCTGTGAGTTGAGTGGAGTATATATATTCTGGTGAGATACAGCCATGGATGACCAGTCTACTTCAAAAGATGCAAGGAAGACAATCAAGAGGTTAAATCATCTGTGATCTAAGAGCCTCAACATCCAAAAAAAGTAATGCAAACCACTCTTGCAGATGTCTGGCATCTGCTAGTCAACAATATTCCTCTATTTGCCACACAGTATTTAGATTTTAGATGTTCCTTCTAATTCAAGAGCCTTTCAAACTGCAGTGAAGAAGTTACTTAACAGGTAAACAGAATATTTTGCTATTACAACGAAAAAGTTAGAGGTGAGTTCAAGAAATAATTCAGCTACTTAGGCTGGTCAAGTAAGAGACGGTTAATTTGCAGCCATATTATAGCACTTATCAATTTTCTTTTTCCTATGCATGCAAATCTGACCATTGTCATGGTTTAACCTCAGTTGGCAACTGAGCACCACACAGCCGCTCGCTCACTCCCCCCCCCCGGTGGGATGGGGGAGAGAATTGGAAGAGCACAAGTGAGAAAAACTCGTGGGTTGAGATAAAAAGTTTAATACTACTACTACTACTACTACACAAAAGCATAATAATAATAATAATAATAGAATATACAAAGCAAGTGATGTACAATGCAATTGCTCACCACCCGCTGACCGATGCCCAGCCAGTCCCCGAGCAGAAGCCCCCCCGGCCAGCTTTCCCCAGTTTATGTACTGAGCATGACGTCACATGGTATGGAATGTCCCTTTGGCCAGTTTGGCTGTGCCCCCCTCCCAGCTTTTTGTGCACCTGCAGCCTTCTCAGTCAGTAGAGCATGGGAAGCTGAAAAGTCCTTGGCTAGTGTAAGCATTACCTAGCAACAACTAAAACATCCGTGTGTTATCAACATTGTTCTGGTCCTAAATCCAAAACACAGCACTGTACCAGCTACTAGGCAGGAAATTAACTCTATCCCTGCCAAAACCAGGACAACCATGAAGAAGAAACATGTTGTATCTTGCCTGGGGGTTGCAGCTATGCTAGCTGCATATAATGCATATTAGGATTGCCATTCTTCCCTCTTCCTCCACTCTTCTTTTTAGGAACTCCAACAAATTGAAATGCCACAGGTTTCCCAGAGCTTTGCATTCACTTTAACTTCTATTGTGGAAAGAATTTATTACATGCTGGGAAGAGCTAATGTTCTTCAGTTGTTACCATGGGTAACTTTTAAGCAACTCCTGAGCACAGAGTACACATATCTAAGAGGCTGTGATAAAACTCTGGATGACATCCTAGCCAGGAAGCAGCCTAAAGTCACTAGAGAATAAAAAAAGTAAAATGCCTCCTGAACTTCTCTCGTTCCCTTCCTCCTGCTTCCTTTACTTGCCAAGAAATCCATGCTCTTGTTCAACTGCAGACAGCGTAGGTCTGCTGGTGTTTTCTGGTCTCCCCTTCCACCCCCCGGCCCCAGTCAGACTCACTGGTAAACCTGCCAGCCCCTTTTCCCCACCACAATGCTCAGCTGAGGGATGCTGTCCTCAATTCCACATTGCCAGTGAAAACCTATTTTTGTAAGCATCAGAAAGCATGGTAAGAGTCTGCAAGAAAAGCTCCCTCAGCTTTTCCTTTTCCTGCAGCCATCATGGAAACACACTGCATGCTTAATAATTAGCAAGAAATGGGATGAAAATGACACAACTGTAAGCTCACAATGAAATCTGGGCCCATGTTTATTTCATATAAGTTAAATGTACCTTCCACTCACACTTCTGACTGAATGACACCTCTCAGATATTTTAGGAGAAAAAGAGAGGAACCTAAAGGAAAGACTTTGTATTTTAAAAACTTGAAGTCTGATATATTTTAACAATGCCAGAGCTTAAAAAAAGGCACAAAGAAAGTTACTTTAGTACAGCAAAAGGCCTGAATACTGAGGCAGGCCTCTAAGCTTCATAAACAAAGCTCACCTATAAATCAGTACTGAAGAAAGATCTTTTTACCTGAGGTTTCTGCTGTGTCTCTACAAGTCTGCTTAAATACTTTTACTTCGAACAAAGAACATCTGATTTAAATGTAATAATTTAAATTTACAAATACAAACAGACTGCTTACTCCAGGAACTCTCCACAAAATGGCCCTCAGAGAAGCAGTCTGAATATAACCCCATCTATGTACTCTTTTCCTGTGCTTGCAAACAAGCTTATAATGGCCACCTCACCCCATAGAGGAAACCACTAGTGGCCTAACTGTTGCCTTCCTCCTTCTGCATTAACTTTAGCAGCTCCATCTTTTCTAGTGAAGAGCAGGAACAGCTACACTTCAGATGGACTGGTAACCCACAGGCTCAACCACACAGTTTCATCCCCTTCGTAGCAGTCTTGCACAGGGGAGAGGCCACTGCTTTGGTAGCCATCCAACTTCACCCTGCAAGGTCCAAATTCTGAAAGGATTTGCATATTTTTAAGTTAAGCACATATCTGTGTGGAAATCTGAGTCACTTCCATACTAAAGTGTCCGAGGGATCCAACCCATCAGCAACATGCTTCCCCATGTACCCTAGATTTGCAAGATTTTTCCTCAACTAACAATGCAGTATTACTGGATAAGCAAAGGCTTTCAATGAGCATATAAGGTTTTATTGACAAATTATTAAAATAATTTCCATACAAGATTTATATGCATAAACTGTACTAACCAGCATGCCTAGGGCAAATAATCAGATTCAGTCAGGCTTCAAATAAAATGAACATCCCTCCCAACATTTAAAGAATTCTTGAAATCAAAGGTGTTAGAGAATACATGTTGACTTTTATAAATTCTGTCTGTATGCACTGTAAAAATCCCTACAAAAATGAAATTATTGTACATGAGGAGCAGACTTTTGGAACATTCTTCAACATTCAACTTTGTTATTTAAAAAAAATACTGAAACACATCAGAAGTAAGTCCTTACTGTTAGCTTTTTTCATCTCAAACATTACTCAAATTCTATTTCGGATTTAATGCAAGTGCAAAACTAGTATTTTAAAGTTTGTATTTTCATATCTTTACAGTGCACATACAAAAGCAAGGAACGTTTTCCATAAGGTTATTGACAGCTGTCTGCTCTGCTCTGGGGATCAGTCTTTCCTGCTTTTTCAAGGAGCAGTTCAGGAAGAAGTCATCCAGGGAAAAATTTTAAAGCAGCAACAAACCTTCAGGAAATTAGGTTAATGCAGAAACACTATTACACCCATAAACACAGTACCACTATTTTATCGGTACTCTTAGTACTCAAAATGTCAAGAGATGAAGGGTAACTGATGAGATTACATAGCAAAACGTCAACAAAATCTGTTAGCAGGTTGTTAAGTCTAGTTCATAATAGTAAGACATAATCAGAGAAAAAACAACTACATATAGCAGGAAGGTAAAAACACTATCTGTGTCAAATAAGCTATTTAATCATAGGGCCAAAAGTAGGAAGTCACTTTCTATTCTGAGGACAACCTCTATGATCTGAGACTAAGAAGTGATCTTCCTAAAGTGATACCATTTAGGAAGTTCTAATCTGTTATTATAAGGCTATTCTAAAAAAATGCTGCCACAATTATGCATGTATTAACAGGTATATACTATCCCCCCCAAACGGCATGTTAAATTTCAATCAAGTCCTACTTTAAAATAGACATTTAAAAGCCATTTCTTCAATTTGGATATAATATGAAACTGTTTATTAACATCATTCCCACTTGCTTTGCCACTCCAGAGTAAAACTTCCATCATAAGTATTTAATATACACTGTTTATAAATAGAAGCTGTTCAAAGATAGGTTTGATTACAGGATAGAGTTAGACCATTCCCTCTCTGTTACCTTTGTATCCTCCTGTCTCTGATGAACTGAGTTCATAAAAATCACACTGTTTCTGGCTATCTCATGCAAGTGTCACACATGGAAGATTGCCAGTAAATTGAGAGTAGGAGACCATTTAAGAATTTTGCAACAGCAAGCCCTGCGTCAGATGACTGCTCAAGTAGCCCCCAGGGAAATTCACTGTGGTTTACATTCAATAGGGCACAAGCTTATTTCAAAGAATCATAAAATGGTTTTGGTTTGAAGGGACCTTTAAAGATCATCTAGTTCACCCCCCCTGCCATTGCCAGGGACACCTTTCATTAGATCAGGTTGCTCAAAGCACCATCCAACCTGACCTTTAACACTTCCAATGATGGGACATCAACAACGTCTCCACAACATGGCAACCTGGTCCAGTGTTTCTCCACCCTCATCATAAAAAATTTCTTCCTTATATTCCTAAATCTACACTCCTTCAGTTTAAAACCATCGCCCCTTGTCCTGTCACTAAAGGCCTTGGTAAAAAGTCTCTTCCCATCTTTCTCGGAAGCCCCATTTAAGTATTGAAAGGCTGCAATAAGGTCTCCCCAAAGCCTTTTCTTCTCTAGGCTTAACAACCCCAACACTCTCAGCCTTTCTTCATAGGAGAGGTCTTCCAGCCCTCTGATCATTTTTGTGGCCCTTCTCTGGACCCGCTCCAACAGGCCTGTGTCTTTCTTATGCTGAGGGCTCCAGAGCTGGACGCAGTACTCCGGGTGGCATCTCATGAGAGCAGAGTAGAGGGGGAGAATCACCTCCCTTGACCTGCTGGCCACGTTTGTTTTATGCAGCCCAGGATATGGTTGGCTTTCTGGGCTGTAAACACACACTGATGGCTCATCTGATTTTTCATCCACCAGTATCCCCCAGGTCCTTCTCCACAGGGCTGCTCTCCATCCATTCATCCTCCAGTCTGTACTGATATTGGGGATTAGACTCACCCAGATGCAAGACCTTGCACTTGGCCTTGTTGAACTTCAGGAGGTTCACATGGGACCACTCCTCAAACCTGTCAAGGTCCCTCTGGATGGCATCCCCTCCCGCAAGCCTATCAACTGCACTACTCGATGTCATCCGCAAACTTGCTGAGAGTGCACTCAATCCTGCTATGTCATTGATGATGATATTAAATAGTATTGGTCCCAGTACAGACCCTTCAGGGACACCACTTGTTACTGGTTTCCACGTGGGCATTGAGCCATTGACTGTAACTCTTCGGACATGGCCCCCCAGCCAGTTCCTTATCCATCTAACAGGCCATCCATCAAACCTGTATCTCTCCAATTTAGCAGCAAGACTGTTGTGTGGGACTGTGCCAAAGGCTTTATAGAAGTCCAGGTAGATGACATCTGTAGCTCTTCTCTTGTCCACTGATGCAGTCACTCCACCGTAGAAGGCCACCAGGTTAGTCAGGCATGATTTCCCCTTGGTGAAGCCATGTTGGCTGTGTCTAATCACCTCCCTGTCTTCCATATGTTTCGACATAGCTTCCAGGAGGATCTGTTCCATGATCTTACCGGGCATGGAGGTGAGGCTGCCTCATCGCTAATTCCCAGGGTCGTCCTTTTTACCCTTTTTAAAAGGGGATTTGCAAAAGAAAGCCAAGAAATAAAAGTGTCTGTGGGATTATTGATAAAAGATACATGAATCTGAAGCATCTCAACTGCTCCCTGGACATACAGAAATACCACCTAATACATACGCAAACCTTTGTGTGGGGAAGGGAACAATTTTCCAAAAACTTCCTTATTCCCACAACCAGTTCATATTTCTTAAGGGGTGATCTACCTACACGCTCTGCAGATAATTTCCATGCTGCTGGGGACAAGGTGTACAGATTCAGATGAGGGTACTCCCACTGGACTTGGCAGTCAGGTACTTCAACCAAATGAACAACACAAGAATCAGTTCCTCTGTCTGAGCAGTCATTCTCCTTGGATCATTCTTGTAACAAAATCATTCTGAAGAATTGACATCAACTTAAATTGCAGCTTGAAACCTACTACCTCTGCTGCTAGAGCACAAAAACATACTTCTTAGCTGCTGTATTACAGGACTTTTACAAGACTTACCTACACAGAAATTGATACTTGAGAGACAAAGGTTGATACTTTGAGACACAGAGATTCAAGACAAGCAATGTTTTATTTTCTATTCTCCTCTCCTCTGCTGCACAGTAAGATTCACAGCTCCTACACTGGAATTATCTCTGATATGTATCAAAAGGAATTAATAATTTATTAACAAACTAAAAGGAACCTCATTTTCTGCATTACAACTCTGCAAGAGACCGACACTATTGCCAACACACTCTGAACAGCATCTCCAGTTTACAGTGTCTGGCCCTTGTGGCAGCTTTGCTTGGAGGTTAGTTACACAGCCCCCTTGCTCTTCCCTGGTGGCTATTTCATCAGGTGTGCTCCTGCACAACTACAGTCTAGTAGAGGATGCTCTCACCTTGCATATGCACATTTGATGCCATTCCAGAGTGAAGCATAACATTCATTTACACAGATATATAGTGGGGTGAGACCCATCACAGAAAATACTATCCAGGAGCCAAAACATAGCAGTGCCTTTTCAGATAAAGCCTCTCCTCCAGGAAGTTCATTATCTACTAGAAAGAAGGAAACATTCTTCCTGTTCTTGTCATCTTACAAAAGGAGGCTAACAGCAGTACCATAAGCCCAAAAGATATCCAAAAGCTTAGGCAAATAGGTATAGAAGGAAAGAAAACAAGTAAATCAATCCTAGAACAAAAAATAAAACTGGCAAGCCACAAAGCATTTAAAAAAAAAAAAGTCTTTTAATCTTGTCATAGAATTCAGTTTTTATCATCAGCTATGTGGGAGCTGAAGCAAGAGACGCAGACAAATACCCAGCATAACTACATTAAAAGCCAGGTATGAGCAGGTAAGAGCACACGGATACCCTTAACAGTGCTCTGTTATTAATAATTAATATTAATGGTTTTGAAGATTCAGCTGTCTTGAGTTTCTGAGCCTCCTCCAAAAAAAAAATAAAAAACTGGCAAGCCACAAAGCATTTAAAAAAAAAAAAGTCTTTTAATCTTGTCATAGAATTCAGTTTTTATCATCAGCTATGTGGGAGCTGAAGCAAGAGACGCAGACAAATACCCAGCATAACTACATTAAAAGCCAGGTATGAGCAGGTAAGAGCACACGGATACCCTTAACAGTGCTCTGTTATTAATAATTAATATTAATGGTTTTGAAGATTCAGCTGTCTTGAGTTTCTGAGCCTCCTGAATATAAGTTATTTTTCAAAAGCTACCTGAAATTTCAAGTCATTTGTTTTTCTCTATTTGTAACTAGACTATTAAACTGATTTTCTTGAAATTAATCTTCTCTTGAGAATCTCATTAAGACTCTGAAAAATCAAAGACCACTTATGCAAACTGTTCAGCAACTTCTTTTTGGATGCAATGAATAAAGTGCTTTCTTTGGCTTAAATTTATTGTCACCATTACAACATAAACTTGTTTTCATCATTAGAACAAAAAACAACCACAGAACCACAACTTTAAATATTAAACTCTAAACCTTAGCTTGTTGCCTCCCTCCTGTTTCTTTATGGCATCACCCACCAAACCCAGCATGAATTTGCACAAAGACTTTTTTTTTTTTTTTTAAATAAAAACCTTAAAGTTCCCACACAGCCTCGCCTGGAGAAGAGAAAGCTTCGGTAAAAATGTTGCTAGTGCTGCCTGACTCATGCAGCCTTTAACACAGATAGGAAACAGCAATCCAGAGCATGCATTTATGATCAACTTTTTCCAATGCCTAGTTTTATCAAGAAATAATGTCAGTGAAATCCTGGAACCAAAATTTTAAATATACCTACCTCAATTTTATTTTATTTTTTATTTTCACTCTATGTTCAATCTAGCCATAAAGCAAAAGGTAACCATGAGGCACTGCCTACTTAGGAACTGACCTTGCAAATATCTGTTTGAAACAGGCTCAATTCTGAAAGCATGGTTAAAGATGTATGATCAAGCTACCTCTAGGAAATTATCCCAAGGGAAAGCTCAAGCTCTCTCTAAAGACAGCTTATCTGCTAAAATGGGAAAACCTGAACACAATTAAAATTGGTCTCAGAGAAAAGCCAGAGAAGCCAGAGTTAAGTAGTACTTTGTTACCGTGTATGAGCTTTCCACAACCCCAACCTCCCTGCAGCTGATAAGTGCCTACTATTACAATTTACATTAATAATCAGTAGGAGTGACTTGCCTGGACAAAATGAAAAAGTTAATTTATATTTGACGGGCCATGAAATAACCTTCTCTCTTCCTGTATTTCTTGGTCTCGCTCCAATTAGTAAGCATTTGTCTCAGTCTTGTTTCCAAGAAGAAACCATGTTTACGTTCAGCATTTTATGTCTTTTCCTTCTTATACCTGCAGAGTAAGGCCATTAGCAGCCAGAGACACCACACCAACTTTTTAAAAAATAAAAGAAAATATTTAGTAATATTTTTGTTCCCTGAACAGATCAGGTTATGATGATAATACACAGGTTACTTGGAAGGAAAAGAAGAAAAGGTTGACAGCACACGTCTTTTATCCCAGTGCTGTACCTACATGGTAATAGAGATTTCAATTCCACAATATCACAGTTTTCCTCCCTTTCTGGATATATCGTGTCTCAATCTGATAAGCTTTTCACAAAGAGAGAAACTTTCCGAGGAACCTCAACTTGCTTTATCACAAGCAGCAGTATCATTGTAATCAATGAGGCAAAGATTCTGAGAAAATAAGAGGGAAATTTGATATCTACACAGCCGAATGTTTCTCTGGAAAACCAGATTCTGCTTTATTAGACTACCATTGAGTAAGCAAATTACATCAAGCTTTACAGCACAGCAATTCTGTGCTAATTTGTTGTGCCTCTCATGGGGAAATGCTGCAGTTCCTTCCGATTCTTTTTTTCTTCTCTGGCTTTTAAAACCAAGATGCACTATCACATACTTTGTCCCATCTTAGCATTCCTTTCCCAGCTGCCTCCATTTGCCTAGGCATCTCCACAGCTCCCAGCCCCTGTCACCATCTAGACCCCACTTGCTTTTGTCCACAGTATGCTCATTTGCGAAACCTTTTTCTTCCACACTGTCTATTCTGAGGAGGAAGGACATCAATGGGTATACAAAGTCCCTAATTTTATCTCTGGTGCAAATACGGGACACAGTTATTACAGTCGTAACCTGCTGTTAAAACTACAAGTAAATCAGCCAGTAACAAGATATGCAGAAAGCATCATGTTTGTCGCTTTCAATTTCCAGCATTTCTGAATTCTGATTTCTTTTTTTTATGATTTTGATTTTTAAAGGCTCTTCTTTACTCTAATTGAAATGGCTTTCCATGGGATGGTAAGTCAGAACACTGGCACAAGAGTCCGGGCCTCTGCCAAGTTTCAAATCCCAAGAGCACATTATATAACTAGAAAATTTCTCATGAAGAAATGCTCTGAGAAACTTACCTAACCAGCCAAAATGCATTTCTGTCTGTCCTGGACCCTGGAGATAGCAGAACATTTCTTCTGAAGTCTTCCCAAATGTTGTGCTCGAAAAATTCCACCTAACATGTCACAATTTGGGAAAAAAAGCTATGAAAAACTGAATGCTATCTTCAGTTTTTCAGGGAACTATTGCACTCTGATCAGCTCAGCTATCAGGGAATTAGACACATACTTCATCTAGACAAAGAACTCCCTTTTCAAGTAACACCACTCTCATTTCTAGGACCTTCAACTTCTAATTCAATTTCAAAATTAAAAAAAAATAAATTATATTAAATTGTTTTCCCATCATACCTTATTGTATGTTTGAAAAGGCAGACGGTCAACATTTAATGCACATGCCACCAAACACCACGTCCTGCTGCTCCAGACTGTTCATCTCATCATACCATTTCTTCCTTTGTTTTGAGAGCAGATAATTCACTTGACATTCTCCAGCAATACTAAAGACAGAAAAACCACTCTGAATACATGCTATAAAAACAACCGCATGCCCTAGGATGGAGGTGAAAAGCTTCCAGGGCTAATAGGCTTCTTTCTCAGTGTCAGCAAAACCCCCGCACTGCCCTATTGAATAGCAATGAGGCAACTTTTCAGTATGGTTATGTCAGTCACTATTTTTGCATGCTGTTGCCTTTTCTCTTTTAAAAATATAGAAATTCTTTGGCCTATCCTTCCTGCTTCCATAGGCTACCAAGTCTTAGCAAGTTTATTAAACAGTAACTGAGGTGCTCTTTTGATACATATCCGACACCCAGATTCCACCCTGTCAACCATGGAATGGGTTAATTTTGTAAACTGGAGCAAATGGAGAAACTAAACAAAAATTTGATGTTTACATTTATTTTGCCTTTGTTAGACATTAGTAACTCTAGTAAGGGCACTCTGGAAGATTGCTACCTAAGAACAAATACTCAGGCTTAGATGGATGGCTTGTCTCAACCTGAACCTTGTCCCATTGCTGGTCAATAACAAACCTGGCTGGAGTGAGCACAGAAGAGAGCACTTAATTTCTCCTTATTTTTGGCACAGCCTATCAGCTCACAACAACCAGTAGTTCTGGGATCCCTGATCTGCAGGTTGCATGTGGATGGTGTTGATTAATGATCCACCCCTCATGAATTTGTCCAACAATTCTGTGTCCCCTGCTTTTCATAACAAATTTGAACTTCATTCAAATCAATCTAACCTAGTTTGTGTGTGAAGATGCTTTTGTGTGGTGGTCTAAGGGTTTTGTTTGAGGCTCCCGCCCCCCCCGCTTTAAAGGTAGAAAGAAAGTGCACAAATTGGTACCTGATGTCAGATGTACACAAGGAATCTTCTAATTTCACTCCCCTATTTTCTAAGCTTCAATTACTTATCAGTGCTAACATGTTTCTCCGTTAGTTTCTGATTTTGATCCGCTGTTCTCTGTTCTGTAAGATACGTTCCTAATTTAGCAACAATATCAGAAATCTTCGTTCCAACCATGGGAGTAACGTTCCTCAGTTACACCAGGGAAAAGAGCCATTCCTTGTGGAGTAAGCTCAGTTCTCCGTTTCCCTTGTACCCAGACACCTTCTCACGGCCATGCATGGCTGTTGGGGTTCACCTTCAGTCAGGCACACGGCGCAGGACCCAGCCGAGGGCTCCTGTCCCCTGCCCGACCCGGAGCCGGCTGCCGGGCCCCGCCTCCCGCGCCCCCCCAGCCGAGCCGTTCCGCAGGGCGCGGGCGTGGCCTCTCGCAGGCAGCAGGGGGCGCCCTCGGCCGCAGGGGTGATGCCAGGCAGGCAGGCCGTAACCCCGCGGCCTTCTGATGATGCCAGGCAGGCAGGCCGTAACCCCGCCTTCAGCACCCAGCCGGCTGTGCCGCTCTTCCGCGCGGGAGGCGTTTGTCCCTCTGCAGCCCAGCTGTGCCCTCCTCCCCAGTTTGACCGAGTGCAGCGTAACCTCACTCGCCACCTTTCTGAATTCAAAAGCAGCAAGATGCAAGGCACACTGGCATAGACATATGCTAAGTAAAAACAACAACAAAGGAAGGGACATTATATTTTGTCTTACCACGGCATTTATTTGTAAGGTGTGAAGCTGCAAAACCTAACTGGATTGTTTCTCTGAAATGTAAAGCAAATTGCTAGTTTGTCACTGGCGTGGGGTGGGTGCTGGGAGCACAGCCAGACAAGGAAAGATGTTTGAATGGAGCCATTATGAGACCACAATGTAACTACTTTTAAGTGGCTACAGGTTGATTATTAAAAGTGGTCCTGTCAAAACATTTAAATGATTAAATGGGTCAAATGTTTAGTCTGTAGATGCCTGATATTTGAGAAGTTTCCCAGTTATCAGCCTCCTCTTAGATATACTCATGCCTATGCACCAGTGCGTATATACAAGTCCAGGCACCAGACACTTGCTGAGCCTTTCTTTGCTGCCTCATAGCTCCTCCTACAGCCATCAGCACAAGCAATCTGGGATGCATACAATGACAAGAGTGATCTGTGATCAAGAATTTGCACAGAAAGCCTTGGACCTTGCTGCTATCTTCCTTCATCAATCTCCAACAGACCTGCTTGGTGACTCCTCACACTGCAGCACAGCTATCCCTCTCCGAGCATCCATGGTCTTCCCAGACACCGTTTAACTCCGTGCTGAGCAGTTGCCAACTGACTAAAAGGGACATCGACTGAAAAGCTGCCTTAACATTACCAAGCTCAACTGTAAATGAGGTTGTCTCATCTGGAGCAACTTTGACCAAAGTTGCCACAGTCCAGCTCTCTGGTATGGGCAAAAGAGCATTTCCTTTACCAACCTACTATACACGAGAGGTATCGTGAGAAGAATAACTTAAACTACTGTTTATTTTTTAAGCATCAAAAGTATGTTCAATATAAGGAAGACTTTTGTCTCTGTCCTAAAGACTACATCCATTTTAAGTCTATAACCTAGATGAATTGACTAACATAAATTTCCCAATGTAGAACTGTCCCTTGATATAATTAAAACAGTCTTGTCACTTCATTATTCTTAGAAAAAAATAAAGGGACAGAAAAACAAGCAGCTGCAAATCCTTCATTCACAAAACATGCATAGCACAGAGTCTGCCTGTGAACATTTCCCAGTGCTGTTCCACTTGGCACTACAAGGAAACTAAAATGCATAGTAAGACTAGGAGTATTATGGTTTATACTGGACGGGTTTATCAGATCTTAGGCAGAAGGCAAAAGTGCCTTCAGCTACCAAACAAGTGAACTAAAATCCTAAATGGCACAGAATGAGCTCACTTTTTTCCTTTCTTTAAATGTGTGTGCGTAACTATACCTGCCTGTTTGATAGTTTGTAAAACTTGGGGAGCTGCCTGAACACAGTGCACAGTGTAACACAAATTATAACTTTATTACTTTACCATCAGCTTTAAAAGGACAAGGCAATGTGTATAAACATGAACATTTTTTTTTAAAAAAATCATATACAATACTTTGTTTCAAAAGCAAACCTAGGTTAAAGATAATTTTTATATATGAGACTGAAGCAGTTTTTACTGGCAGAATATGCTTTTGCCAATATAAACTGCCTTAGTGCTGGGGACTTGGTTTCCTCATCATACCAGTAAACTCATACTAGCTAAACTCTGTCATACAACACCCCTGCGACTCCCTACAAAACAAAGTCTTGTTGATAGTCCTACGCCAGCTATTTCTCCACAACCTTGACTCTTAACCCCACTTAGAGTACATAAGGTTCACCTGCACTTTTCCAAAACTGTAGAAGCTAGCAAGCAAAACTGGAACTAGACACAGAGCTACCTAAAGCTGTATAGTAAATATCTGCTGAATAGGCTTCTCTCAAAACCACCCTCTTGCAAGGCAATTCACAAATAGAGACTTCCTTTTAATCACCTGCCTGAATCACTGGGATCATTGCATGATGTCTGCAGCAAGAGCTGAACAGAATGAAAAATAATCAGAAATGTGCACAGGCTCACATGGCAGGAGACTCAGCCCAGGAAAGCTAAGCTATGCTATTAGTCTCAACTGAAATCAGTTGAGAGCATGCACAGACAAACCGAAGTTTTGCCGAAGTCACAGCTCCGTTTTTTCCAGCTATGACAAACTGTGCATGCGCAGTCTGTTTCTGTGTTTGTGTGTTTATAGGGAAGCATTAAAATGTATTCAAACGGGTATAAAATAAATCCCCAAGATATTCTCGACATAAGTTTTACTGTTAGTTAACAGTAAACAGTCATGTAAAATTTTAACACTGTGTACATACAATGGAAACAAATTAGATCACATTATTGAATTAATAACCCAGCAATTATTATACAAACAAAAAACATAGCTGTAGGAACCATAAACACCAGCCAAATCCACAAAACCTCTACTACTTGGGCTCTTACAAATCAAAATGAAATCATGTTTTTAAATTAAAAAAGAAACAAAGAAACCAAACAGTAGTATTTCCTCAGGCTCTGGCCAGGAATGCCAAATTCTATTGCCTGCAGTATGTTTTCACCACAAAATAATAAATTCTGCCATGGACGAGGTTATAGTGGCAGCAGCAATTTTTAACTACAGTACGAGAATGGGAACAGCTTTTAACAGGTTTCATGAAACTATTAATTCTATTTTAAAATTTGAGTTTGGTAACCAAACATTTTTCTCTCCTCCTTTTCTTGAACAGTCTTAAAAAAAGCCAAACACTGAAACTAACAAACCAACCCAAAAAACCAAACCAACACAGCAAGATTTTGGCAAGGGAGGTATCAGTGGATACAAAGGGCAGAAGGCAGCTGGCATGAACGGATGCAGGATATTATGCTTTCCACAAAATTCTTTGCACAGCAACATCAGTGAAGGCAATACATCAATTTTTTCAGCTAAATTACTTTTTAACTCACACCATCTCCAACTGGAAAGGGAGATTTTTTCCTACAGTTAAGTGAAGAATTGGGGGACAGCAGCAGAAAGTAAAGGACTCAGAGTGACAGGAACAAGAGGCACTTCGGGAGGAACATTACAGGCTGAAGGGGCACCTTTCTGAAGTGCACATGCACAAACACATGCAGCCTGGGAACAGACAGGAGGAACTAGAGCTCTGCATCCAGTCACAACACAACGTGATTGGAATAACTGAGACACAGCAGGAATGACCAAGTTGTGATGGACAGACAGATGCTTTTCAGGAAACGCAGACAGGGAAGATGAAGGTGAAGTGGTGCCTTTATGCAAAAGAACAGTTTGGATATGTGGAGCTCTTTCAGGGGACAACAGCTGAGTGAGAGCTTGTAGGCCCACATCAGAAAAGAGGCCAGCAAGTGTGGCATTGCAGCAGAAATGGCTTTCTTACAGACCTCCCAAGTAGATGAAGCACCCTAAACAACTTGAGGATTGCTCTTGATCACAGCCCTGGGTTCTTATGAAGGATTTTGATCTCCTTGACATCTGCTGGAAAGGCAACAGAGCAGGTGAGACACACACTGGCAAGGAGATTTCCGGAAAGAATATCTACTTGATATAGGTACTGGATAGGCTAACCTGCGATGGTGCACAGCTAAGCACACCTGCTATTCACTGGCAAGGAAGTACTGATTAAGGATATAAAAATTAGTGGTAGCCTCAGTGGTAGTGATCATTACATAGGGGAGTTCAAGATCCTGAGGGCAGAGAGGAAGGATAGCAGTAGAGTACAGGTCATGGACTTTAGGAAAGCAGACTTGGGGAGTGGTAGGTGTGATCCCATTGAAAGCTGCGATGAAAGGTAAAGGATCACAAGAAAGCTGGCAGGTCTTTAAGGACATTCTCCGAGCACAGGAACAGTCCAGCCCAATACTCAGGAAATCAAGCAGATGTATCAGGAGACCAGCCCTGCCAACGAAGGAACTCATGGTGGAACTCCACTGCAAAAAGGCAGCCTACAGGAGGTGAAAGCAAGGTTAAGCTACAAAGGAGGAATTTAGAAACATTGCCTGGTCATGCAGGAATGGTATCAGTAAAGGCAAAGCTCAGCTGCAGGTAAGACCTGCAAGCATCGTAAGGATAAGAAGAGCTTCTACTGCTACATTAACAGTAAAAGACTGAACGAGGAAAACGTGGGACAGTTACTGAATGGAGTAGGTGATTTAGTGACAACAGAAACAGATAAGGCAGAGGTACTCAATGTCTTCTTTGCCTTTGTTTTTCACCAGCAAGGTCTTCCAGTGCCTGTTCTTACAGACAGGGTTCAAGGAGGCAAAGGATGGCCATCAGTTGACGATGACTTGGTCAGGAATTGCTTAACAGAACTTCATCCATACAAGGTCCATGGGATCACACCTGCTGCATCCAAGGGTACTGAGAGAGATGGGCAATGCCATGGCAAGGTTGCTCTCTCACATTTGAAGTATCATGGAGATCGGGGAGGTCCCTGATGACCAGGAAAAAGCAAATGTTGCACCCATCTTGGAAAAGGGGGGGGAGGGGAAGCCCCAAAGTACAATTTGTGGAACTGCTGGATGGTCAGCCTCACTTTGATCCTCAGTGAAATCATAGAGCAAGTGAGTTCTCTTTGAGCATGTTTCTGAACATACAAATGGAAAGGTGACTGTGAACAGTCAACATGTGCTCCTGCAGTCCTCACACTATTGTTAGTCACCAGGTGGAAAGTTAATATGGGACCTCATGCATATCTGTACCTGTGGTTGAAAGAAATTAAGGAACTAACAAATGGAGGGATGAGAGGGGAGGATGAACTGGAGTCAAAAGCACACACCTGTAATTGGAAACCTCCAATTAAGAGCTGGCTGTGGAAGTACAAATTGAGATCCTAAAGCTTACATCCACTTTGAACGCTTTTTTTAAGCAAACCTATAAAACAGCAATGAAATAAATGAGGCAAACATCCAGGAAAGGCTATTTTTAGAGACACAAGTTTTATCACAAGCTTTAAAGCAAGAAGAACAGAAAAATCTCCATTGGAAACTCAGACAAATCTCAAGTATTTAGAAAAGAAAATGCTCTTTTAATTGTAAAAAAATGCAAGGTGAAACAATAGCATGCTATCTGACAGCCCACTGTAATTTGCAAAAAAATCCTATGCAGCTCGTCTTCCCTCTTACCATTACTGCAAGCCAATCCATTTGCCACTGAAATCCGCCAACTACAAACACCCAAACTGCCACACACCTAAACAGAAAGAAAGGGCTGTCCTTTTTAAACAGTGGAGTATTTGCAGATGTTCCTGAAAATTACTGTTGAAGCTCCTCTGGCAGCTGTAGGTAGCTCTGAAGAACTCAGCTGGAACTGAGAGGCCCTCAGCACCAGCATCCTCCGTAGTCTCAAAGCATGTCATGACAGTACTCCTTGGGTTCTGACACAGACCAGCCCTCAGAGAGAAGAGGCTTGCATTCTCCAAATGTCAGCTTCTCCCTCATTACAATATTACTGTCCAGAAACATTCACTAAAAGCTTCTGAGCAATCTCAGTTTTGTACAGGTCCTCTTTCATTCTATCTCTACATTGCCCTGCTTTGTATATCATACTGGCTTAAAATCACTCACTGAAAACCCATGCTCAGATCACTGAGAATCTGTGGTGCAACATCCCTTCTAAAGTCCCTCCCCTCTGCCCACCTCTAGGTCTGTTACACCCAAGCACCTCCCTAGAAGCAAAGCAAAATTTGCCGGAACTACGAAGTATTCTTTTACTGCAGTTTCAGAAGACTGATTCCAGGGGTGCTATGTGCATTTATTTGAGCTGTTTATGAAAGCTAAACTTATTGTGATAATGAATACTGGCTTCACAAGAGTTCACAGCTGTAGCCAGTGATGGTTGCCATCTTGGCATACACTGGAGACTGTTTTATGGAGCTGTTAGAGCCAAAGTTATGACAAGCACCTTGGAGTCAGGCTTCAACAGATTTATATTCTCACTGTATTGGCCACAGAGAGGGCCACAAACCATGCCAGTATGTGTTTCACAACAGACATCAAGAGAAGCCAAGTTGGGAGCCACAAAACATAAGGCAGCTTAGATCCATCACAGGTTTTTATCTCATGGGAATATGAGGATACTGCATGAATCTAGCATATGCAAGCCATAAGAGGATTGAGAGGCCTAAAGAACTGATGCTACAACCAACATCTGCTGACAAACATATCCTGCCTGGGCAAAAGCTGAGAGTTTGGAGGTCAGGTCTACTTGATGCCTTTTCACCAGCATGGCTACACAGATCAGTTTGAAGGAGAGGTGATCCTTACCTGAGGTAATTGTGCCAAAAAACAACAGATAGAATGTATGCAGCAATACTAGCAAAACCGTTTCACCAGTACTTGACTTTTTTTGAATAGACAAACTTTGTCATTACTGCAGCATTCATCCAAGAAGCACTTTGCCATCTCAGCATACTAGAGTAGTCACTTTTGCCACGCACTCTAAGGGAGTTAGACACGGTGCCAGGTAACTCAGTAGATGCACAAACCAGCTGGACAAGGAGTGGCATAAGCAACAGGCCAGGAAAAGCTGTGCAGACTACAGGGTACCAGATTGGACACTAAAAACTGGATCCCATTGTCTACCATCCAAATGAGTAAGGCTGAGAAAGCATCCACATTATAGTTCACCTGCAAAACATTGTGCAGAGGATTCCATGACAACCACCTTGTTAATGCCCCAAATAATCAGCAGGTGAGACTATCCCACTCACAGAAAGGAAGGCATCTGAACGTGACTGCAATAAGAGAGTGCACAGCATAACACTATAGAGTTTCACACATTATGTCCTAGGAGAATGCAACAACTTCAGGAGCCCATTTGTAGGGGCCTTCTCTGATCAGATTCTCTGGTTACGTGTTCTGAGTTACAAAACTAAGTTCTTGTTATGTAGTACTGTGTCACTACTAAAGCACACCAGTGAGACTGAACTAACTTGGCAGAGTGAATGCATTATTTACTACCCTACCCTACCTTCTTTTTTAATCTTTATAGAGAGGAAAGGCATGCTCCTCTGTGCGAGGACAGCATGAAACCTAGTCTGAGAAAAGCCGGTATGTGATCTGGCAGAGGTGGAGAGCAGAAAAACAAATCCAAGGTTTGCACTTTAATCATTTCACTACCAACTGGAGGGGTGGCGGTGTGGGGAAAGGAACCCACTCACTAACCCCTGTCAAATAGTAAAACTGCAGGAAAATTTGAGAATCATCTGCATATAAGCCAGAATGTTTTGGACTACCTCCTCTTTGAGGCTTGACTTTGAGAAAGAAAAAATGAAGAGCGAAGGACAACACCCATCTCTTCTCAAAAATACCTGTGAGCACATGGTTGCTTATTTTTCCTTCCCCCCCATGCCATCCAAAGGTTGAATGTAAACTGGGGGGACGGGGGGAGGGAAAACCAGAAAAAGTGAGGAGAATATGTAGTAAAAATAAAGTTTGGTATTCTGCCTTTCTCACACAGACTGCATGGGACAATGAAACTCACAAAGATGCTTTTTCTAGTAACTGTGACATGTAAAGAGATGTCCTTATGTACTCAAGAGATCTAGCAAGAAAACCCTGTTATCCCATGTAGGGCACGAGAAGACTTTGTTACGGTAACCCAGGATAGTTTGCTTCCCCCATCTGACTATGCAGAGTCCCGAGCACATCTTATCTTCTTGTCATGGTAACCTGAGACAGTTCGCTTCTTCCCATCCCATCTGAGTATGTAGAGTCCCAAGCATGTCTTATCTCGTTGTTACGGTAACCTGGGGTAGTTCACTTTCCTCCTCATCTGCACCTACTTTTGCATGGATGCCAATGATAGCGGCCAGCTGCGGATCTCGGGATTCAGACAACAGCACCTGCACTACATCAGTGTGTTTGCTAATGAGCAAAACAGGACACTGCATATGTATGATATGTTAATCAGCACAAGGTTTATTATCCACCCCTGTGGTGCTTTCCTTTGAGCTTGACTCCCGAGCAGGGCTCCACTGCATTGGGTCCCCATTTGATTAGCACTGGTGTCGCGGGGCTCCCACGGTGGTAAAGCTACGCTTTCATTAAAGCCAAAGCTTTCACTTGCTGAGTGTTGTGCCTCATCCCTGAGGGATCTGCACCTGCTTTTTGCGCATAACACCCTACTATGAGCAAAATTACACAAAGTTGGTATCTTAATCAGGCTGATTAATTTTCTTAGTTTTTATACCTTATCCTCTTCAACCAAGTGCAAATACTTCTTTCATCATTAGAAAGGGAAGAAATGAGGCCTGCGATGGGAGAGCTTTCCCTTATGTTATCATACATAGCACCAAGGAAAAAACCTAGAGGCACAGTAGATCCAGGCACGGGTGTATTAATCAAAGCAACAGAAACTGGATGTCAAAACACAAAACTAAACCTCTGGGTACTCCAGCTGCAGTAGGCTAGGTACCAGGAACCATTCTTACCATCCTGGCTTACTCAGAAAAGCTGAATGAAAACCAGCTAACATTCAAACCTTAAAATGACACCACTACCACACACCCCAAATGCTAAACCAAATAGAAAAGGAATGAAAGAATTACATACTGGTAAAAATAGAAAGGTCTTCCCAACAATGTACAGAGCTTCTCTTAAGCCATGACTACTGCAGTGTACAAATCACGTCTTCAGTGAGTAACTGTATGTCCAGCAAATCACACCAAAACAAACAACAAAAAAAGGAAGAAAATGCTAATTTAACCATTTGCTACATGCAGGACATGCTGTCCCTCGAGCAATACGATTTCCGATTCTAGTGTGTGAAACACAACCATAAAAACACAAACTGAGAGCTGCAGGACATTTCACTGGGCTTCATAAAGAAGGGAAACCTAAAAATTAAACCAACTTCTTGCTAATAAAAGCCAGCCTAAAAGGAAGCTAAACTGCATTTCCAAAGGAAGTTCATTATTTAGGAAGGCAGAGCATCACTTACAAAAAGTATTTAACATGGCGACTGAAACCAGTATCTCCAACATTCAAGAACACCACTTTGGACAGTCCTTGACTGTTCAGTTTTTAGATAAGATAATGGGTTTAGCCAGAAATTTCACAATCTGAATGCCACCAGCAGAGTTGTTTCTCAGGGGTTTTCAATTTTCCAAAGTTTTGTTTAGCCAAAGACAATCCAAAGACATCTTCACTGTATAGCTTACCAGTATTTTTCCCAGCAGGGGCCAGCAAGACTGAAAACTACACACACACACATGCACACAGAAGATGCAGCCCAGCTTCCAAGTGAACGAGGAAGCATGAGGACATAGCTACAAAACAAGGACAGAAACAGTCCATGCACAAAGAAAGGGCAGTCAAAGAGTTCATGTCAAGATATAGAAACCCCCTGAAAAAGCTACACCTGCACCTTTGTTGTGGTTTAACCTGGCAGGCAGCCGAACACCACACAGCCGTTCGCTCACTCCGCCCCCACCAGTGGGATGGGGGAGAGAATCGGGAAAAAAAAAGTAAAATTCATGGGTTGAGTTAAAGACAGTTTAATAGGACAGAAAAGGAAGGCAAAATAATAATTATAATAATGATAAAAGAGTATACAAAGTAAGTGGTGCACAATGCACATGCTCACCACCTGCTGACCGATGCCCAGCCAGTTCCCAAGCAGTGGTCACTGCTCCCCGGCCAGTTCCCCCCAGTTTATATACTGAGCGTGATGCCATATGGTATGGAATATCCCTCTGACCAGTTTGGGTCAGCTGTCCTGGCTGTGCCTCCTTCCCAGCTTCTTGCTCGCAGGGCATGAGAAGCTGAAAAGTCCTTAACTGGTGTAAGCACTACTTAGCAACAACTAAAACATCAGTGTATTACCAACATTATTCTCATGCTAAATCCAAAACACAGCACTGTACCAGCTACTGGGAAGAAAATTAACTCTATCCCAGCCGAAATCAGGACAACCTTGAAGCAGGTTTCTTTCTCCCATGACTAGTCTAAAAAGACCATCTAGTATGTGACAGGAACATCTGTTTTTATGTAACAATAAGTTCATTACCAGGTCTTATTCCTAAGATGTTCTCTAGAGGATGCAGATCTGGAAATTCCTTCCCATATTAATACATGAAACAGATAGCACGAAGTAAGTGAATGCAGCATCTCTACTAGATCACACGCCAATTCCTTCTGCAACCAGAACAAAACAGTCATGTTTCCTTCTCTCACGTTACCTTGGAGCTAACCTGAATGAAAATGGTCCCTCTCTTTTCTCATCCCAACAGCCTTAAATAAGCATATCCACAGCCTCCATTTAGAATTTTATAGTGCATCTTTATTTAATCTTCTTGGGGGAAAAATACCCTCTTGCAATTGCTGCTGAAGGGGCCAAGAGTTCACAACCCTCACAATGCTCCATGCTGTGTGTACAAGCAGCAGCCTCTATGTTGGTAGGCACCTTAAACTATCCCACTGATATAATCAGTAAAACGGTCCTGCAGTAACGCACCCGTACTTCACACACAACCCAGGTGGCCAAGCACACTGTAGTTCCTCTTAATTCCCATTTCAAACCCAGAAAATGCCAGTAAATCAGATCTATACACTAAGGTCAGGCTCCCTTTTGTTTGAGTTAAGCACAAAGCTACCCATTTCACTACCTCCATAGATAAGGAACAGCAAGGAAGTTTGACTCCCTGCTTTTTCAACAGTTAAATGCATTTCAGCTATTAAGACTCACTGATCATACCTTAAGACAAAACACTCATGTCATTTTAAGAAATGACACCCGATTTTCTACCTAATTAGAGAAGAATGAGTGAAAAACACTACTAGGTTTTATATGGGCACCTACACCAGCTGCTGAGCAGGGTTTGTAACTGTACGTTTAAGCAGGAAAACATCATTCTCCTTACTTTATTGATACATGAAAGAAACACACATAGAAGTCATCAGAAAAGATCTGCCAAAGTAGCTAGAAGTAGTGAAAAGTAAGACCCACGCATCAATTGTCATAACGTACTTAAAGTAAACAAATCAGGACAAATACTCCAAACTCTCCTGGGTCTTTTCTAAACTTGTTTATTCAAGTTTCATTTCAAATGTTACACATAACAGTTCATATACAGTGCAAAGAAATACAACTTGTAAAGGCTGTAGAGGTTAACTTCTGCATTCTGCCTATATGCCACAACAAACAATATACACACTTAAAAACAAATAAGAAAGAGTCAAAAATCAGACTTAACAGTAGTGCAATATATAAGGATTTTGGGGAAGAAGCTACCCTTTCTCAGGCTCTTTTCATGAAGAAGTCACATAGGTATGTGGGGGTTTTTCGGTTGTTTGGTTTGGGGTCTTTTGTTCGTGTTTTGTTTTGTTTTTTGTAACAGTGACCCAAATGACAACTTTTGGACTACTAGACTCTTAAGTAGTTCTAGTGCTACAACATACCAAAATTGGCATCATATTTATTAATTCTACCTTACAGACAAGGGCTATAATCACCTCAAAATTGCTGAATATAGTTTATGACTGAATATAGATGTTTCAAAATATTTGGATTTAGAATGTACAGTATACCCCATAAATTTTTTCTGTGCAAAACTGACAGCATTTAACTGTTGAGGATCACATGCTTCTCCCATTGGGAAGGAAAAGGAAGCTAAGAAAATTTTAAAGCTTGCCATATCCCTTTATGGGCAACCCCACATGAAAAGCCATTATTAAAGAAAAAAATAAATTATTTTAAAAATAGCATGAAAAGCTATTATTGAAAAGCTATTACTAAAAATAGTTTAAACTATTCAATTTATGGCCTGATTCAATTCATGACTGTTGTCTCTCATTCTCCTGCTGTACAACCAAGTAAAGAGCTTGGCTCTGTCTTTTAGGTAACTCCTTTACAGATACAGGCAGACTGCTACTACATACCCCTGCTCCACAGTTGACTTTTCTCCAGGCTAAATAAGCCCCAGTCCCTCAGCTTCTCCTCAGAGGGCAAGCAAGCACTTCAGCTTCTGTGGTGCTTCATGGTCCTCTGCTGAGCTCAGTCCAGTTTTTCAGCGTTTTTCCTCATATTGGGGGGTCAAAAGCAAATGCAGTATTCCAGATGCAATCTAATGAGTGCCAAGTAAAGAGGAATCACTTCACTTGGTCTGCTTGCTATGTTCCTGTTAATATGGCCCAGGATGCTGTTAGCCTTCATCACTTCCAGAGTACACTCCTTGTTCACGTGTAGCCTATTGTTGTCCAGGACTTCCAAGAGCTTATTGGCAGAGCTACTCTGCAGCCAGTCAGCCTCAGCCTGTATTGTTTCAGGGAAATAGCATGTCCTGCTGCATTTATCTTTGCTGAATTTTACATGCCTGTTGGTCCACTCTTCTAGCCTGTCTAGATTGCTCTGCATGCCAGCCCTTACCTCAAGTGTATAAACTGCAAACTCAGACTGGAGTCATTGGTAGACTTGATGAGGTGCATTACCAATAGCCTGGACAAGGAGATGTAAAGACATTTAACAGATATGAGAACAGACCCCTGTGATATTATCTGGAGGCCAGTAGTGAGTATTACCCACTAACCACTACTTTCTGAGCTCAAACATCTAGCCAGTTTTTCACTCATCTAGTAGTTTTTTACCCATCCAGACCTTATCATCCCAATTTGGATGCAAGGATGCCATGGGAGACCACAGCAATAGCCTTGGTAAGAACCAAGGCAGATAACAGCCTCTACTCTCGCATCGTCCATAGATCTAATCATTTCATCACAGAAGACAATCGGTTTGGTGAAGCTTGATTTATTCCTTTCCTCCTTCATGTACCCAGAAATGGCTTCCAAGAGGACTTATTCCACTCAGACCAATGTAGTATACTTCTTTCAAAAATGAGGAATACTGTGCTGTTGTTCCTTTTCACAGCTCATTAAAGATCCAGCTCACAGGGAGAGAAGATATTCATTCTCCAGCCAAGGTGAGGGGGATGCTATAAATGTTTTATGAGACTTGCATGATCACAGAAGTAAACTTGTCATGCATAAGTAATTAAAAAAAAAAAAATTATTTTGCTAAGGAGGCTCCCCAACACTGCATTATGACTTGTAAGTCAGTGCCTTCCACAATTTCACAGAATCTGTATTGGTATTGCAAGGTTTGTATCTTTTCTTGGTGGATCACACTGAGCTTTAACATGACCTTGCTGCGCTTTAGTTTTCAACCTGCATTTAGAGGAGTGAATGCCTACTTTTGGCCAGCAGACATAGTGAGTGAAGGAATTCATTCACAGCTTTAACTAACTCTGGACAACAGGGGTCAGTCATTCAATCTTCTCCTGCACTGTACACACCTACAGCATACACCTAAAGTACAGAAGTTGCTTTACTGGCACTCTGGGAGTATTTAAAACCTTCTAATAAAAAAGTATCAGAGCTTACCACCAGGTCTACAACCTGCCCAGTAGCCCCTTGGGGAGGTTGCTCACTTAACTGCTCTGTAATGAGTGAGAACTCCCTGTACAAGCAAAGATTGCGACAATAAACACACACTTGACCTCTCCTGGTTTTCAGTTTGCATGGTCTCCAAAGAAAAATCAACAGTATTTTGAACTACACAACTACTACCATCAAGAATATTTAACTTTTAGGCAATTTTTAAAAAGACTTCTGATATAGCTCAGCTTTTTCAAATCTCCATGGATTTTTCTTTTAAATGTGTTTTTCCCCATAGAGCAACCTGTTAATAAAAAGCAAGACTTCTAATTAATGAGAACAGTATATAACTCTGTGCCACACCAATACTCAAAATAACATATAAACCCATGGGATCGTTACCAGCCTCAGGACAGTTCACTCAGCTAAGATTTGAGCAACAACTAAAGGTATTTTTCCTGTTTTCTGCCAGATAGAAAACACTACACTTAAAAAAAAAAGAAAAAAGAGAGAGAGAGAATAAAAAGAGGACTTCAACAAAAAATGCAAAGGCTTTAAGAGTTGCAAAATACTGCAGCTGACATAAAAAGAAAGCCCCCATAATATTGTTAGAGGGACACTGGAAGTCATTTAGTGAGGTCAGCCATTTGGGCAGATAGAAAAAAGAAGAGCATTAAAGACAAGGAAACACAAAGCATGATTTCAAGGTCAGAAGTAGAGCAGATTAGGAAAAATTCTCATTCAGCATTATTTAAATTGGAATCTGCTGATTAGTCAAAATCTTTTCTTTGTGACAATGCTTCAGTTAGTTCCGCTGGTGTCCCACCACTGGTGTCCCACCACAGCAATCCCCTGCTCTTTGGTGGACTGCCAGGCAGGTTCTCCAGGAGTCTGGACCACAACGCTCCCAGGCTGTGTCTCTGGGGCCACCTGCAGGACTACCCTGAGGCTCCCATCTATTCACAAACTCTGCAGTAATCAAATCCTTCATAAAACCCCAACCTCCTCCTCCCCAGCTCATCCAGAGTCCTGATTAGGAAGCAAATGGACACAGTAACTACTATCTAAGTATGCCCCTATTGTCATCCCTGCCTCTGCATGCCTCAGAACTAAGAGCGAAAGTAAGGGAATGGGGAAAAAACCCACATACATAAAATTCCAAAGTGTGGCAATACAAATATATATGAAGTAAAAGGGACACTCTGATGAGATATCTGTTAGGAGCACTATCTGACCAGTTAGAGGGTGAGGCTGAGGCACCAGTCTGGGGACAGGAGGGTAGATCAAAGGAAAAAAAAAGTTTCTGGTTGATTTTGGAGAAGGACAAATTGTTTTTGTAATGGGAGGGGAATTTTTGCATGGAGGGTAATGCACTTAATGCCTACCCTTAGCTACTTTCCCCCCTTAAGAAAAATTACCCCATGCAATGAAGAGTTCACAAAAACATTCCAACACCAGAAGTACATTTTACCTTCAGGGAAACACGAAGAATTTCTGTGCTCACATCCTAAAGCTAGACTGGCAGCCCCCTAGGTTGTTTGGACAGAGTCCCTTTCACTCCAGCAAAGATTTAGAGTATTAGAATAGGCTTTTCCCTGACACAGAACAGTATCAGCAATACCTCTTAAGTAACGCGACCCAGACTGGTGTTTTTCACATTCACTAACACTTCTTGAGCACTTCAGATATTAGAGTAACATTTTCCAATACACGACACAGACTCTGCCATTGGAAGAAGCGGAGGCTGATCGGTAAGGAGCAATAACGCTGGACAAAAATTTGCTCTGACTTTAAATCCTTTTAAATATAATAGGACACACACAGCACTCCACCTGCAGCACTCTTTTTAAAGCTGCTATACTATGGCATTAGTGAGTATTATTGAGCACAGCAGCTGCAGTGTACAAGCCTGCAGTAGGCTGCTGGAAATTCCATGGCTTGATAAACCTTTTAGTGGACCTACCATGCAAGGAGGGCACTGGCCATTAGAAACATTAACTACTACATGCAAATCAAATAACCATGTATGTGATATGCTGGTGGGCAGGAAAACCTCAGGGAGAAGCCTTTGAGAGAGCTCAGTCAAGCCTCCGGCACTGCACTCCTGGTCAGCGGGAGCTCCAATTTAGCCAAAAAGGCAATTAATGTTGCTGAATTGTTGGCGCAGAATTTTGGTAGCATGTTGTTAGAGTGAAGAGCTCCAAGAAAATACCAGTACAACAGAATTATGAACCATTTCAATTTGCTTGACTTCAAAATCACAGCAGACAGTCTACTGTAGGAGGTGAGCAATTTGATATAAATCATCAAAGCTGTTGCAAAACATGAACATTTGGTTTCTAAAAAGAATAAAATGCTTCCAACACAAACTCTATGCTCATCAACTTTCCCAACATTTAATTACATAAACCAAACAGTATCAAGAAGTTAGAGGTATATCACAAAGAAGCTAAAGTCCAACAACCACACACACAACCCCCTTCCCCCTCCCCCATTTGCCTTATGTCTTCTGAACAACTTTCAGAGTCAAGAGTAGCTGCAATGGCCAGTTACCAAACACAGGGCCTCCAGCAAATACTTCTGTTGGCAGCAATGCACAAAACAGCCAGGCCTGAAGCGACCAGTGGATAACAAACTCACCTTATTCAGTAACACCATCTTCACTAACCAAGGTGAATTTGTTATGATCTCTATGACTGAAGACCTTGTAGCTGTTGTAAGGTCTGACGTGGTTAAGTTTTCTGAAGAACTCTGCTTTTGTGTAGGTACTTTTCTGCCAGTGTTCCAGGCTAGCTCTGCAAGAATGTCCAGAGTTCATTTCCTTGTGAAAGCTCTGGTGAACAGGCTGCCCATGCCATCTCCAGATAGCAAACTGTTTCACACCCCATCCACCCCCCCAATCATTTTTGCTGCTAAAACCTAAAAATCTTATGTATGGTATTTCACAAAAGGTATGTGGAGAAGTGATAGTAATTAAAAACTGGCCCAACAGATCTTTTTGTCTTGTACATTTCTCTGGAATGGCATGGGTTTCTTTTTCTAGCAGCTCTTCTTTCATACTGAAGGGAGTAAGTTCTTGCAAGGTAAAATGCTATCTCAGCAGTGAATTAAAGAACAAATGAACAGATTTTCCTCGATAATCAGCAATTTACACTGCTGACACATCTGAATGTGTGCCTTGGTTCGACCACTTCATCTGTTTGCCACTCCAGAGGCAGAATATTCATTTTGATTTCATAGATTCATCAGAAATACCTCATTTTTCAAAGAACTTTTTTTTTCTTCTTTCCTAAAAGCTGCTTTTTTCCACCCATAAAACTAAAGAGCTTTAAAACCTCATGATCTCAACCTTGCAAAACTTTAGACCCAGATGCCACCTAGTTCTTGACAACACAGAACGGGAAAGCAAGCATATCACGTTGCCTTCAGAAAGACTGTCATAACAAAACAAGATGCTTCTGCAATAAAGCCAGCTGTTTTTTGAGCCAGCTAAAAGCTTAGGTTTCTGTTGTCCCCCAAAGGAGTAGTTCTCATTCTCATTGTAGGAAATCTTGTATCACTCCCTTTCTCTCCATGAAGTGGGAGTTTTTCCAGAGGGTTAAAAGTTAGGCTACACTTGCCTAGTGACAAAGCTTTAGAGGGATTATGCTTTTCAGCAACAGAAAAAATTTTTAACAGGATGACAAACCCAGCCATTCAAAAGAAAGCATACCTCTCACTTCCTTTATAAAATTAATCTGGTATGTTACAAGAGACAGTCAGAAAGCAGTATTCTGGTCTGTGAAAAGCTGTCGATTTTTATTTAAATTCCAAATTAGAACAGCAGTTGACATTCTGAAAAAAAAAAATCAAAAGTTTAAATTCGTAACCAAATATATTACCAAGGTACAAATACTTTAACAGAAATATGTATTTGCTTCAGTTTTCCCCTCTCCTTCAAAGAGCTTATTATGGGAAGATGCCTTCCACATCTGCCATTACAATCAGGCATACAGTTAGAGGCAGCAGAAGGTGTTCTGCAAGAGGGCTTCCAACTACAAAGCAGAAGTTGGGATGCTCTACCTAAACTGATCTTCATCTACAGCCTTCAACTGAAACTTAACAATATTTGATTTTCACCTTCTGAAGTTAGTTTAAATAATTCCTGGTCAAGTGTTTTTCTTTGAAATGCCTTAAAAATCACCTTTAAGTATCAGAAGAGAAAGCACTTCTGGAAGAAAGAGAACATTTTTGGAGGTAGCAACTTCCCATTTCATGCTTCAGAGCATAATGTTGACAGTCCTTTTAATGTGGAAGAAATGATCCATTATGATTGCTGATTACTATGGAAACAAGCCTTTGCTGTGAAAAAGACTAAAGAATCACAGACTAGTTGAGGTTGGAAGGGGAAGGGATCTCTGGAGGTCATCTTGTCCAACCCTCCTGCTCAAGCAGGACCACCTAGAGCGGGTTGCCCAGGACGATGTCCAGATGGCTTATGAATATCTCCCAGGTGGGAGACTCCACAACCTCCCTGGGCAACCTGTGCAAAAGCTCAGTCACTCTTACAGTCTCCTGATGTTCAGAAGGAACCTCCTGTTTCAGTTTGTGCTCATTGCCTCTCATCCTCAATCCCACAACCAGAGTTGTCTCAACTGATGGCAATACAATTACATTTTCCTCCAAATTTCAGCTGTTTTGGCCACTTCTCAAGATAGCATGTAACCCACAAGTGAGGATGCAAGAACATAATATACTGTCCACTTGCTTTAGGGTGAGAATATATTGAGGCAGTGAAATGAAACCACTATTCCAAAACCACAGTGCTGTCTGCCTATTTGGAGAATAAGGAAGAAAATCCAGCAGTTCGTTCTTTCAATGTGCATTTGCAACATTCCCAGTATACAGTCACATCAAATATAAAAAAGCATTTCTATCTTCGGTAGGAGGTAAGTATACCAGAGGAAAAGAAATGTACAGACAAAGAGCAGTTCCCCAACTACACACATTCAGACAATCAAAAGCCATGAATTTACAAAACATGTTTCTTATTTCTACTCAATTTAACCTTAGCAAAGTTCAATGCAAGAACTAGTCATAACTAGTAAAAACTAGTAATAACTATGCCTTAATTCTTTTTTCCTTCTAAAAAAAGCATAGTTTGGGAGAAACTTGCTGACCTTACCGGGTTGTAGTAAAAGTTCTGAATCCACAATCTTAAGCATGCAGAATCTATTAAATTTTGGTGGGTATGTGACAGAAATAGGAAGCTTGAACAACCATAGTTCATCAGAACTTGGAAACGTTATAAAGGCCTTCCACAAAACGTTCCCTTTTTTTTTCAGCTTGCTGATTTCTGTTAAGTTTTAAGAGCACCACAGTTACCAAGTGGATGACCCCATATAACTGACTGCAAAATAAACTGAGATATAATGCCAAAGACGTAATGAATGTAAACAAGGAATTTACATATCCAAATGCTTTTCTTGCAGAGTCATAAAACCTGTGGCACAATTTATTTGTATTAAGGAAATTCATTACAACACTGCTCACTATCTATGTTCTTGTCTGAAACAGGTATAATTCAATATAGTGATCCAAAATAAGGACTAACAACTACTGGAAACAAGCAAATTAAGTTTTCTGGATCAAAAATGGTTCTCTTCCAAAAAATAATTATATATATTGGTGGGCTCCTGCATCAAAGATTCCATTTCTCATGAGCTTAAACGTCCTATTAATTTCAACCAGAAAACCTGAAGATACCATGCTCTAAGAGGAGTAAAAAGATTAAGTGTCAACACTGCTCAGAGAAGGGTGTTAAGTGCTATTTCTTGCACGTACTATTTGCTGACTGACAAAACTTTGTTGTGAGGTCACGCATGAGTGACATGGAACTTAATCTGGCCTTCTTTATTTATTACTGGCAAAATGAAGAAAGAATTCAAAGATACTTTGAGTTCAGGGTGAATTTTGCTTGCAGTCAAGAAAGTCTTTCTACCCTCCAAATGACTACATATGATAAGGAAATGAAGAAACACAGAGAACCCAACTGCGCAACCTTTCCAGAATTAGTATGCTTTCTGAATCACTCCTTACATGAAAAAATTGTACAATTAATGAAGCTAATTATCAAGGTATAGGGATAAGCACCTGTATACATAACAGGATATTCACCTGGTTTTCAGTGCAGCATACCCATGACAGACATCAAGCTACACGAAGTCTGAGACTAGGCTAGCTGAGGGTTTGTCCTGGTTTCGGCTGGGACAGTTAATTTTCTTCCTAGTAGCTGGTACAGTGCTGTGTTTTGGATTTAGTATGAAAATAATGTTGATAACACACTGATGTTTTAGTTGTTGCTAAGTCGCGCTTACGCTAGTCAAGGACTTTTCAGCTTCTCATGCCCTGCGAGCAAGAAGCTGGGAAGGAGGCACAGCCAGGACAGCTGACCCAAACTGGCCATCATCACTGGATCTTCCATACCATGTGATGTCATGCTCAGCACATAAACTGGGGGGAGCTGGCCGGGGGGGTGGTGGCGACCGCTGCTCAGTCTACATAGCTTACAACATTACTAGGAGGCTTTAACAGTTCATCTACAAAGAGGATGCTAGAGCAAGGCTTGAAAGGTTAGGAGGGAGTAAGTTGGTAGCAGCAACACACTCATGGACACACTCCAGTTACACAAAATATACCTCTGTCCTTCACCAGCCTTCAGGGAATGAGGTGTGAAGATTACAAGACAGCTGAATTTGTCAAGGAGGCAGATGCAGAGCTGCAAGAGTCAAAGGCATAAACCAGGTTATGACTCAAACCTGGCAGACAGCACAGAGACTTGCAGCAAGAATGATCAGGACATGAAGAGATCATAAAAAGCCCAATACATTTCAGCTTAGAGAAGAGGTAACTAAGGGACACTACACTTAAACCTAAAAACATTTGTGTGATGAAAATAAGTAGAGAACTCACTAATTCTCTCAGGACAACTGTCAGCATTGTGAAGTTGTACAGTTAAGTCATAATTTTCCTACACAATCCCTCTCTCAGCTGTGGAACTTTTTGCCATAGGATGCCACAGGCAGCTGTGGATCAAAAGTGATTACAGACCATGAGATCACCATCCATTACTAGTTGCCAAAAGCTGGAAGCACAGACCAAGAAAGGATCCTTTACTGCTTATTTTGCTCCTAAGCTTCTCCTGAAGCATCCACTAGTTGCTACTCATTGAAATGAAAGACTAAGGAAGAGGCATCTGGCCCAAGGATTCATGGTCTTTCGCTCCCACACAAATAGAGACCACAAATATAATCTCACTCTTTTACAGCCACAGCCAGCACCCGCCAAAAGAAAAGCAACAACTTCCCAAATTCTGCTTTAAACTCTGTTCAGTCGAAGTCAATCCCAAAGTCAAACTACTTATCTTCCTACAATGGTTTGGCAACTTCAACACTCTTGAGAAAAGGCATGACACTTTTGCAGCCAGCTGCTTACAACATCCACCAGAGTCAACAGTGCACTTGTTACCTGAAGATCCATGAAAGCCAGGATTGTTACCAAGGAAGAAGGAACAAGAACTTCAACTGATGTCCTCGGCCAGCTGGACTATCCTCTGCAATCCACTGAATGTAGTGTAACTATTACAAATTATTATTATAGCAGAGGAGATGGAGTTACTTACAGGTGCTACAGAGAAATGAGACAGCCTTCAGCCCATTTATCAAAATGCAGAACCTGCTGTTCTTACTTCGTAACAGGTGAAACAATGACATAGTTCAAACTAAGAAGTAGTGAGAATATACCCACTGCATTTTAGTAAGTAAGGCTTGCAGGAAGTCCCCTGCCGAACTTACTCACCAGATGCTGTAAGGGGATTTCTTTTTTCATTATCTTTTATGGCTACCAGAAGAGACCATAAAATACCTTTAAAAAGGTATGGGGGGAACTAGACCTGAGGTTATAAAAATGCATTCCTGGCCTGGAGACAGCCTTCCAGTGGAACAGCAAATTAAGTCTCTTGTGCACAAACCCCCAACTTCCATAGAGTGGGGACTGCAGGCTGCACTTTTCTCCAACCATTGGCTCACCTGGTTTACTCAAAATATTAACTCTACAGAGTGCCAACCCCAGAACATTTCTGTTACTACTGGAAATCCTGAGTCATTCACAAGTTAATGTTCCATTTTTATTTATCTCTGTTTGCCAGCATGAAGACTGAGAAATGAGATCAGTTGCATCAGGTTTTCTCTTTTCCTGCTAGTCTGTTACAGCAGAAGTATTCAGATGCTTAGCCACTAAATCAGCTTTAAGCAGAAAGCTGAAGTATTTGGACTGTCTTGTTTTGGAAGCACAAAGAAACACACACAGACTTACGGATTTTTTTTTTTTTT
>NW_008794115.1:1148787-1161899 GCF_000699145.1 Aptenodytes forsteri | reverse complement strand
AGCCAAAAGAAAACCAAGCCTTCGGGTTTTTTTTTTTTTTTTAAAAGGCCATTCTAAAGATGTTTCTGTGCATGACAAAGCCAGGTGCTCTGTCTGGATTCCAGTGAACAAAGCCAACTATGAGGTATGTTACTTCCATAGTAGTTCTGCTTTGTAGCTGTGAGGAACTATTTGCAACTGGACAGCCTACATTCCTCTACACTCTGCACATCTAATAGGCACTCTTAAGGCACACGGGAAATTCTGTGTTTTCTAAACATTTTTCACACCTTCTAATTTAAAAGCTGATCAGCTGCCAAACAAGTTGAGGCCAAATGACAAACCTATGTCCCATTTATTCCTCTATGGGGGGCGTGGGGGGAAGGAAGCAAGTGCATGTATGTCCAAGCATAAGTGTGTGTACAGGAGACTAACACATCAAACTCTGCATTTTCTAGCAAAGTTCTTAGAGATTTTCTGGTTTGTCTGCTCCCAAGGGGATGCAATGTTAGATGCATGACTTCTTGAAAAATAACTGAAAGCTTCTAGTGCTTAACTTCATTCGGAGGTCATCTTCACACATACACAGTCCCAGCTCAAGAGGTCTGTCAGTGAGGGAGGGACAGAAAATTGATAAAACAGAAGGGAAAGGAAAAGAAAGGATCCTGTTCAACCTGATACTAACATTCTCACTAAACACAACAAATCTTTCAGAACAGAACCTCCTTATTTGACAAAAACAAAAGGGAGGGAGGGCATAGTGTTCATCTGGACACAATAAGAAAAATCAAACATGAACAATTTTATGTCCAACTGAAGTCAGCAATACCCTTTGAACAGTTGGCTAAAGTATTAGCTCACTGGTTTCACCTTTTACAGAGGGAAAAAAAAAGTATCTCAGCTGACAGTAAGCAGAAGTTTTTGAAAATACTGTAAATGTTTTGAAATTCCAGCTGAATCTTTTAAATGGCTCTAAAGCAGAATCACATTACAAATGAGAAGTGAACTTCAGGAAATAGTTGAATTACTATAGCTTGCACAACATTAATTTCAACCTCTCTGCATATTATGACAGTGTGAAAACAGTCGCATTTTCTCCTGCACTCCTAACTCAGTTACACAGGACACTCAGCATAGAGAAGGATCATTCACCATTTTTCTTTTGCCTCATCTTTCAAAGCACAAGTTGATGTTGCACTCAGTGCAAGCTGCTTGCTTCCCAACTTTGACAGTACTGTTTTCACGGATCTCAGTTGCAGTCACATATGCCCAGAGCTCTACAAAACTAGACCCAAGCTCACATAAGGTATCTAGGAAGGGAAAAACAAACAGCTCCTGCAAAAAGCTTAGCTTGTATGGTATATTTGCCTGGCATCATATAGCAGAGGCACGAACAGAATTGAGTTTGCCATGGCAGTTCCTGATGTGTCATCAAGAAGTCCATTTCCTCCTGGAGTGCTCCATCCTATTCACTGTTCGCTTTCCCACATTAAATGAAGAAGTGTTCCTAGAGCCCATATGCTCTTGAGATAGAACCCCAATTCTTTCCACAAGCAGCATCTGCTGTCCACTCTGGACACAAAGTTGAATTGCAGTTAAAAAAGTACATACTGAAAGGCAGCATCATCATAAATACCGGTCAGAAAGCCACCTTAAGGCTGCCCATGCAACTCCAAGGTTACAAAGCAGGTTCAAAATTCTTGATTTATCCCAGGTTAACTCCAAATATAGCACTTCAAATAGACCTTTAGTTTCTCACTTTTTAGACAAAAATTGACCAAAAGTTTCATTCTGCAGAATGAGGACGATGCATAAATTCTGCTGCACACAGGAGACCTCAGCAAAGTGATGTGGATTTTAACATCTGCTAAGTTTTCTACTGAAAACTTAGCAACTGAACATCCAGAAGCAGCTGGGATCTGCAGTGACCAGCTAACGGAACAGAAGAATAAAAGGGAGTAAAACCTTCATAAGTACCTGCTAGGCAGCTAATTGTGTTCCTTAACCCAACTTTGGAAAGAGAATCTTACCTAATGGCTACAGGAAGGTCTTGTCCTTCTGCCAAAACCTCTGCATCTTTCTAACCATAACCCTCTGCAGGACCAGGTAGTATGAATAAAAGAGCTCCTTCAACCCAGGAGATTAAAAAATTAATGCTGCTTCACTAGTTCTTATGCAGTCAAACTTACAAGCTATACAGACTGTGTGCCCTGTGGCCAGCAGGCAAGTCAGTAGCAAAGTGTCTGTATGGGCACACGTGAGCATACCCAAAACCTCACACTTTCACTTGGAAGGTAAAAATTCTCACACTAACCCTCCCACCCACTACCAGTTACAACAGGTGAGACGCTACAGATTCTTAATGAAATGGTTGTAAGAACATATATAACAAGGAAGGAAAGGCAGTACAGGCTGTTTTTTTTAAGGTGTCCACACAATGTACCTGTAGAGTCTGAAAGTTTTCAAAATAATCAGGAGGTGACCCTCTACTTTCAAACACTGTAACTAACTCTCTCATGATATCTGTCAAAATATCAGCATAGAGATTAGTGGAAAAAGATTATGTACCACAGAAGAAAGAAATACAAGCAGTCCACTGCTTTGTATGAGAGACCAGAAATGAAGCTTTTAGCTCCAAAACATTTTTAGATTGCTATCAGAATGTTCCTGCCACCACAAAAATAGTTAAAAAATTGCTCTGATAAATTAAACAAAAAAACCTCTCTGGACTAAAACTGTACCTGGGCAAGGCACGGGAAAAAAATCTGCAATATTATAGTCAAATGTGACATAAATCTTAGAACAAATAAAGAATAACTTTTGTGAATCATAAAAAAAGATTTGTCTTAGTACAGTAACTACAGAATATATGCAGAGGATCCAGTATATAACATTGTAGTCATGAGCTTTATATGTCAAGAACCCAGATATTCTGCATCTTGGTACCTAAAAGCACTTCAAAGATTAGGCACCATCATGTGTTACAGTCTCTGCTGTAACTGACAACTGTTTCATGACTTCAAGGGAAAAGTCACAAGAACAGCTCCCCAAAGCATTCTGTTCAAGAAACACTGACTACCCAGATAGTTACAGCTGATGTAGTTTTCCCTCAATGGTGAATAAATTAGAATTCAAAAATAAAATAAACAATTAAAAGGTAAATAAATTCTTCAGCAACATTCACAGAGGACAGAAAACCAGGCATACAAGACCTACTAGTATGCACAATTTAGGAAAAAAAAATAATAGTTTAAGGAAAAGCATAATTAACAAAGCACTTGGCTACTTCTTTAAGTGATAATTATGAAATCTAACATAAAACTACACTAGGTACTTCCAGTTCATTTTCTACGAATGTATAACAGGAGTTTAACTACACCCCTGACGCTGACTAACGATGCTTGACTGAGAAGGAAGAAACATGTTTTGAATGAAAAATTTCAAACAGACCCTTTTACCCCTCCCTTCTACCATTCCTCTTTCAACTTGTCTTTGAACTTTCTTGTTTCTGTTCTTACAGTCTCTTTCTGAATTCTCCACCAAAAAGCTGTTCTAAATTCCTTAGAGTTTCTTCAGCAGCGGTAGTCACCACAAAGAACAAATGCTTTTATCATGACACCACCTTCTGCAAAGGTGCATCTCATTATATGGCAACTTCTGGCCCTGTTGTCCAGACTCAAGAAACACATTTCAATACACAACACTTTGTTTGAAACTTCATTCCCTGGAGAACTTTGCAGTCTCACTAAAATCACAGTTTGAGTTTTCATAGAAGGGAAAGGGAATGCAAAACGTCCTGCTGTTTCATGAAGGCTCACAATGCATTTCATACCTAGGCTCTCAAGCTTACGAACCAAGACAGGCATACCTAGTTCAAAGAAAGCAAAGGGCACGATCCACCAAAACCATCACACAGTCTGACTGCTACAGCATTGCCTTCCCAGAGTTATGTTTTCAGTGAAGTAGTCCAAGAGTTGTCATTAAAGTTGGACACTTTAAAGGCAGCAAAATCTGTAAAACTGTACACCAATCAGCTAAGCCAGAAGAAAAGGGTCAAGGCACTTCATATACTGAGGACTAGTTCCACTCTTGCAATACAGAGTGCCAGCTGTACTGGTGGTACCACATCACTTACCACCCCTAAACGGTTATCCTCATCATCACTGTCAGGCAGGTTCTGAATTCATGACAGTGATACTTAGCCAGCCACAGCCCACCTTCTGACAGACACAAGCAACCAAGCACAATTTTTCTGCCTCATCCCTCTCCTGTGCAAGGACAGGTTAATTGTCCAGCACTTCCCTGAAGTCTCTGGGAAGGCAGGGGGAAGTGCTGCCAATCTAACCAGACTACCTCTGTGCTTACTCCTCCCATGTTTCCCCATGCTGTCATTTCTGCTTGCACTCCTTACAAGATAACTTTGCAGGCAAATTTTTTAATACTGAGGACCTTGTAACAGTATTATACTTCAATACTGAAACAAGATTACACACATACAAGAGCTGCCATTATGAAAGTATTGCATGAAAACTGAAACTAAGACAGCAGTTAAAGCTCTTCTGGTTTTTAACTTGGTTTTGAATAGCATTAACACAACAGACACCACAAATAATCTAATTGCATAGAAAGCTTTGTAGTCCATACAAATACTAACAACACTGACTTGAGTTGTACCATATGTGGCGTCCTATATGTCCTTGGACAGGAGGAATAGACAAGTTTCAAAGAGAAAAACTGAAAACTCAAAAGTCAGGAGAGAGTTTAGTTACATGAAAGGTATAGACAGAAATCAAATTAGCCTGCTGCAGAAATTTATGATAGAAACATTTTACAGAGTAGTAAGTTAGATAACAGTATGAACGTCAGTGATTAGACAGGGAAGAATGTCTCTGAAAACTACAGAAAAGACAAATCAGTAGAAAAAGCAAAAGGTCAAGGGGCATAACGTAAGTTAAGGAGGGCAACTTTACAAAAGTTCTGAAGGAAATTACCTGGAAGGAGCTTTGATACAGGAGGAATTGGAAAAAGCATAAAGTGCATCTGGCATGAGATAAAGATTATAACAATTATATTGTTAAATAATATTATATAACAAAGATTATAACAAATTATAACAATTTCTGGGATAATCACACACCACTATTTAACCTGCAGTTTCCTAAGTTACACAAGATGCTTTAAAAATTAAGACTTTACAGGGACAAGAAGCTGCCGATGTTGCTCACAGGAGAAAAACAGTAGCGGAAAAAAAAGGTCAGGTAACTGCCTTAACACTGAGCAGCTGAATTGTGTTCATAAAACAGACTTTTCTTACCCAGAACCGAGAAACAGAAAAGCTATCCTATGTTTGTATGGCTATAACACAAACTAAACCACAGCACAGAAGTTTCTTGAGCATTCTTGGAAGCTTACCCTTTAAGCATGCAGTGGTTCAGTACCACACATATTGCTTCAACTGTTCAATTTTCTTTCTCTCTTAACCCCAAATGTGCCAGAATTCTTTGCTGCTATGACTAGATCTGCTATCCCATCCAACATCAGTAGCAAAATGTCCATTTCTCTCACTGCAGCGCCTTTTTTTTTTTCTCTTCTTTCACTCATCCTCCTTTCAGTCTGGGTATTACTGACTACCTGAGGCATACTGCCAAATAATACAAGATTGATAACATGAAGTTAAACATCCAGCCAGTAACCTAAACCAACAAGCATGCTAATGATAATCTACATCTCACTGAGGATTTCTTTTTAATAGAAAGTATTAATGCTATCCAGACAGGACACTTCAGCTTCCCCATCTATCAGAAGACTCAAATATTCACTCATTTCTTAAGTTGGACAGCAAGCAGGTGTCATGTATCAGAAAGCTCAGAACTCCAGTGAAAGCTTATTTGGGAAACATGAAGGACATGGTTGCGACATTGATGAAGTACAGCAGGGTGAATCCTTCTGCTTTTTCTCTTCTCACCAGCTCAACTGCAGATGCAAGATATGAATTCTGTCTCCAGCACTTCCACCACTGCAAAAGCTCACGAGGGCTCAGCCTACTCTTCTTTTGTGACAATGCCTCAATGAGAAGTCAATATATTCACAAGAATATTGTTAAAACATAAGTTTCCTTTGCCTCTGAAAAACAAAGTTCTTAGAGCAGGGAGACTGCCCACAGTGTGCCACTACCACATTCAGTTACATTCAGGAGACTTTTCCTCAATAGCATTGCTTAAATCTTATTCAAGAAATTTACACAGCTCTCAGGATAAATTACCACATGGAAAGGATTCTTTTGTTCTCTGTTTAAAAGAAAACAAAGATGACTTCAGACATACTTTTTGGTATTGCTAATTTCAAGGAAGCAGCAAGTCGCTTTAGCTAGGGGACAGAACCCAAACTTCCCAAGCAGGTGCAAAAACACAAGCTAAAATTGGAATACAGCAAACAGCTGGAAGCACTCCTCACAGCAAACTGCTAGATTTCTGCCGGCATTTTAAGATCTTCCAATCTCCATCCAACTCTAGTGAAATTACAGCTTTGTACATTCTGGCTTGACAGCAAGATTATCTACTAGGATCTCTCTGAGAATGATATGGAGAAAAGGCAATCCTAGCAGTGGAATGTGGAGTGCACACATTCCCAGAAAGCAGGGGAAAGAGGGATCAGTAGATTCGTAAGTAATCTTGAAGAAGCAGTGACAGGTTACTATAAAAGCTTCCTAATTATTCATAGCAATTAAAAATCAAGGCTGTTGACCAGAAATCCAGTTACTTACCATTTTAAAGAGGAAAAATGGTTTAAGTAATTTCAGAAGTAAAAGCAGGGAGATGCCAAAAAATACCTTCAAGGAGATAAAAAGGGAAGCAAGAAGACAGAATCAGGAGTGAAGCCAGCGGGAGCTACCTCTGCCACAGACCTCCGTCCCCCTTACCAGGGCACTGCCTCCACATTTCCAGAACATCCTCAGGGCATGCTCTGTTCAGGAGAGGGCCAAGTAGCACACTGCCAGTAAAGCAAACACGGGAGACATGACCCAGCCAGTTCCACACAGACATGCAAATGTGCTGGATGGGCAGAACTGTTCAACTAAGGAGTGCTTATCCTCATCTGTCTAGCACTGTTCTGCGATACCAGATAAGGCCTTTCAATGCAATCCTCATTTTCTAGTCTATTAAGATCAGAAACAGACACAACCTGGGGTCAAATGGAAGATAAATAAAACAGAACTATGACAGGATTTAACAATAGCAAGTGAGGGGCAAATAAAGTGACAGATGAAATTCAGTGCCAATAACTACAAAAGAACCCACACAAGGAGAAAAATAATCCCAGATAAAGGTGTGGACCAAAAGCTTCCTTTTGCTTCCTCCCCCTAAATGGAAATGGTCTCTTTGCAAAGCTTCTGATAGAATTAACAGATGAACATTCAGAATTAGCAGAAAAGGACTACAGAACAAGACTGAAAATGCTGTACATTCAGGGTTTGCTCGTATCTTGAAAACTGTATTCTTAAGAGCCTGTAATTAGTCACAGAACAGTGATAAAGTAGAGCGGGGCCAGGGGGAAGACAACATACAGACCTGGACTCTTCAGCTTACAAATTAGATGACTGAGTGAATATCACAAGTGCCACAGAGAAGGTGGACAAAGAAAAGTTACTCACCATGCCTCAAAAAAAGTCCAGTCCACTGAACACAATGTGCCTGATACAACTTCCAGCTCAAAGTCCCTGACCAGGACTTCCTGAAGCTTAAGTAATATGATGGGAAGAATTACTTAGTTTGTGCCTCATTCAAACTCCATTCTTAAGCATCTACTGAGGGCCACGAGCAGCAGCTGGGTACAATCTAGATGACCTAGGACTAACCTGTATCTGACAATAAAAGAACAATTTGTTCCAAAACCACTGCTCACATTCCGCAAACATCCCTCCAGACTTTTAAGTCCAGTTGTAGATAGGTTCCAGGTTTTGGAAAGCACTTCAGCACTTTTATGTGGCCTCAATAAAGCTGCAAGACAGAACAGGACATCACCAGCAGGATCGACAGCAGTCCCTCTCAGTGTAGGAAACCCATTAACAGACATTGTGTGGCTTACTGGGCACAAGCAGTTTTCCACAGCCCTAGCAGTCCTATCACAGACTGATAAGTGCCTGAACAGGGCAAAAGAAACCTCCTGGCACCAGGTCAGATGGAATCTATATGACACTTTCTCCCTACTCTGAAAGTAGTCTGCTTGATCACGAGTTTTTCTTTTTGCACTATCCATTTGCAGCACTTTGCAAAATACAGCCTCTCTGAGCACAACAGCAATGTAAGTAAAAAGGTTCTGCCCCATGAAGCAATAAAGCATGGCACGTTATTTCCTGGTTCAGAAGCCAGGTACCAAGCCTATGATTTTCCTGGAACATGACCAAGGGTCAGATGTTGACTTCTGGCAGGATACAAGGACTGAGCAAAGTCTGAACTTTCTTTAGATTGCCTAACACTTCGCACATGACAGACCCTTCTGTGCTCAGGTACCTGGAAACTGAAACTAGAGGAAGGAACAGCAGATAAAGTTAGGGGTGGAGAAGTTAAGAAAGAAGAAAGCAGTAAACAAAATAATACGTACCTTCTCTGGAAATGATGTCTTTGTTCCTCTTCCTCCTCAAGACACCCAGAGGTGATGGATGGTAAGATGAGTTGGAATGTAGGGGAACATTATTAGAAGTTAGGATCTGAGTACCAAGGAAATAAACAAAGGTATGTGCAGCCAAGACTAAACATCAGGAAAAAAGGAACTGCAGAGAACACCTCTCAGACACAAGCTCAACCCAGGGACTGTCTAATATTAAAAGATTCCCACTTCTGCCAATAGTGGGATGTTACAACGCGTTCAAAGTATCCTTTAACAAGAACCCAACACAGAGCAGGAACTAAAGTAAAAGTGCTCTCAATACAGTCTCTCAGAAGCCATCAGAAAGACTGGAAGACCCTGCTTAATGCTCCTAATAGTCCTATGTCTAGATCTGCTTTCAAGAGCTACTTTGAGAGAGAAAAGCACAATCCAGATTTTATAACTCAAGTATTATCAGCAGCCTCCTTCAATAAGCCATTTAATGTTAGTTCTCCTAGAGTCAAATGACTAAGCTATGCTCTAGATTTCTAGACACAGATCCTCACTTGTCTAACTGCCAATGTTTTCTACATTATTTTCGTAACAGAAGCAACATCTTACGATGGGAAACTCTCCCAGTTTTTACAGGAAATTATTTCTCTCCAATACTGGCAACAATATGACAAAGCTTATGAGAAAGAACTCTAAGTTGAAAATAACTGCGATGCTAAAATGATTTTAATGAACAGTTCAGCTAGGAAAAAAAAAAGTGTAGTAAGATATTTAGTTCTTAACAGGGTTAATACCCTTCTGTGAAATGGTAACATGCTTTTGGGTGATAAAGGCAATTCAGGTTTTCTGCTTTTTACTTGATGAGAAAGAAAAGCTATCTAATATTCATCATATGCCTTGAACACAGTTTACATCATATTTGCCTGTGCATATCAAACATGAGGCAAAAAGCACCAAACGTATAAGTTCTGTAAGCACAGGAGGAAAGCACTGGAGCTACATGAACAAACCATACAGCAGAGCCTGGTAAAAATTACAGTCAGCAGCTGAGGTTGGTGTGTACCAGCTTGCAAGCTTGTGCTTTGCAATATTATTGGGAGTTAGGTGGGAAGGATCACTACCCTCAAAATAAGAGGCCTCTAGCTTCAGTCTCCTGAATACTCAGGATTACTCAAAACTGCAGGTACAGAGTGGAAATCAAGCTATTCTTTTTGATTCATGAACAAACTGAATCACATAAATGAAGGTAAAGTTCAAAGAAGTATCTGCACATTGAGGCCATTGCATCTGTGAAATTTTTCATTCACTTTGCGTTACTATAGAGCTGCATGCAACAGAAAATAAAACCTTTCCTTCCTGAAATACCAAGTTATTCTCTTTTTCTCCCCCTCTCAAGTATATGTTCCTTCATCATTCATGCTACCTCTATCATTATCTCCACATGGGGAATTTTTTTAACTGCCAAAAATATAAATAAATCAATGCTATCACTATTCATTTACTTTTACAAAGCACTTGTTTACTGTGTGAGTCTGTCCGAAATGTAATCTCTATATCCTAATAGACCCCTAAAGACTACCAAAACAGATTACTAGTTACAGCAAATAATCTTTCAGATTATTGAAAAAATAAAAGATCTCTATATTCAACATTGTAATAGCTAGCAGCCCTCCCTGTTACTCTGTGCTCCTAGCAATCTACCCAGCAGGGACAATAGATGAAGAGAGGAGGAAACAAACATCACCTAGAAGTTACTACACAGACTGAAAAGAAGTGGTTGCAACCTCTTTGCTTTCATTTCTTGATCCCATATTAGGGCAGCACTGCACTGAGCCACTTCCAGCCCTCCCACATACTGTAGGTATGCATCTGTAAGAACACCCAGCGAACCTGGACAAGGGATTTACCTCAGTTAACACCTAATGCTAGTGTTAAATTGCAGCAGTTGATTCATCCAGCTTAGGAGCGAGGTGGTCAGAAGCCAGGTGATAATGCGCAGCTTCTTCTGCTATTCCAGCTGCAGCTTAAGTATGCATGAAGTTATGACCGTAGAAACAGTTTTCAGGACATTCCTTATACTGTTTCTAGACAGCTAATAAGTGGGTGGATGCCTCAGTCAGAACTTCATGACACGAACTAGAGCAAACACACACACAAAGCAAATGCTTTATGAACTCTGAAAAGACCAAAGCTGTCCTTATCTGGCTTTATGCAACCAATGCCAGTCAAACAATCAAAAAAACCAAACCCAAACCAGCTCTTGCAGTATGTCCTGATTTCACCTTCCTCCCCTGTTTTGCCACAAAGGTCCCACAGCCTCACACTCAATACAAAGAAAGAGACTGCCCAATATTGAAACACTGCTAGCAATGGATTCAGATGGTGTTCTTTACTCTGAAGAGACTGTGAGTCATCATGGTAGAAGCCTCCTGGAGGGACTGCCTACTTAAGAGTTCATTAAAAGGTCCCACACCCACTCATTCCAGTGAAAAATTGATCCCTTCAAACATATTTCATAACATTTTCTTCAAACAATACTGATGTCTTGGATAAGCCACAGCATCTGCATGACTTTGGAAAGGCTCAAAATGGGCCCATTTTCACCACAGTACAAAATACAAGATAGGTCACCTAGAGCAACACCAACTGATCCTCACAAATACAAGGGTTCTTAATCATTTCTTCTTGGTATGCGAACCAAATGCTACTCGGAAAGGAGCACTTCCTTATAAGCACAAGGACAGAAGCCATTTCCCTTTCCTCCTTACTCATAAACACCATGCACTCTTCCAGAGACATGGTTTCACTGATGAGCAAAGTTTATTACTCTCTATTCCTGCCAACAACCTTGCTGACCTCTGTCCTTACAGGAAAATACATAACAAAGCTCCCTCTGTCCTTGTGATGGATGTGACTGCTTTCTGAAGTTCACTCTGAACACCACAGCCGTTAACATTTGACCACAAGATAGGTATTAGACAGATGTAACCCACTTAGAAGATTCTTGCAAAAATACACACAAAAATCTAGGTACTGCATTTACCAAAAAAATAGACAAAGTGCAGCAATTTTATCAAATGACAGAGCAGCAGGTCACTCATAAGTAGATTTTACTGCAAATCACAGATCAGTCTGAACACTACTGTTTGCATCCCATTTATGTGGCTGGATTATTTCTGCATCTTTGTTAGTCCTGCAGTAGTTTTCTCTCTGCTGTGTGGAAAAAAAAAAAAACACAACAAACAACACAAAACCCCCACAACTTTCTGGAAGCCTTCTGGGTAAAGTTAAAAATCTGAAATCCCCAAAAGCTAAGCAAAAGACACAATGTATCAATCTCTCTCTACATCAAAAGGTTTTGGTTTAACATTTCATTTTGAATTTGATAATTTTATTTTTTTTATAATTCCAGTCTTTTCCCCCATGGCAAACTTACAAGTATATACAGTATCCTAAGATTTCTGACTAGTGAGTAATCTAGAGAACATCAGTAGGATTCATAGTCTTTGTCCTTCTGTATATACACATTTCTTTATTCAAAATAATGGCTGCTGTGCAGCTTGTTTTCAATTTTACATGCAAGCTATAGGATGAGGAACCCAGAAAAACCTGCCTCTGGGGTCAACTGTATTACCCTTTTCAGCTGTAGAACTTTTCTAGGCAGCAAACTGCTTAAGTTATAAATACATTAGCTTTTTCACCCAGCTCTTCATACACCTCATCTTGCCCCAGGACACCCTAGGGAAAGTAGTTGTGTTTCCTTCTTCAAGCACCTGACTTGGCATTGTGACAAAATTATGAGCTCAAATTCCTTGTGTAGTCAAAGGAGAGATAAGCACATACAGATAGGCAATGTTTGTCTGCATTGGTTATCTATGTGAGTAATTCCAGATCTCTTTATTCCAGGCCATCTTGTATTGGCAAGGTTTTGGTAGCTGGGGGGTACAGGGGTGGCTTCTGTGAGAAGATGCCAGCAGCTTCCCCCATGTCTGACACAGCCAAAGCCAGCTCCAAGACCGACCCACTGCTGGCCAAGGCTGAGCCAATCAGTGATGGTGGTAGCACCTCTGTGATAACATATCTAAGAAGGGGTAAAAACTGCTGCGCAACAGCAGCCAACAGAGAGGAGTGAAACAACTCTGCAGACACCGAGGTCAGTGCAGAAGGAGGGGGAGGAGGTGCTCCAGGCACCAGAGCAAAGATTCCTCTGCAGCCCATGGTGAAGACCACAGTGAGGCAGGTTGTCCCCCTGCACCCCATGGAGGTTAACGGTGAAGCAGATATCTACCTGCAGCCCATGGAGGACCCCACGCTGGAACAGGTGGATGTACCCAGAGGAGGTTGTGACTCCATGGAGAGCCTGCGCTGGAGCAGGTTCCTGGCAGCACCTGTGGTCCCATGGAGAGGGGCCCACACTGGTGCAGATCTCCTGGCAGGACCTGTGACCCCGTGGGGGACCCACGCTGGAGCATCCGTTCCTGGAGGGACTCCACCCCATGGAAGGGACCCACGCTGGAGCAGTTCGTGAAGAACTG
>NW_008794115.1:1145274-1148732 GCF_000699145.1 Aptenodytes forsteri | reverse complement strand
GAGGGACCCCACGCTGGAGCAGGGGAAGAGTGTGAGGAGGAAGGAGTGGCAGAGACAATGTGTGATGAACTGACCGCAACTCCCATTCCCTGCCCCCCCCGGACTGCTCGGGGGGAGGAGGTAGAGAAGTCCAGGGTGAAGTTGAGCCTGGGAAGAAGGGAGGGGTGGGGGGGGAGGTGTTTTAAGATTTGTTTTTATTTCTCATTATCCTACTCTGACTTGATTGGCAATGAATTAAATTAATTTCCCCAAGCCGAATCTGTTTTGCCTGTGACTGTAATTAGTGTGTGATCTCCCTGTCCTTATCTCAACCCACGAGCCTTTTGTCATATTTTCTCTCCCCTGTCCAGTTGAGGGGGGGAGTGATAGAGCAGCTTGGTGGGCACCTGGCATCCAGCCAAAGTTAACTCACCACAATGTGATAACCTTCTTTCTCCACAGGATTTCATTTCAGTTTCCATAGTTTCTAATTTTTTATGTTCTGTGCAAAAGAACTGCACTCTGGAATTTTCTTCATGTCTCCTAATTCAGTAACAGGCTACAGAAGTAATCAGCTCACTTTTCTTTCTAATGGATTTCTTAGTGTTTCCTTCTCTGTAGTTGCCAATTCTCAACTTCTGATATTTTTTCCTTTGAACTTAGTAAGGTATCTCATTTCCTGGTGGTCTTGCCTGGCTAGTTATCACCCGCTCTCACTCTATTCCATCAGGAGTTCCCACAATCCCATCACACTCTTACCTTTCTCAAGTAAACAAGACCCAGCTCTCCCAAACACTCCTATTACCATAGCTCCTTGTGCTCCAACTGATACTCACGGTAACATCTGAAAGCAAAAGCAGCAACACAGATGCATGTCAGCCAGTACCTGTGACATATCCACATAGCTCAGCAGTTTTCAGTTGTTCATCTAGCAGCTTAACAGCAAAAATACCCTTTTGAGTTCAAACTCTATTAGATACATGAAAACTTTGAGAAAAAGGGCAAATTACTGCAATTATACTCAGTCTACATGGTCATTTTAAGTGGCTACTTCTGATGGGGACTGCTATTACCAGTATCTTTATACAACTGAACACATTACCACTTTTGCTTTTAATGAAGGCATACCTCTATCCAATCCAGAACAGAGGGCTCTCAGATTTACGTACAATGTATATACACAGATTTAAAAACATAGTCTAGTTTACTTCTGGACATATTTCAGTTGAAGCCAAGATCTCATGAAGTAGTGTGTAGAACTGGAAGGGAAGTATCTAAGTAGCTAGGTCAGCCAGACCCAATAGCAAGTCATTAGCTAGTAGAGTTATATACTGTAGACAGTTTCACAAAAGAACCCTGTAAAGTTTGCAATGCATTCAACACACATAAATCTAGGATGCCGTAGAGCCAGTGTCCTCCTCAGCAGTACCTCTTTTTATACCTTAAATAATGCACTGAGGCAATCAGAAGTCAAGGAATGTGACCACTGCTAAACTGTAGATCTTTTTAAGAGATACAGAGGTGACTTTTAGATATTGAGGTATGAAAGTTTGTGTGCCTGCCTGTAAGCATTTCCACATGCATGGGGTGTTTGTCTCTAGCAGCAAATGAACAACTGAAAATATGCAAGGCAAAAGAGAGTTAGAACCTAAGACATGGGATTTATCACCAGTTGTGCTCTTTGCCTACTTTCTGCTATGCTCCTATTTTGTGTTACTGACTGAATGTTTGTACCATTTTTATTTAAAAATGCTATAGAGGATTTATGCTCTAGCAGACTCATCACATCCTAAATACTGGTTAGGTAAAGACTAACAGAAAAGGATGAAAATATGTCAGTGAATATCTTTTTTTTTTTTCATTCTTTATTTGTACATATTCTACTCACATACCCTACTAGCTTGAAAAAACCCCTCCCATTACTGAACAACACATCTCAATTAATTTATCTGGCACCTTCTGAGAAAGTGTACCAAGTATGACAGCAAAGACAAGACTCAACATCCCCTACACCTCTAAGACTGGAAAAAAAAAAAATTGAAGTGCACACTTTTGTCTCTCAGAAGGAAACAGACTGCTTGTACATAAACTAGCAAGCAAATAAGTTAGGAGGAAGGGTTTAAGAGAGACAGAAACATAGCTCTGCTTTCAGCACTCCTTTAAATACAAACAGCTATTGATGCTTTACCCAAAAGCATTTATACACAAAATATCCATCACAAAAGGTATTTTTGGGTGTGCAGGGAGGAAGCGTGTTAAGATGATCATTGTGAAAAAAATCAAAGTTGGAAAAAAAAAAATCTTGCAAGACAGCGGTGACACTTGTATGCCTAAGCAAACTGAGTTCTCACCATCACTTTTGACCATCTGCAACTATACCAGTCCCAAATTACTGTTACTTCTCTATTTACAGTGCCTGAAGCAGGCATCCCCAGGCCAAGGGTAACATACCAACTACAGCGTCATACAGAGTTACTCAGGTTGAGAGAGACTGCTGGAGGTCACTTAATCCAATCCCCCTGCTCAGACCAGGCCAATTCAGAGCAGGCTATCCAGCACCCTGTCTGGCTAAGTTTTGTAAATTTTTGGAATTTATGGAATTTACAAATTACTCCAAATTTGTAAATTCCATAATGTCTCCAGTTCTCTGCTCCAGTGCTTGACCACCTCTGGAGTGAAAAAAATTCTTCTTAGTATCAGAAATTCACGTGTTCCAGCCTGAGTCCTATTCCCAGCCTCTTGCCCTACCAGCACGCAAGAGTCTGGCTTTATCTTTTCTGCATCCTCCCATAAGAGAAGGGTAGACAGCATTGAGATCTCCCCTGAGCCATCTCTTCACCAGGCTGTACAACCCTAGTTCCCTCCACCTCTCCTCAGAGGCCACATGCTCCAGCCCCTACATCATCTTGGTGTCCTCAAGCAAGCTCACTCCACTAAGTCAGTATCTGCCTTTTCAGCAGAGCTGCTGCCCACCCATTCAGCCCCCAGCCTGACCTTTGGCACACAGTTATTCTGCCCCAGTGCAAGACTTTGCATTTGCCTTTGTTGAATGCTGTGAGGTCCCCAATTCTCCAGCCTTTCCAGGTCCCTCTGAATAGCACCCAGCATACTGACTGGTCCCCAGAGCATGGTGTAATCTTTGAACTAGCTGGAGGACCACTATTCCACCAGAGAGATATGTTGTTCAGTAATAGGAGGGTTTTCTTCAAGTTTGTAAGATGACACCATCCTAGTCACTGTTGTTGTATCATTTTTACCATATTTACCACTTTCATGGCTCTTCCCTGATCCCTCATGTTCACTATGCCCTTTTTTAAAAAAAACAGCCAAAATGCAACAAATAATTTATTTTTCCTAGTGTTCAAATTCTTCATTATTAGTACTTTTTGTATCTCACTGCATAAAAGCAGGATCAATAAGATTTATGTCCCATCCCCTCCTCCCCTCTCCCTGCCCCCCCCCCCAAAAAAAGCATATCC
>NW_008794115.1:1136970-1145218 GCF_000699145.1 Aptenodytes forsteri | reverse complement strand
AAAAAGAATAGACATTTTTCCAGACTAGAAGCTAACCACCATATCATTTATTTACAGACTAGCTAAACATTTTCTCCTGAGAATTCCAGTGTGGGGTTCAGAATGTAACTGACTCAACCAACAAATGCAGAGGCATTCCGTGACCAATTTTTTTCCTACTAGACTAATTTAAATTTAGGAGGAGAAAAATAAATCCATTTAACATTTCATTAATCCAAAACTGCTACAGATTATTGGTTTAAACAAGGATTTATATATACACTTCTATGGCTTAGCATCATGGATGACCCACCAAAATATTACAGTCAGCAAGTTGAAAGACCCTATGGGCACAAGAGACTGCCAAAGTTTTAAAAATAAAATTAAGTTTTAATGAAGAAAGGAATATTTTTCTGGGTGTGTCTCCCTCACTTTTTCTGTCCAACTCAACAGACACCTATGAAGAACAACATCAAATATATCTTGACTCCCAACTTCTTGAAATATGCCACTGCAGCATGTACCACAGTTTGCTGCTTTACTTCCTTACAAGCACAGTCACAGATTTCTTAAATTTCAACACACTTCTCATACCAGTGGCTAAAAGCCTCTACTCCACCCCTCCCCCAAAATCATAAGGAATTTCTGAAACTTCTCAGAAGTCTAACCTGTATCCCTCCAAAACCATCTGCAAAAGTAGTTTTCAGATCATATCATAAACACTTTATGTAACCTTGCTCAAAAACACACACAAACCACAAGGATCATAGACTCCAGGGGTTCTGAGCCAAAAGGCTCAATAACCTACTACTAAATCTGCATGAAAATTCTTTCCAAAAGCGAGTGCTTACTCCTGCTTGGCTTACTGCTGTGTCAACTTACAAACAGGAAAAAGTGATGCCATGCAGAAGACCTATACAGAAAGCCTGCACACACTAAAAATAGGCAGATAAACACGTTTTCAAGGGGAATAAAAATCACTCAAAAATGTCGATCTGTAAGCAGGGAAAAAAAACCTACCACAATTCAGATCCTGCAAACATTCGCACATGCTGTTAATGAAAGCAGAAGTATCCATGTGCCTAAAAAGCAAATCGCAGAGCAAGAACCCAAGCAGATAGTAAACATAAATCTCTAATGTTTTCACTTCGGAACCTGAACATACACCAGGTGCAAAGTAGCAAACGATAAAGAGGGGATAACTTTCAGCTGTGCTGAAAAAAAATATATGCAGCAAATGTTTTCAAACTGTATGTTGCAGTTCCTTAGTGCAGGTTCAATCATACAGCGCTCATGCTGTTCCACGTATTCTCCAACAGACCCAACTGTTCTATACACACAGTTAATGTTACTAGCCATACTTTGTAGTTTAATAGCCACTCCCCAGGCTCTCATACAAATAGAAGTCATGTAAACAAATACTGTGTATGGCTTTTACCAATTTTTAAACTATTTAAGGGTAGTCTTCCTACCAGGGAATTTTCCAGGTATGCAGATTATGAAGTATTTTAGTAAGATTCACAGAATTCATACTTTACTCCTCAATATACAGACTGGCAGAAAATATGTAACTAACAACCTTCCTCCGGCCCTCCTTTCAAAAAAGTGTGCCCTGGAGCACAAATTAGCAGTATTACAGGAAAAAGTGCAATTCCCTTATTCATAAGGGGTATCGAAAACAATCATAAACACCCTTTAACAATGTAATGTTCTTTTTGATACCGGCTGCATACCCTTGTGCTACAGTTGTGTACATTATACAAAAGAACAAAAATTCAATGAAATACTTAAGTAAGCTTTTCTGATTTTTTTTTTTCCCAATTAAAGTGATGGAGTATGTCTCCTATTAAAATTATTAAGATTTCCCATTTGGGATTGTCCCAGAAGCTGGTGACCAAGCCCAAATGCTTGGAGTTGTGAGCTCTGAAATACTACAATGTTTCATTGAGGGATGGTTATTATGACAGCCCATGTCCAAGAAAACCACACCAGCTGCTGGACAACACAGCAAGCAACACAGATTACCGTTGTGGATGCAGAACCCCAGTCATTATAAGAGAAATTAGAGAAACACCTTGACACACTTTACCACCAGCAGACTGATCACAGATGTTACTTTTTCATATGTCATGGCTGCAAAGGGCTTGCATGAGAAGGGAGGATGCAGAGGCTCAACCTAAACACGGTGCCAGTGATAATGGGAACAGCAACCCAGGAGCTTAGAGCTGGGATGCCAGGCCCTCCACTGAGAAAGGTCTAGGGAAGAGTGTTTTAAGAATGAACATTTGGAGCACATGTGTGCATTTGAGAAGCTCAGAAAACAAAAATGCTGTACATTATGCTTGCTTAAAATACCTCTTAAAATACCTATGACTTACTATTTCAAACACCACTTCCGGCATCTTTCCCCAAATAAAATGAACTATGCATTCTTTGCTCTACATTACACATCATGTAACTTCCAGAAGGAAGCTTTATTTTAAGCCATCAGAGCACAAGAACAACAGTATTTTTCCCCTCAAGAATGGAGAATCTTTTTCTCATTCGGGAATTCTAACAACCAAGCATTTACTGTACTTCACATACACAAAGAAGAAAAAAATAGTTCAGAACAAGCATAGAAGAATGCAACCAGAAGGTGTTAAAAAAAAAACCCAGCACCAAAAAAACCCCACAACAAAACAAACAAAAAACAGAAAAACAAAGCGGGGAGAAAGCAGCACCATCATATTAGTTTATTCATGGAAAGGGAACTCCCACTGCAAACTTCGTAAGATGCTCTGTGACATTCTGGTACTCTACCTCCTTGTTATCCCACCCACATCTTGCATCACATTAACACTGACAACTCTTATGTTTAGATGACACATCTCCATTTGAACTTCTGATATGAAACAGATGCCATATGAGAGACCACTTAAAATACCTGAGGTGCAAGAACTAGGAAAAAAAGCTGCAATGCTTTTGGTTGAAAAAGATTTAAAGCCTATCTTTGTCAGGAAAAAAACATGTGTCAAAAAGATTCTGTGCACATGTGGATTTAATTTTGCCAAGATAATTTGTGGGTGAAAAAAGGGCTGTATAAGCAGCAAAACTAACTGAAAAGAGGCAAGAAAAAACCACTTTATTTTTTAATTGAGCACAGCTTTTCCAATGATTTACAACATTAACAATCATGTTTATTAACATTCTTTAAAGCAATTTCTCATTTTAACCTTTTTGTGACAAGGCAAACATACTTCTCAAACTACGTTGACTAGGGTGTTTACTTTTCAGTCTCTACACCCACCTGAAAGCATGGTTGAAGCAGTGAGAGAATGAAGCAGTGAGAGTATGAAACAGTGACAGTACAAAATCCGCCCTGCTGCCTAACTTTTTTTCTGTAGTAATTTCATCTTGGAAAGAAGTAACTCAAGGCTCAAATAGCACATGTAATGTGCCTGGGATGCCAACTTCAGATGGATATGAAAATGCAAATGTTGTAGCATTGTCATTAAATACAGGAAAATCATGCAGACTAAGAGGGAACTGTTAGGACATGAACCAAGCTAATACACACACATACGTATGTATACCTGTAATTTTTTGTGACATTTCTGTTCTTTGAACTGAGACCGCACTGCACATTGAATCCTCAATTATCTGTTATTAGTTACTTTAACTGAGATGAGACCATCAGTTTCAAAACCAGACAAACTAATCAAACTGTACAAGACGTCAGACCTAAATTGCTTTTCAGCTGCAAATCCGTGGCATCTTCACTAATGCCTATGGAGTGACACCAGTAGAAAAATTAACACACACTCAATCTAACACTTCCCTTCTTAATGAAAATTAATCTCTCACCCATTTTCTAGGCAATTAACAACTTTTAGCCAAGGCAGTAGCTAACAAAAATGGGTGAGTTTACAAACCAAATCAACTGCCAGGTACATTGCAGCTCTGTATTATGTTTTTCTGTGTAGCCCCCCAAACTCACAGTCCTTCTGACAGCTGAAGGATCAGTTCCAGTAGGTCATCCAGTTCAAATCAACAGATACTGACAATAATGAGTATCTTGATGGATTAGACCAAAAGGATAATTTTGATTATTTCATAAACAGACACTGCAAAGCAGAGCATGCATTTTAAAATTAAATGCTTATCTCTGGTCTTTTTCCCATTTTTAAACTGAAATTTGTACTGTAGATACAATTTGGAATTTTTCATTCCTATGCTCCTGCATATTTTACATTTGAAATATGCCAGTATAAGCAAGGATAAAGTTGTTCATACTGCAAGAACTACAATTAAAAGATCTGCATACTAATTTTATTTTATTAGTTTTCCTTAAAATACATATATCTCAGTCTCACACTATCTTTAATATCAACATTTGCTAGCAGTCACTTGAGCTGGTTGGTGCTGGCACCTAAAAAGCATACTCCCGAAATAACTTCACATAGTACATTTATGGCACAGAACAATTTCAGGCCATAAAATTATTGTTTCCAGTTCATATTAGCACTGCATATTTATTTACCGAAGAAAGTCAAAGTGAAATAAAAAATGAAGTGATAGTCACAGAGAATGACTTCAAATGAACGTACATTGTCTGAAAATAATTGTTAAGGATGTACATTTGTATTTATTTCCCAAATTAATCCCACAAATATGCAACTCATTTCTGTTATAACTAACTTCTTGAAATAAACATTCAATGTATGTCTGCTAATATTAATTCCATGATTACTAGAATCTATTCAGAGTACAACTACTTTATGTGAAAAACAAAGCCTTCTCTCTTCCTTTATAATTCAAAACTAGCAAAAAAAATACACCAACATTATAGTAAATAATTCTGAGATACTAAAGGTAATTACCATCTAGTGTCCAAGACAGGTTAGTTCTACCCAACAAACATGCACAGTAACAGGTTTACAATATTGTGGTAATTCTAACCAAGAAGTACCCCCAGGCCATTTCTCTACTTACGAATATCACACTTTAACCAAATTCAAATAAAGGTGCTGCAATACTAGTTTCCGGTTTGGGTTTTGTTTGTTTGTTTTTAATCTATCAAAATCAATTGCAACTCTTGAAAACTATCCACATATTGAACGTGCTTCACTTGTTCTTACTAAGAAGTTATCTTTCCATCTTACTTTATTTTACACAGTTATAAAGCTGTGAAGGCATCACCGTGACATAAATCAGAAAACTTGCATCTATCTCCAGGCATGCCAGAATTAAGTATGACACTCACTGTAAAGCCACAGTAACTGCTTTCCAGTTTGAGAACAAAACCACACATACCATGCACAGATGGTATAACTATACACAACTGCTAAAGGCACAAAAGCCTACATGTGCCGATATGAACATACAAGGAGTTTTAGTACTTACATTACAACCACTTAGCATAAACTGCATTACGCAGAATCACTATGAGTGCAGCTTTCTACTGCACTTAATTGACACACTAGTACTATCTTTACAAGCAAGTCCATCCCCTCACATTCCACAGTTATGCATATGTTTGAAAACTGGCACTGATCCTTTCATCAGCAGTTTCAGCTTCTCCAAACTGAAAGACTTAGCAGATGCCTAGTTATCTGCCTAGATAACTTAGCCTTGTGCATCTTAAACAATAATTTTAGTTTTAAAGTTATTCTGACTAAAGACGTTGCAACATAAGGAGACCAAGCAATATTAAATTTAGCAAAGTTTACCAGACGACATCCAAAAAGCTGATATGCATAATAAAGATGTTTAAGAAAAAAGCTGCTTTCACCAGCTATAGACATCACACCAGTATCTTAAGTACACTGCAACTTTCCTTTCCAAATGCTGCAAAACCTGAAAATACTAATATAGACCTTACAAAAAAAGTGAAGCTGAAAAGGTCTAAGAATTTCCACTACGGACATGCTTTTCTCTTCCTAGCTGACAACCTTGCCTCTAGGTGGGCTTCTCTTTTTCACTGAGAAGATGCATGTAGCCCAGCAGAGGCAAAGTAGGTGAAGTCCCTCTTTAAGGGCAGGATCAACTTCCTGAATGAAACAAAGAATCGGCTTTTCAGTGCAGTATTTTCTAGTCCAATATTCTTTCACTAATTTGACAGCCATGCATAGAGACTTTCCCTTCTGTTGACACACACTGTTTGGGAGAAAAATACAAAAGAAACAACAACAAAAAAAAGAAGAACCAGCCATCACTAAACGTTTTTCTGCTGGGGAAAAAGAAATAGTAAACATTCTCTCAACCTTGCTTGTAAACTACAGTAATTTCACTAACCCCTAATGTTTGAAGACCAGATCACAATACAGTTTTTTATCAAAAAATAATATATTAGGACCACTAATAGAGGACTACCACTTTCAAGAGCACGACTAAGAGGATGCTCAGGCAAAACAATCCAAGTTCAGCCCTGATGCCAGAGTTTGGTGTATCATTTTTTCCTCTGGTGGCAAATATTTGAATGAAACAGACAGACTTTCACAAAGTCAGAATAACAGTCTTTCCCTTTGGAGAAAAAAAAATACATTTCTCATCCCCAATGTAGAAATCTCCTGGATTTGTCTGTAAATTATGACATTATCTCAAAATCAGAAGATGAATCAGAGATCATATGACATGAAAGTGTTTTATATACTTTTGAGATCACGACTAACAACATCCACCTGCTACTGTGACTTAAGTATATTGCAAAACTTAACCATTTAACTTGGGCATCTGCAAGAGCTCTTTTGAGCAAACTGGTTCTGACTATTCCAGTTACCATTAAGCACAGGATCTGTGCTAGTGAATACGAAAGCTTCAGGACAAACCCAAAAAGCCCCTTTCCTTTTTGGAGAAGAAAAAGCTCAGCATTCCCTAATCCAACAGTAAGGTCTTTGTACACTAGGCCTGTGATGAATTTATTATATGATAAGGGTTATAGTTCTTTTCTCCACCAAGATTTTCCAAATCATGGGAAATACAAAAGCTTTTATCTCCTAATAGTAGCATACTAGGTCAATTTGTCTATCAGATTATTAAGAACGTGGGAAGGTTAGGAGAGGTTTTGAGATCAGGTTATCATCTACGCCAAGAACATCAAGCAACTTTAAAACAAAAAGTTGCAATACAGTTTCATCAGGTAAAACCTCCATTTCCAGATCACCTATATCGGAAGAATATTTTTCTCCTATGTATTTTATTTGGAAGGTGCAAATAACTAGACAGGGGAGACTGATCTTCCCCATGTGCTGTGTGGTCTCAGCACATAGGAAAAGCTATTTTTGAGCTATGTAATACAATTCAAAGGCAAAAATTCAAGTTATTCCTTAATGTTCTGCACGGTAATCCTTCAATACGCTGTCAACCACAAATTTCAAGAGGAACTTATTTATAAAACCTACTTCATTTCTGAGCAAGATTTCCATCAGTATAAACACCCATGCTGCAGACTCCTGTAAATCATCCAAGTTGAGCACCACTAAAAATATGTTCTAAGAGAAGACTAATTAGATACCTCATTTCTTCACCCTCCAGGCCCAAAGAATGGTCTTGTTTTCTGCTGTTCTCCCATACCACTTCCTAATTACTAACTTCATATATACATAAACAGTTTCATTCTTGCTGCCATTCACAAACAACAGCTTAGGAGAACACCTAAGGCCCCAGTCCTGAAACCACACAGACACTCATTTAAACTTAAGCATGTGGGAAACTGCACTGCAGTCTTGGAAGCGGCTCTGGTGTCTGACAATAAGCACATCAACCCAGATGCTGGGATCTCAGTCCTGAGAACATCGTAGCTCCAGGACAAGCGAACCACATGCCCAAAACCAGTTCCAAAGAGAGACTGTGCTGCTGGCTGTTTCTAACAGAAAACTCAAGCACACGTTTAAGGGGCAGCTGTTGAGGGCCCCGAAGGCACTCAACGGGGGCTCCCACAGAGGCAGCCTGACTTTCAAAGCATTTTGGAGCTACACGCAGGAACTTGAGGTGACCTGCCACTGTAAATCGTGAATTTCCACAGATACCGGCAGGGACACGGACACATCCCCCCCGCCCCCCCAAAACCTTTCAGGAGCGCTGGCACAGCGGGCGCCCCGCGGAGCCCGAGGGCAGGCTGCAGGCCGGCGGACGCCGTAGGGAGGAGGGGAGCCCGAGGGCAGGCTGCAGGCCGGCGGACGCCGTAGGGAGGAGGGAGGGCCGGCAGGGCCGGCCAGGCCCCGGCGCTGCCGAGGGTACACCAAAGTCTTACATGAGACGCAGCCACCGCCGCCGCGAGGGCGAGCAC
>NW_008794115.1:1103631-1134514 GCF_000699145.1 Aptenodytes forsteri | reverse complement strand
TGCGCTCTGCGCTCGGACCCAGTGGCGGGTGCGCGGCGCTTTCTTCGCCGTCGCCGGGCGGTGCGGGGTGTCCGGGCGGAGCCGGGCCTTTTGCACGTGTGGGGCGGTGCGGGGTGTCCGGGCGGAGCCGGGCCTTTTAGGCACGTGTGGGGACGAGGGACCGCCCCACCGTCAGCTTGGAAGGCGTCAGCGGGGCACGGTTGATGCAGGCCGCTCGTGGTGCAGGGGCGAACGGCGCCTGCGGGTTTATGCAAAAGATCGGAGATGTCGGTAAACTCCTTAATTTGTCACGGTTTAAAGTAATGAAGTTATGAATGTTAAAGTAATGAAGATGTCTCTGCGTGCGTGCGTCTCTGTTGGGGTAAACGGCTGCATTTGCCGAGCCAATCCAGCTGGGTTTGGTTTTCAGGAGAAGTAAAACAATGGGAAAAGTGATACGTACATACATAACCAAAGAAAAATCGCTGCTTAGTGAAATTTATTACCTAGAGGAGTGCGCTGACTGTTGTCAGAGGAACAACAATTCTGTGAGATCTAAATGTGCAGATGGAGAATTAATTTCATTTTGCACATCGCAGCAGTGCCACCTTCTATGCAATGCTGTGAGTGTGAAAGGTTTCTGCAAATCAAGCCTTTGCCAGCGTTAGCCTGCTGTGCCACCCTTTTCCCTCACCCCTTCACATCATTTTAGGTTTTCACCTAGTGTGGGAAAAGGTGGCCATGACTCCCCAGCGGGCTAAGACCTCAGGGTCTTATAGCCTACTGCGGACATGATTCATGTGTCCCAGCAGTTATATAAGGCCATTCAAAGCCTTTCTAGATTTGTTTGCTTAAACTCCACACACCTAACCCCTCAGGTCTCCAGTCCCAAATCAGGAAACAACTTCAACAGCTCCTGTTTTGTGATCCTGTGGAACACAAGGGTCGGAAGTACTTTTCTGTCACATCCTCTGCTTCACCTTCCTGAGGTGTCTGCACCTCTTTCAGATTGCTGCTATAGGACAAGCACATGCAGCCTGCATGAAGCTCCTGCCAATACACAGATGGCAGAAGAAGATTAACACAGCCACTATTGCTTTATGATGATTCATTTTTCACTCACTTCATGGGGGGAAGTTGCTTTAAAACTACTCCCGTACTGAAGATATTATATAAGACTGCATTGTGGGACAGACTTCCTTTTTTGTGACCCCTCTAAAACTTTGCAGATTTGAATACTGGAGGATTTTATACTACAGGAAAAGGTGTGAAAATAGCATCAGTCCATCAACTAGGCAATCTTTCTAACTCTTTTGCACCTAGATTCCAGAAAACAAGCAAAGAAAAATACTGCTTCTGCAGTATGAAGCTACTTCAACTGTTAATCTAACATCCACTCCAGACTACAGGCTATCTGGAAGTTCAGGAGGGCTGTTTCTGTGCAGTATGGGTCAGCAGTCTTGCAGACATGTAACCTGGCAGTTCTGATGCATTACACTTCTTTACTTCTGGAGCTGAGGAATTCCATTTTCCTGTTGGTTGGTAATTTAAATCAAGCCTTTTCAAGATAATATCATTACAAGAGCTAGATACAGATTTTTTTCCAAGTGTCATTTAACTCAAGTGGGACAAGAAGAGGTAATACCTTTAGCCTAATATCTTATTAGGGTAATTACCACATTTGGAAAACAGACAAGCTTTTGGCAGTGTACAGAAAGCCTTCTTCAGGTCTGCTTAAGGTCTTCAGGTACTTGAAGACATGGTTTTCTCTCTTTAAGGTTTAAAACAACTGGTATCTTAACTCATTTTTCTAAACAGAAACATACTGATGGATGTCTAGAGTTAAACTTGTTCATAGTTTACATCAAACAGATCCAGGGAAAAGTCATAACAAGTGATTTTTTTTTTCTTTTTCTCTGTTGTGACTTTTATTTTGTTTTAAAGTTGACAAACTTGAAATACTGCAATGATCAGAAAGCTATTACACTCAGTATTGTATACTTCTTTTCACTTCATGTGAACTCGGACCTCACTGGTTTGAGTCAGAACAATCACTACAAGAACATCTGACACTGATGCAAGCTCTTTTGCAGACCAGGAGTGCTTGTTTCTTCCAACCTCATAACTAATTCTGCCTAAAAACCAACACAAAATTTGAGTCTGGATTTCCGTATCTCTAAATGGTCTGCTTCTCAGTCGTATGGTATGATTCTCAGGGTTCTTACTGTGGTCCAGTGTTGAAAACAGTGATATTAGGTATATTGTTTCATTAAAAATTGAACAAGTTAAACCTCCACTGTGCCCAAGGCATCTCTTAAAAGCTGGTAACAGCTGAAGTGGTGTTTAAGGCTTTGTGTAAGCCAGACTTTGCAATGGGACGATTTTTACCTTGAATCCTTCATTATCTCTGTTTTGTCCCCCTCAGTGCTGCTGAAGTGCCTGATTATGAGAGGGACACATAGAAAAGATCTACTGCAAGTAAGACTGACAAGATGGTAGTTAGTTGAAAAAACTGATTCAGCAGGGAGTTGTGTCAGATTTTTTAAAAGTACACCTCTCTCAACAGAAAGCTGATATGCATATTTTAAAAGTGTTTACTCCACAGGCAAATAAACATGTTCACCTGCAAATTTCCTGTAGAGAAAATGCATATCCAGCTTCCTGCAGACATTAATTTGTCTTTTAAGTAGTTGAGAAAGACACGTGAAATCAATAGGACTTAAAACTCTCATTGCTGAGTACAACGGTACAGGTGGCGTACAAGATATTTCCACTGGTGCTAACGTCATGACTGCTGCTTCTTACTGCAAGGGTAGCCTGAGTTGCCATTTATGAGTTGGAGGCCAGTGTCAGATGCTAAGTTTCTGCTGTAGGTGTCACTGGACACAGGACTCCTACAGGAGTCATGGGCTTAGCCTCTGGCTAAGGACTGGATCTACAGGGACTAGAGTGAGTCTGTTGTTGAAGCTGCCACTGGCACATTGCTAACCTCATTGAAGAATGAGAAATGCAAAGGCAGACGATGGGACACATCTCTCAGGAAACAAACATTAGCATTTGTAATACATGAAAATATATTGAGGTCCTCTATTCCTGCTGTAAAATAACATTTTCCTAAGACTGCATACAGAAATCTTAGAGCTTTAAGATGGGCCCTCTGATTTCCTTCTTCATACTCCATCCCAGCATTTACTTGCTTTGAAGTTGCACTGTCGGTGGGCTCCCTGTTCTCAAATGGTAATTTCTATACTCTGCTGTAGCTTCCATTTGAGTTGCAAACATCTCACCCTAGGCAAAGCTCAGAGAGCAGAGGAGAAAAATCATGAAGCTGAGCACACATCATAGCTGAAGAGTATGCACAATTACTTGCTTATTTGTACACAAACAGGAGCAAGGAATGTATGTGAAATGAGAAGGGTTTTGCCTGTGCGTGACAAGAACTGGCTGCATTGTTGACAGTTCTTGCAGGACACACTTGTTACCTCCTATCTTCTCACTACCAGTGTGTCACCCTTAATGGACTTTACCAATATCTGAACACAGAGAGAGCAGAAACATGTTAGCATTCAGAGTGACTTTGATGGTGTAAATGGAATGGTGCAATAGGGAAATACCCTAAATGGTAGACCTCAGAGAAAAAGGAATGTCAAATGCTATGGGTTCTCTTGCTTTTGCATTTGCAGTGTGACAGCCTAGAGAAAACTCAGTCAACTGCAAGACCCCATTGTGTTAGGTGCTGTACAAACATGTCCGTAGCCCTGAAAAGCTTGGAATCCAAATATGCAGAAGAAAGAGGAAGAACAGAAGCAAAGGCATGGAAAAGTGCAGTGATTTGCCTGTAGAGATGTGGCATCTTGGTGGCAGAACTCATATCCTGTGTCTCAAGTTTGATGTCGCCTGAACACACACCGTGTCTCTCTGGTTAAACTTCACCTCAGGATGGAGAATAAGCTTGGAACACTGCCTTCCTTGACAGTGCCTAGGAACATCAGAAGCACTGAACTAATAACAGTTCATCAGTAACCATAAAGTGATAAAGCAGATCACCACTCATAAAGGCAAAAGGGCTAAAGTGGCTATTGTGACTATTCTCTGATGTGCAAAGTCAAACCCTTTTGAGAATATTTTACAGCTCTTCCCATTCATCACTGTCTTTGCTTCAGATAAAAGGGTCTTTGGGGGGTGAACCATCCTTCATGTCAGACTTCACCTTCCTGAAGGAACTATACTGATAAGAAGAGGAAATGCAGTGACCAGTGTGACCTAAGTTAAGGGCTGGAGTGGATTCACTGCCTTGGCATAATACTGACACCCACACCCTGGTGCAGCAGAGTGCACACCCTGCTGTCACTCTGTGTTGACCTACAGGGGCCAAAACAGGAGTTGGTTGCCTACAGGGCAGCTTAAATCAGTGGAAAGACCATGCTGAAGTCAAGATTCAAAGCTCTTTGGTTTAGTGGCCTCAGAGCACAATAGGAGTGGTTTCTACCTCAACAGGCAAGTGGAGAGGCTGCCTCACACAAGCTGTCTTGACCAGTAGGCTCATGCAGAAGTACAGCAGGACCACAGGGTTTGGTGACAGTGCCAAGAAAGTTGGGAGACTGGGAAGGCAACCAAACTAAAGCTGTCCATACTTTTTTGAGAACCCTTCCCAGAGCATGGCTTGCCCCTCAAATAAATACATCAAAGCAACACACAATCTTAATTCCACATGCTATCACAGTGGCACTTGCCTCTTGCTCTTCTCTGTACTGTTTCAAAGCTGGCCGCTCTGCAATGACCATGCCCTGTCTTTCTAGCCACTAGACTTGTCTTGGAAGTGGAAGTTGGACCTACTTCCTCTCAAGGGACGAAGCATAGTGAGATACAATTGCTATATATTTGACACATTTTCTTCCACTTCTTATATCATAAATATTGAGCAGGCCTGGAACAACCTTAGCTTGAGTTTGAGGATTAAAATATAATTCAGCTCATGATAGTGTATAAGGGATATCATCCTTTGTAACAGGCTTATGAATGTGTGTTAAAGGGGGCTGAGGAGTTCTTGGGAAATACTACCACTTAGTTGTACTTGCAGACAAGTATTTTAAAGTTGACATGAATGCAAGCTTTAAGCAGTCAGGAGACTCTTGGAGTGCGTTGAGGATAATTTCTTAATCCAGGTGGTAACAGCCCAACCAGAGGACAAGCATTACCAGAATAATAATAAGGGCTTCTGCAGGTAAGCTGGCCAGAAAAGGAAGACAAAAGAAAATGTAAGCCCCTGATAAATAAGACAGGAGAACTGGTGACAACTGATACAGAAAAGGCTGAGGTGCTCAACAATTTTTTTGTCGCAGTTTTCTACAGTAAACTCTCTTCCCACATCTCTCAAGACCCTGAATCTCAAGGCAGGGACTGGGGGAATGAAGTCCCTCACATCGCATGAGAAGATCAGGTTTGAGACCACCTGAAGCACCTGAACACACATGTCTATGGGACCTGACAAGATGCATTCCAGAGTCCTGAGGGAATTGGCTGATGTAGTTGCCAAGCCACTGTCTGTCAGTCATGGTATGGTGAACTCCCCAGTGACTGGAAAAAGAGAAACATCCCGTCCATTTTTAAAAGGGTAAAAAGGAGGACCCTGGGAATTACCGACCAGTCAGCCTCACCTCAGTGCCCAGTAAGATCATGGAACAGATCCTCCTGGAAGCTATGTCGAAACATATGGAAGACAGGGAGGTGATTAGACACGGCCAACATGGCTTCACCAAGCGGAAATCATGCCTGACTAATCTGGTGGCCTTCTACAATGGAGTGATTGCATCAGTGGACAAGAGAAGAGCTACAGATGTCATCTACCTGGACTTCTGTAAAACTTTTTATATGGTCCCACACAACATTCTTGCCTCTAAATTGGAGAGATATAGATTTGATGAATGGCCTGTTAGATGGATAAGGAACTGGCTGGGTGGCCATGTCCGAAGAGTTACAGTCAACAGCTCAATGTCCAAGTGAAAACCAGTAACGAGTGGCATCCCTCAAGGGTCCGTACTGGGACCAGTACTATTTGATATCTTCATCACTGGCATAGACAGTAGGATTGAGTGCACCCTCAGCAAGGTTATGGATGATACCATACTGAGTGGTGCAGTTGATAGGCTTGCGGGAAGGGATGCTATCCAGAGGGACCTTGACAGGCTTGAGTGGGTCCATGTGAACATCATGAAATTCAACAGGAACAAGTAGAAGGTCCTGCACCTGGGTTGGAGCAATCCCCAATATCAGTACAGACTGGTGGATGAATGGATGGAGAGCAGCCCTGCAGAGAAGGACTTGGGGATACTGGTGGATGAAAAATTGTGTGTGAGCCAGCAGTGTGCACTCGCAGCCCAGAAAGCCAACCATATCTTGGGCTGCATAAAAAGAATCATGGCCAGCAGGTTGGGGGAGGTGATTCACCTCCTCTACTCTGCTCTGGTGAGACCCCACCTGTAGTACTGCATCCATCTGGGGTCCAGAGGAGGGTCACAAAAATGATCGGAGGGCTGGAACACCTCTCCTATGAAGAAAGTGAGAGGGTTTTTGGGTTGTTAAGCCTAGAGAAGAGAAGGCTCCGGGGAGACCTTATTGTGCCCTTTCAATATATAAAGGGGGAAGTGGAGAGGGAAGTCCTAGTCTCTTCTCCCTGGTGTCCAGTGACAGGACACGTGGGACTGGTTCAAAGCTGCGCCAGGGGAGGTTCAGAATTGACATTAGGAGACATTTCTTTATCGAGAGGGTGATCAAACACTGGAACAGGCTTCCTAGAGAGGTGGTCGATGCCCCATGCCTGTCAGTGTTTAAGAGGCATTTGGACAATGCCCTGAATAATATGCTTTAACTTTTGGTCAGCCCTGAAGTGATCAGGCAGTTGGATTAGTTGATCATTGTAGGTGCTTTCCAATTGAACTGTTCTGTTCTGTTCTGTTCTGTTCTATTCTATTCTGTTCTATTCTATTCTATTCTATTCTATTCTATTCTATTCTATTCTATTCTATTCAAATTTCAGGGGAAAGTCTTCCACTGCTTTCACTCATCTCTAGAGAACCTCTGATGTTGGCACAAATTAATTTTGACTCTAGCAGAGAGTTCTCCATTGTCCAAGTAATGGAGCTATCAACTCTGGACTTTTTTTGGAGCTTCATATGAATTTTTGGAGATCCTGTTATCACAGGACATGGTATGCCTTGAAAATAAGTAATATTGTTCCTTGAGAATGTCGCCACAGGAGTGAAGGACTGATTGGATAGACTTTCATAGTCTATTTGGCTGAAGTGACCTGCTGCTCTCTGTAGAAACAGATGTGTTTCTACTCAGTTTTACTCTACTGCTGTTATTGAGACACCTGAACAGGACTCCTGTCATGAGCAGAACAAATAATTAATCTTTAAATGAATAGAGAGAGCTCTTCTTTTAGCTCATCTTAAGCTACCCTAAATGTATACCACATGTTAATAATACTTATTTTTCTGTTGTCCACTGCCTGAGCACTGCAAGACTGCCCCATTGCAGAGAGAGAAATCTTGCACATAAGGTCTCAGTACCTGCCTCTGTGAGGCTGATTGAAAGGTCCAAAGTCTCCAGGCTAGCAGGACTGAGAGCAGTCCCTTGGTTGTTGCAGGTTGCACCAGAGACCCAATGTTGCCTACAGCGCAGATAATGTAAAACTCACCTCTGTTACCCTGCATTCTGCCATGTGCATTGTGTGCACTTGCACAGTAGCCCAGAAGAGAGGCTGAACTCCCAAGTTATTTGTTGGATTTAAAATAAAAATCTGATAATTACAAGATGGCTTGTTCACCTGTTTCTCTTTCAAGGACAGAAGGTCTGGTTCTGGGGAGCAACAGAGGAAAAGTCCCATTCCCAGACTCCCAGCTATACTTCCTCATGCTTCACAGCCTAATGGATGATTAAAGCCAGCTTTTGCATGGGACTGTGAAAGCAGGAAGGAAAGTGGAGGCAATTTTATCTTCTCAAGGCTCATGAATTAAAAGCAGTTATTATTAAATTAGTCCTGAATAGGAAATTCAGCTGACTGATAAATTGTAGCATATGCCTGCTGTTGGTAGCTCATCCATTTGATTTCTAACAATAATTTCCTAGACCTGTGCCACCCTTTTTATATCCCTCTTTTCAATGGTCCTAGTGATCTGTGGCATGATTCTGAGCAAGTGGGTAGGCACCAAATTTTATGCAGGGAATTCCATTGCCCTCCTTTAAGCTTCTCCTTGCTTCTTTCAATGAGAATTGGAGGTGTCCCTTAAATGACCCTGCTGTCTACACCTGTAAGTTCCCCTTTTTACCCTCCAACCTACACAGCAAAGGTATGAACTAAATGTGGCAGCAACACTACTGTTGTTCTCAAAGCTGTTCATTCTGGAGAACAGTGTGAGGTTCAATCCTGAATCACTCCTCCCTTCTTTCTGTCCCTTAAATATTGCAGTCTCAACACAGAACCTTTGTGTGGAAGAACAACCATATACTTGGAACTACATACTTGTCTGAAGACATCCATGCCAGGACCTTTTTGCATTTGCATTTTTTCCCATTGATCTTTTTCTGTCCTGCAAACTCTGTAGTACCTGGCTTTCAGAGAGCTCTCCAAGGAAATGGTGACTGCATAAGAGCCACCTCCTTTCTCACGTTTTCTGCCCTCTGAATGGTATTTTTGGATGGTGCAAGCAATTTACCTTCCACTTCTCTCAAGGGGCAGGGCTGGGACTGCTTCTTACCTTCACACCCCAGGGAAGACAGTATCTTATGAACTACAGAATTCATAAGAATTACAGAATTAATGTTGGAATTAAGCTGCAGGGCATGTCATTCCCCTTCCTCCTTTTCATTACCACACTGGAGAATGTACTTGTATTTGCTACATTTTCATCTTTACCTGAGAAAGCAGAAATGCAATTTATTGTTAAGGGGGGTATGGACTATACCTGTCAATGTCTGAACTGACACCACCAGGTTTCTCTAGTTCGCAGCACATGCATGATCACTATGTTGTTAGCACCAGCTGCAAATCCAGAGGGACAGCACAAGAGAATACTTCAGCTGCATTTTTGTAGCTATTATGTTTCCTGCTTTGGGGCTGAGGCCATTCTCTTATGGTTAAACTTGTCCTGGGGACAGATGAGTCCACATCTGCTAAGTGTTCTCCTCCTCTTCCCCGGTAGGTCTATTGATACCCACTACCTATAGGTAGCACACAGGACAGTGCAAACAGTGGTTAGATTTAGCTAAACACTAGAAGCCTAGCTTTGTCTTTGCTACATCAGTTGCACACACAGCTATGCAGTTTCTGGTAGAAAGGGAAGAAAGGAAGGGGGAGATTGAAGGGAAATGTATAGCTTGCTCAAGGTCTGCACCACCTTACTACATGGGGAGACACAAGACCCTTGCCTTGTCCACTTTCCCTTGTGTTCTACATGAGCAGCAGCAGACAACTAGGGCTATGCTCTCCTCTCTTCTTGCTCCCTCCCACTCCTGAAATGGGCAACCCCTTCCATCACCACGATTTGGGGTGGCAGGGGGATGTTCCTATGCTCTCTTTCTTCAGGGCCAGTTACCTTAATGCAACTAGTGAAGTTGAAGAGCCTTGTGTTATACTGTCACATCCGCATGCTGTAGCTGATTTGCAAGGCTGTGACAAGTATGTATATGCCTGGTATATAACTGCTCTGACAGGGTCCTCTGCCACAACTGCTAAACATTTCTTTTAATACCTGAACTACCAAGCTTTGAGATGTGCATACGTGCTTCACTCTTGCACAAATGATACCACCATCAGCTATGAACATTATACAGAGCCTTCTAATGGTGCGTGGACCATTAGAAGGCTTGGACCTCCGCGCTACATCTGAGGAATCCCAGTGTGTCGTTTTGATGGTGTTAGCAGAAGGCAGTACAGGTCACCCATCCATTCCAAATTAGTCACAGGCTCACCAAATATCAGCTTGTTTATTTCACTGGAGTCCTTCACTATGTTTCCTCCTGTAAGTTTGTGGCATTCATGATAGCCACTAGAGATACATAATTTTATACTAGCCAGAAATTTAGCACAAGTATATGGTTGTTCTTTTTCCAAATGTTTTAAAGACACACCACATCCAATAACCAAAATTTACGAAAGGAGACAGATTTCACTTCTGAGGTTCTGCCCAGCAGTTATTAACACTAGTGAGAAAAGAAATTGCAGCTTATAAGAAATTCCTTGATAGTGTTAAATAGTACCCATGTTTCATATCTGTATTTCTGTGATAGTGTTCAACAGAGTCTGAGAAATCTCCAAAATAAAAGAGAAACATGTAGTTTACCAGGTAAAGTAACTCTTCTGCAGTAAGTTTTGATTTGTACAGAAAAAGTATGCAGTTCAAATAAGTATGTGAAATACAAAGGGGGAGGGACAGTGCAGGCAGAAGGACAGGCAGTTTCAATATGTATTTAACTTTATCACTGTGAGGATGTTTCTCCTCCTTATAGCTGCTGCTCTGGAATAAGGCTGATAGAGTCAGGCTCTATGTAGATTACAAGATTTTTGCCCTGTGGTGGCACAGGCTTCCCACAAGAAACCCAGATAAAACAATTTCAGTCATTATAATTTCTTATACTGTAGTCTTCAGATGTATTAAAACTCACACTGAAGAGGGATGTTGTGAAGCTTTTCCTGGTTATGATGGAGAATGTGACACTGTTTGGAGTAGATAACGCAGCTTTATCCCACATTGTAAAACACAGCGCATGTGTCCCACTGCTTCTGAACAAGTGGTAGCAGACATATGGACCAGCTTTTTTAAATGACAGTTAGACATTATGGTCAATATTTAAACCCCATATGAAGTTTCATGATTGTCATAGCTACTGAGTAATGGTAGCAGAGCACAGTCAGACTGACTGGAACACCACACTGATGAAAAGTAGGCCTGTTATTGCAGTGTTGAAATGCAGATTTAAAAGCCAAGCTTTAGGCAGTTACACTCCTGGACTGTGACTGTTCACTCAACTCCTGCTTAGATTTTGGCTAACACCTATTAAAGGGACAGTCATGGGTGGACTTGTGGGGAAAATGGGAAATAGGGACACCACACCCTTTGGTCCACAGTTTACCTCATATGAATGCATTCCTGACTGTCAATCTGTTGCAAACAGCTGCTCCTTTACCCCATAGCAAGCTAGTTAATATTCCACAATGCAAGTTACCTTCTGATGCTATTCGTTCTGTTACTGAATTGATAAAAGAGCTGGAGGAATGGGGAATCATTATCAAGTCTCATTCCCCCTAGAATTCTCCTGTGTGGCCAGTAAAGAAACCTAATGGCAAGTGGCGACTAACAGTAGATTACAGAGCCTTGAACAGTGCCACTGAACCACTCACTGCAGCTGTTCCCAGTACAAGCGATATAGTTAATATTCTTAATGAATGATCCTCTGTGCTGAACCAACACCAGCAGTATGCTTTGAACACCTTGGTGTGGCATCCAGGAGATCAGGTGAGAATTCAACACCTATCACTCAAGAAAACGCTGGGTCACTTTGCAGCACTTTCAAGGGAAAGGGATAAGGGAAACTGTGGATACTGTGGGAGTGAAATTAATCATTACTGATTAATTATTGCATTAAGCCAATGTAATAAAATTATTGTATCTTTTGGCAACGTCAGCTACTTTGAACAATAGAATTCTTTTGAAAACACCAGCCAGCAGTACATTCGTGTGGCACACACTTCAGTTTTGTGAAATTATTGTTTTTGTTTGCTTTGGGTTGGATCGGTGATTGTAAGCACATTTTTAAAATTGCCTTGTCATAACTTATTTTCTTTAAATCATTATATTTTTAATGTTTTTGTGCCTTCTGATGCTGCATCATTAACTCCTGGTGAAAAGAACTACAGATTTAAGACCTACTCTATCTTTCTGTTAGATGGATGTTGGCATGCACTTAGAAAATCTGCCCCATTGGTAGCTATGACAACTAGTGATAGATTCTGGGGTATTACAAGCAAATTTGAAAGGTGGTGAATAGTACAGAGGCTAAGAAGAATTTCTCTTCAAGTTTAGTTAGTCTGTTTTCCCGCTGAATTTCTTTACAGCCTTGATAGTGAAGGCACTCTACAAGTACCTCAAATTTAGGTCCAAGCTTACTTAAATCCCAGATACTGTGTGTTTATGTGTGAGAGGCTGTAAAGAAACAAAAGAAGCTGAAAAGAAAATAGGCACCATGTGAAATATGGATATTGGGTATGATATTGGATATGGTCTTGGATACGATTCAAGACCTAAGTCTTCTTTGTCCCTCCCTAGGAATTGTTAAGTGAGTAAGTGAAAGCTGTTATTCAGCCTGCATACTATGGAAAGTATCTATCTAGAAAGTATACTAAGTATTCCCTGGAACTTGGTTAATACTCTCTGGTGAGGTGTTATCACTGGAGACAATGTTGACAACATCTAAAAAGAGAGGAAGCTTCATGTATCAGACAGTGCTAACCCTTGCATTGGGAAATCTGGCATTCTATCACATAAAAAATCAAGCAAACCCACAGAAACTGGTAACCTCTGTTGTAACATGGACAGTGAGGTTCAACATATCCAAAATCTCACATCAATGCTGTCAGAATTCTGGCCTACAACTTGGTCCATACCCTTAGGACCAATATGGGACACAGTATACTCTCAAATTGAAGACCTGGAAATCTTAATAACCAGATGAAAAAGCTATTACATACCAAAAGCAAGTGACTATTGCAATCAAACATGATACTGGCCAGATTGTCAGAATCACAACAGAAATTGAACAAACTGCTGGACATCATTGGTGCGACATTTTTATGGCATTATGCACCATCTGCAACTGGAATATCACATCTTATGTTACATCCTATGATCATTGTATTACTGTGTTTTGTTTTATTAGATTTTTTATTATTATGCTTGTATATCTGTGTTTATCGCTTATTTCACCATGTTGAAAACATGTACCATCAATTGTTACCTGATTACAAACTGTGAAGACAGACTTCAGTGAAAGTGCTCAAAACTTTCCCCTACCCTCACCCCCGCAAGGCAAGAGGAGTAACAGTACCTCCAGTCACTGATGTAATGCCGTGGAGTGTGACTGTTCACCCAACTCTGCTCAGATTTTGACTAACACACAGCTCATGCTAAGGCTTGATGTATGCTGGGAGCAGCACCATTAGGTCAAAGTGAGGGCAACACATGGGCAGGACACGATGGCCAGAAAGGGCTAAAGGTCTTTATGCAGCCACTATCAGCTGCAGCTTGCTGTCTCCTGCAGTCATGTGTTAGGCTAGTCTGTACAAAGGGGACTAGGCCCTTGTTTGTCATGTTTGCTTGTTTTCTCTCCTAATAAGCTCATAAAATAAAGTTTGTTGTCCTGTAAATTTGAGAGATCCAGATCGACCATGACACTGGACACCTTGGTCTTCAGGCATTAATGAGACATTTGCTTAAAACAGTGACTAACCTGGTACTGACCACAGATCTCAATAAATATAATAAGACCATGTTAGGGTCATTCCTGAGAAGGTGGAAGTCTGCTACCCAGTGCCCACCAACATCCTCTGACTTTGCTGTTTTGGGGCTTGTACGGGCATCAGATGTATTCAGATATAGCCACTACCTAATCTGTAGTTCTCTATCTTGTTCTACAGGCTACACTACTCCAGCCATCCTACCTGTCTTTTTCTCTGTCATGCTGGCACTGATCTGTTCAGAGGTGCAGGTCTTCTCCCTTTGTGGAAGAATTTGTCACCAGGAAAATATTCAGCGTACTTCATTGTAAGTTGCCATCTAGAATAAACAAGATGATAGAGGTAAATATGATTTATGTCATGTTTATGTCAGGCATTCCGTAGCCTGCCAGAAGTCCCCAGTGTCTGAAATGCCAGGGGAATATGTGGCTGTTGCCATCATGCTTACCTTGGAAAGACTATATGTCCTGTTTGGAAAATGCTCTGGGTAGCACCTGCCAAGCTCAAATGGACACAGCAACAGGCACCTGCGTAAGATGGCTCTGTGACTGGGACTAAGGGTTCCTGCAAGCACAGGACTTCCCACAAAGCCTCCAACAAAAGAGATTTCTAGCAAGCTACAGGTAGATCTGCCTAAGTAAGTAGAAGACGTGGACAGAACTGCTTTATCCTTTCAGCAAGAGCAGCAGAGCTGCACATAGGCTGAGTAGACTAATGCCCTGCTGTTGTGAGCTAATTGTAAGTCTCTCTCTCTCTCTCCTCCCATGCAGCAGAAAACTGTAAGTCAGAGAGGCATCATATAGTCACACTGCCTGCTAAGTACACTCCTGTGCAGTTTCTTGTCCTCAGATTGAGCATGTATGTATCACTGAGACTACTGAACACACTGCAGCTGTGTCCAACAGTGCTAAGTACTGCGTAGATATCTAGAAGTATGAGATTCCTGTCCGTGGTCAATGAATCTAATAATAAAAATGGTGCTTAGCGTCTATGTTAGAGAAGGCAATGTCCAAAAATGGGAAATTTGTGTGTGAGAGAGACAGGAACTAGGTTTGGCCCCATGATTTCAGGCCACCACTCATGAAGATGAAGTCAGATCCACCAAGTTTTTCCCCAGCTGGGGGACTCCACTTTACAAGAGGATGTGGAGTAGCAATTACTAATGCTTTACCTGGTCAGGAATAGCCCACGTTCTTTGTGAAGGCTGCAGGAGGAGGTCAGTTGGAGACCCATTAGTCGAGAGTCCTTTTTTTGATACTACTCAGCACCAACTGTGGCAAGGGTCTGATGCTCATGTCTAAAGGACAGAAACTGTGTCACAGAACACAAAGTTCAATATCTCTTCCCTACTTTTAATAGCATCATTCATTATATTAATTAACATAGCAGCCAGATAGAAAGAACCTGTTTTTATAGAAAAAGGGAATGAGGAGGAGTAGAAAGACCCTTTACACTGTTTAAAAATTTGTGATAGTTTGTTATTTTTTAATAACATTCATACCTTGTTACAATAACATTTATGTGAGTATAAAGGTGTCCTCTTCAACTAAGAAGGATATCTTCAGAAGATGAGGCCCCATCTCCTGTTTGCCATAGTTATCAGTATTAGTTGAAAAATTAATCTAATTTTATGGAGGTATCGTACTGTTACAGTGGCTAATAAGTAAGATGAAAATAATTCCAATTTGTGAAGATGCACTCCTTTGAAAGGCAATGACATTTAGCAGTACAGTATCGCTCTGTAGGAGTACTGAGCTAATGTTACTGTAGTGTATGTTTGATATAAAACATCTGGCCTTTAAACTGTTAAGTAGTTTAATGAGGGGGAGAGGTATCTCTCAAATTAAACAGGATTATCTTTACTTCATTGGTATGTTTCATAAGGAGTTATGAAGGTTTTTGTATGCGAGGATTCCAGGTCCTGAAAGATGTCTGATGAGGACCGGTATCAGCCTGCACTGGTGATGGGGAGCTTTCCTACATGATTATCACTAGTGCACAGATTATGCATGTTTTTGCCTGCTGTGGACACTTGTCTACCGAGAGCTGGACCTCAGTGCCCTCTCACAGTGGAGCTACATTGACTCTAGTGGTGCAGAATCAGAGCCTAAGACCACACGTTAATTTCATTCAGGTCATTGAATGGCTGGCAAATGGTAGACTGACCTGGAGCTGAAAGGCTGTCTACCTCATATCAGGCCCATGAGCTGTCCAGACTCCAGCTTGAGCTGAATGCTACTATTTTATGCATGTAAGGCCCATGTATCTGCCCTGCACACAGTGTCCTTTCCATCCCAGCCATGCTGTGAACAAGCGGAGAGGCTCCGAGCCAAAGAGATCATGTAATTCATATCTCTGACCTTAGGCGATGCCAATGTCTGTGCTATGAAATAGCTGGCTTTCCTTACAAGCATTATTGCTAGATGGTAACTGTCAGACCCAGGGACTTTGTGCTGGTTTTGGCTGGGATAGAGTTAATTTTCTTCATAGTAGCTGGAATGGGGCTATGTTTTAGATTTGTGCTGAAAATAGGGTTGATAATACAGGGATCTTTTTGTTATTGCTGAGCAGTGCGTACACAGAGTCAAGGCTTTTTCTGCTTCTCACACCACCCCACCAGCGAGTAGGCTGGGGGTGCACAAGGAGTTGGGAGGGGACACAGCCAGGACAGCTGACCCCAGCTGACCAAGGGATATTCCATACCATATGACGTCATGCTCAGCAACAAAAGCTGGGGGAAGAAGAAGGAAGGGGGGATGTTTGGAGTTTGTCTTCCCAAGTATCCATTACGTGTGATGGAGCCCTGCTTTCCTGGAGATGGCTGAACACCTGCCTGCCGATGGGAAGTAGTGAATGAATTCCTTCTTTCGCTTTGCTTATGTGCGTGGCTTTTGCTTTACCTGTGAAACTGTCTTTATCTCAACCCATGAGTTTTCTCACTTTTACCCTTCTGATTCTCTCCCCCATCCTGCTGTGTGGGAGTAAGTGAGCATCTGTGTGGTGCTTAGTTGCCGGCTGGGGTTAAACCATGACAGACCTCTAGCTGGAAAACGCAGACTACTCATGCACATACTTTTTTTTTTGTAGCAGTGGTGAGGCACAGTTATGGGAACACTCCTCCACTGACATTAGAGCAAGCTGAGCTCTAGCCACTCTGCTGCCTGCCTGGAAGCTGGAATGCAGTGCTGGCAATAGTGCTAGCACAGCAATAGCAATTGTAGCCCAGTTTGAACCCTCTGTGGCTCTATGCACTGTCTTTGCAGCCCTTCCAGGAAAGAAAAGCTTGTACCACATGATGCACTGGAACCAGTAGCACTTTGACACTTCTCCACTTTAGAACCTGAACTTCAGAAGAATATCAAACTTCAGGATTCTTGCTTTAACAGTGTGAATCCAAGCAGTTGAGTAGGAAGTGTGACTGATTTTCCGTATGTCTGTTACATTAGTAAATTAGATTAAAGTTACAGAGGACCCATACTCTTTCCCTCATTTTTTGCAGTTAGAAACTGGTAATTGGACAGGGTAGGCCTGGCTCTGACTCAGCTGGGAAGCTCCCATATCTTTTTCTTCCCCTCAAATCTCCCACATCTAAGCAGATGACCTCAATAGACCAATGTCAAATGTATTCTTCCATGTCGAGGCCAATTTCTAAATCTCTAAAAAATGATACGAAGGCCATGAAAGCATGGGCCATTAATCAGCAGTCCAGTCAGTGATGCTGTTAATAAAACTCTTGCAGTTCTGAGCCCTGTTCACACATTCCTCAGCAAATCCCAAGTGATCTACGAGCATCCTCTGTCTGGGCTGTACCATCCACATGCTTATGCACAGCATTGCCAACAGCTGGGTTTCTGCACTGCACCAGACCAGGCTGTGGCAAATTTCCTTCGTGGCTGTTCTGCAGGTTTGAACATTGAGCAACCATGCTCTTGCAAGTTTCCCCAGGGTAGACAGGAACACATCAGTAGCTATAGGCTTTATAATGTCTGTTAAATGATTTTGGGTTGTGGTGCACCAAAAAGATCATCCTGGTGGCTTTGTTTTTGAATGAACAATCATGGTGAAAATGTAGACTCAGTTAATTTTGTCCTCAAAGTTAATGCTTTTGTGTTCTTCTAGGACTTCTGTGGGCACATCACACAGTACCATATACTCCTGAATAATTTTTTCTAGAGAATCATGGAATTGTCCTGCTGATCATTTGCAAAGAGATCTGGAAAAATACTGATGGACATCAACACTAAAGTGGCTTAGTTGAAGTTTGTGTCCTCACTGCAAAATGTGAGGGTCACCAGCCTGCAATGAAGTCTCATTCCAGCTGAAGACCTAAGCCCCAGGTTCATCTGCTCATCTCATTTAGGATCACCCTTATCCTCAAAGGAAGCAGCTGTGTACATGAAAAGGAGCAGAACAGAGATCCAGCCATGAGTATGAACCTGAATTTAGCAAGCAGCAAAGATTCAACTGAAAGGGACAAGGCAGTAAAGAAGCAGGGAACAAACCAGGACTGGAACATTTTGATGTTAACTCACCTCCCTGTGCTTCAACATTGCAGTGGCTGCATTTAAACTCTGGGAACAGAAGTCCAGCATGCCAAGCAAACACATGAGGAGTGATGAAAATGGCAGGAAAGAAAGGCAGCCTACTTGGGTAGCATGGAGAGGACAAACCTTTCCAAGACAGCACCACACATCCTGGGAGCTCAGCCCCTTCCAGGGAGCTTGTGCAACTGCAAAGGTGGTCCCCAGCACTGAATTCCAGGGTGTCTCTGCTCCTCACTCTGAAAGCAAAGATACTGGAATAAGGCTTTGCTGAAACAAAACTATTTTTCTGAAAAGCCTCCTTGTTTTGTCTGAAATACTGAATTAAGTGTGTAAGTTTATTTGTGTTTATTTCCCAAGTGCGTTATTTGGAGCTTGGAAACATGGGAAATTTTTTTTTTCATTGAACGTGGGAGCCAACCCTGCAAAATGGAGGAGGGTTGAAAGTGTTTACAGCAATGCAACCTAGCAGAAAATTTTTTTCAATTCTTTTTTTTATAATGTCTTATGCCCAGTAGTAGCAAGCCACAAATATCCTAGCTTGGCAGGTAGCAGAATACTCAGGCTGTCCTGGATTGAATTTGTTGCTATGTATGCTTCACCTAGGGTGCTTGCCACACTACCTTCTACTGTAAATGGACTTTAGACCAATGTTTTAAAGGATAATAGTTTTGCCTTATAATGCAGTAGTGACACAGAAATGGTCCTTGAGTGCATTTCCCTTTAAGTGAAGCACAAAAGACAGCAATTCAGGGAAAGAGTTTGCCTTGAGAGAAAGTGAATAACTATTTTACACACCAAGGTTAATAGATATTTTTCGCACCATACATACACTGAAAGCATGATAGGAATAGTCTGTAGTGCTCCTTCCACTACACTCAGAATACAAACATGAAGGAAACTTAGAGAATAAGAGCATGCAAATGGAAAAGGGGAAAAAACGGTAGGCAAAGCATAGCCATACTACTGTGGTTTTTAGCTGCATCCGGTTCTCAGTAAGACATTGCAAATCAGCTCCTTAGGGCTGCACTGAATACATTCCCAATCCTCTCCCCATCCGGCTTCCTACCAGGACAGGATTTTGGATGCCTGATAACTATTGTCAGGTAAGCTCCTTACTGAAGTATAAGGCAGGTCATCCATATTCTGGTGATTCAGGCACTGTGTTTTAAGAATACAGAAGCACTCATAGACATACAGGCAGCTAATGGGGAAAGACTGATATAGTTTCATTCCCTTTTGGTGGACTGCTTCCAGAAAATAGGGATCAGCAGCTGTCTCTTTTATCAGGAGGAATTTCATAAAGATTCCGTCTCCACATCATTATTCTACAGGTGTCTCTACCAGGTACTGTGGTCCCACACACAGTGACATGTGGGAAACTCAATAATGGACACAGCTTTTGATCTGTCAGTTCTGTGGACAGGAGTTCAGTGGCAAGTTGTTCTTTTGAGATCTACAGTTATGAGTGGTTCAAACCAGGGTAATTTCTGAAAGCAAAGTTTATATCTGGCTCTGCAAATTCAGTGCATCCTAAAAAGCATTGAGGGCTCCTCAATAAAGCACTGAGGGTTGGATGCACTGCCATTAGAGTCCCATTGGCCTTAAGAAAGAGTTACATTAGGCATTACTTCCACAAGGGGATTTAGAATACTTTGTACTGTTTGAGGTCTGTGAGTGAAGGGCACTAACAAGATATTATTTCAATATAGAGGGGCATTGGAAAGTTGAGCACTAAAAAAAGACAGCTAAGTAATTTTCTTGAGCATGAAAGAGTAGTCAAAATGCAATGCTGTTTCTTCATGTATGGTAGCTTCACAGGTATAATCCTCAAGCGCTATACAAAATGTTCAAAGTGTTCAAAATGATGGAGAGAGGAACTTTTAGGACCAAAGGTACTGAAAAAATCCCATTCATGAAAGCTCTTTTATCCCCACATAACATTACACTTGTAAGTTGCATTGTTAATGTCCAATGAAGACAGAGAGGGAAAATGATGTCTGAAGACGACATAGAAGAATTTGAAATACCAGTGTGTAAGAGCAACAGAAAAACTTTGCTGCTATAGTCAACTTACCATCTGTGAATAACAGAAAGATGTTGCTTAATAATGAAGCATTAAGTGGAAATATAGTAACATTTTGCACTTTGATGTTTGTCTCAAGATCTCAGAACTGTTTTGGAAAAATGGCTTACAACTTTGCCTATGAGACAGGGACAGAGCCATTGTGGGATAACTGCTGACTGAGGTACTCTGTCACCTCTGGGCAGGTAGCAGTTTGGGGGTGGCACTCTCAGCTAGTAGAAGCCAACACAGAAGTTCAGAGGTTTTCATGAGCACAGTGCTCTTCAGAGCCAGGGTTTGCTTCACCCATTTCCAAACAGAAATGAAACAGAGCAACATCTGCCTGCCATCTTCTGGGAAAGATTTTGCCAGTCCTGGCATTTGGTCCTGGCACAGGGATTTCTCTCCTCGGAGGAAAATACCGTATGCAATACTGTATAACATTTTAGAACATAAGTTCACCTGAGACAAGATTTTCTTGCCCCTTTGCAGGTAAATCCTTCACCCCATGTAATAAGATGATAGTCAGCCTTTGGAAAACAGCAGATGTAACCCCAGCTAAAACTGTGGAGTTGTGAAGGGGGAGATAAAAACAAGTGAATTGAAACAATCCAAGTAATTGTTGACTCCAAAGTATGAAGCAACCCCAGATCACTGGGACAAATACTGCAATAGAGTAGAAAGGAAAAACACAACTTCTGAGAGGGTACTTCCAAGGACTGAACAAGGTAGAAATACTTGCTGGTGTGACAGCAGAAATCCAGAGACCTCGAGGGTTAGATAAGCAGTATTCAGAAAATGCAAAGAAATCTCACCTTAATAGAAAACTGAGATAGGGGAAGTAGAGGAGATCCCAAGACAGGAAAAAAAGGACACAAAACCCAACATAATTAAATTTTGTACTGTCAGCCCAATATAAACTTATGGGGCTAGAGGAACTTGTCAGTTGTACATCACCAGCACAGCAAAATGTTCATCCTGACAGGGGCCTCAGGCTACTGCTGTATATTATGAATGCAATGTAATAACCATCATAATGATCTGAAGAAAAGAGAAAGTAAGGGTCTCATAGTTGTGCAGAAGCAAGGCTCTGCATCGCTGTAAGCTCAAAGCGTGTAAAGGGAATTTTTGAAGAGCAGCACAGTCTAGGTGGGAGATACAAGACACACTGGTCAGGGATTCAGAGCTGTTCAGATGACACGGGACAACCTTCTATCAGAACAGAAGAATTAACAACATATTCTCCTTAAAAATTATATCAAAGCTCCAGGTGTGACTGGGATGATGAGAATACACACACAGAGAAGGAAGAGAGACATGGAAGGGTCTGTAAGTGAATCTCTGGCTCCATGACACTGTCAAGGGAGCTTTGCTGCTCATTTAAATGGAGAAGATCTCTGATGGTGAATTTTCCTCTCTTGATGAGATTTAATTTGGATTAATCATCCAAGTGGGGATAAAAGACTGGACAGGTAGAGTTGAAGAGAATAGAAAAGAGGACAGAGGAGAGCTGTTTGGATTTAGCTATGTGCAAGTCATTAGTAACACCAGTGAGGGCTGTCATGGTAGAATGACCAGAAATAAAGCCAGGGTATGAAAAAACAAAGCTAGGATGCTGAGCGGAGCCATGGAGGATGTGATAATATGCAGAGTTATCTCTGGAGCCAGAAATAGAAAGAGGACAGATGTCTGTGGTCCTGTGGAGCAAGACCATGGCAAGTTCAAGAGAACATCTTCTGAGAGTTGGAGGAGACAAAGGGAGGTATTGATAAAAGCTGTAACACAAGGAGGAAAAGAAAATGACTGATGTTCTTGGCACTATAAATGCACATAGCTCTGCTGAATTCCATGGAGCTTTAGTGATTTACACCTAATGAAGTCCCGGCCTAAAAGTCAACAGCTTTAGAGTGCACTTATCATAATATGGAGTGAGACATCTCCAAGTAACAAGTGACTAAAAGGCTGAAAGAAGAAGATGAATGAATGGTGAGGACAGGAGGGAGAAGAGGATGGAAAGTTGAGAATCAGATGAAGATTCTAGATGCAGGCACAGAAGGTGAGACTTTTGAAGGACATGAGAGGAACAGGGTGGAAAACAACACAGAAAGGAAAAGCTGATTAATGTTAGTTATGATAACAATAAACTTGGCTTCATTGCTCCTTAACTGCAGAAACCATGGCATGAAATGAAGGAGTTCAAGTTTTTGCACCAAAAGTGATTTACACTATGAATGTGCAGCTAGTATGCATGGCATGGAGGGAAGGGTAATGGAGGAAACAAACACTGCCTGATACTCTTTCAACAACAGCTATTTGGGGGCAACTCTGTAGTGCCCAACCTGAGACAATTTCAAAGGTCTGATTTTCAAGGAGGGCACCTAAGCATTTTTTGAAAGTTGGGCACTGTTAAGGTCTTTATGGGCTGATACCCCATGTTTCAAAAAACAACCTGGGACCAGCAGCAATGGGAGGAGCAGCAGAGGCCATTCCTGAATCAAAGGATGAGGCAGATTCCTGGGACAGCACACATCAATCAGAGACACTGTATAAAACTTCTCCTGAAAGATGCAGTTCTCTCCACAAAGCAGTGTTTTGTTTCAATGAATGCTTGTTAAGAAAGGGCTTGTAAAGTACTAGTCTAGTTACTGGCAATGCTCCTTATAGCCCATGAAAGTTAACTCTGACTGTAAGAGTTTGTAAATCAAGGACCCAAAGAACACAGCACTGATCCCCAGTCTTGGTGATGTGAACAGTAGAAGTAAAAAATTGTCTTTTCTAAGATATGCACACAAACTGATCTGTATGAAAAAAGAGCATCTTTATGCAAAACAGCCAGTGTCTCTGTCACTATCAATCAATGGCTCTATCACCATCAACCTTACAGCAAAGACAATAGTGTCTGCAGGGTGGGGTCTTGATAGGTATTATGGTATATTTGGAAAGTGTCCAGGACACTTTGAGGTATGTTTCAGCAGCCAGTGAGAAGCAGCACCTTGGACTAGCCAGCTCCCCACATGCATACCAGCATGCTGAAGAAATTATCACCCCCTCTGAGTGACAGAAACAGTTTGGACTGCAGCAGCTCTTCTCATTGCAGAGAGAGATGGGAGCTTCAGCCAGCATGCTCATCTGCACCTTTGTTGCTGAACAGCTGTCAGTAGGTGGGAGAAGAGCCTAGCAGCCTACACTTAGATTTACCACCTGCTACAAAACCTTCTGATTCATTCTTGTTTCCATCAGTTGTTGAAATATAAGCACCCATTGCTTTTAGGGACTCCATGGAATATCCCTTGTGCACCACTTTGAACACATGCCTATACGCACATGCGTGTTGCACAGACTTCATGGTGGTCACTGAGGCATGGGACTTGGCCCCTCAATTCCCCTGTCCCTCAATTCCCCCTGCCTGGAGCATAGTCATGAAGCTTAGACAGTGCTTAAGGCTGATTTTAAGTGAAATTACCAGCTAGTCCCCTGCAGGCAGTGAATTTCATGCTTTAAGTATGGCATTAAAAACAAGCTCACTCAGTTTTACACCTAATTAAAAAATCTAAATTAGAGAAAGCACTTTGAGTAAAATATATTTTTCTTTGCCGCACAACCATCTTTCATCTAATAGCAGCAATAAGTAAGGGTGAGACTTTCCGATAGCCTCTTTCCTAGGCTGAAAAGATGAACTTGTAGAGAAATGGTAGAGAGGCTGATGCATGGAAGACTTTCCCCTCCACAATATTTTGCTTTTTATGTTTTCAACTGTGTTTGGATCTCCTGTCTTTAACATTTAGTGTGTGTGCTAAACGTATAGAGACTAAACTTGTACAGAGCAAAGGGATCCTGTTTCTTCCCGCTCATCATATACTGGTACCAGATTTAAATTTGTAGTGTCATATTAATTAGTGGCAATTAAAAATTATTCAGTGTTCATGATAAACATATTTTATTAGCACTTGTACTCCCCCATTATTTACTTTACTACGATTGATGGTCTAAATGTGAAAAGAGAGTGGCCCTATTCACATAAACAGTATGCTTAGAGACCATGTGCCTGGTGGTACCTCACAAGATCTCTCAGTGTTCTGGGACAGTTATTCACAAAGTACCAATTGGACCTCTCTTGTCTCAAACTCATTGTCTCTATATGCTACGACATTTATTAGAACATGCTTTAAGAGTATTTATAGTAATATATGTCAGCTTCCTCTCTCCCAGAAATTTATTTCACTCCTGGATAGGTTTTGTGGTAACATTCCAGGCAGCAAGAAATGGAACTGTAGTCTTGGTGGTAGGGTTTCCCAGTGCTATTAAAAGAACAAAAGAAATGGTATATTTCTTCCAATGGGCTCTTCCTCATCTCATGCTTTTTTTCAAAATAGAAGCACTCACAAAAGGAGCTGCAGGCCCACTGCAATATGGTTGACTGCAGGCTCAGGAATCTGTGGTACTGCTATGTGTTGTTCCTCTGCTGGGTGTTCAGTCAGCCCTGAGCAAATCTTAAGGCTAGGACCCATGTCTCCGGTCACAGTGTCAATGCCTGAGCTCTCAGACAAGCCTAGAAGAACTGGGCATCCAAGGTAGCTCTCATCTCTGCTGACTTCAAACATCCAAAAGCTGGGCATGTAACTCTGAGACTGGCTTCTCTGCAGGGTAAGCCATCTACTCTACTTTAGATCATTGTTTCAATCATGATCAGAAAGTGACATTGACTTAGAGAAGGACACAGGCTGATTAGATGTCCCACATTTAGGTATGTAAATAGAACAGGTGAACACCATCTCATACGCACAGTGAATTTCAAGACGTCCCCCTTTTACTATGGAGATGACGAACCCCTGTGACATGGACATGCTCACTCTCCCCACGCGCAGTTCTGAGCACAGTGGAGCCCTGAGAGGTACACAGGTCTCTAGAGGATACCTGGCTGCCAATGGCAGAAATAATAGACTCAGTGTCATAATGCTGAGTGCACTAACTGCCTCCTAGGGGTTTGCCTGCCTGTGCTGAAAGCTAACTCTGGTGAGCTGTATACCGTTGGATCAGACCACTATGAAAAGGAGGGATCTCCTTGCTTCTCTAAGGACCTACAATTAGGCTGATACTCTTACCTTTGGTCCGTGTCTAAGCTACATTGCAGCTGTGGCCATGCCCAGTGAGTTACCTTGCTGACCCTGGCCTTGACTTAACTTCCTGGCTTGAACTTGGACCTGCCTTGTAATTACATATTTGCTTGATGATCCCAGGACAGTGGCTGACCCTGGTAATTGCCTTCCAACATGTGCCGCTCTCCTTGCAGAAGTATTGTGGGACTGTGTCACTGATTGGTGAGCTCACTGCCCTTCCATTTGTGTGGTCCCCTTGGCTCCTGTCTCATCTTCCCTTGCTGGGCAGCCACTCTTGCTGCCTCGTAGAATTGTAGAATCATAGAATGGTTTGGGTTGGAAGGGCTTTAAAGGTTGCAGCTGTGGCCATGCCCAGTGAGTTACCTTGCTGACCCTGGCCTTGACTTAACTTCCTGGCTTGAACTTGGACCTGCCTTGTAATTACATATTTGCTTGATGATCCCAGGACAGTGGCTGACCCTGGTAATTGCCTTCCAACATGTGCCGCTCTCCTTGCAGAAGTATTGTGGGACTGTGTCACTGATTGGTGAGCTCACTGCCCTTCCATTTGTGTGGTCCCCTTGGCTCCTGTCTCATCTTCCCTTGCTGGGCAGCCACTCTTGCTGCCTCGTAGAATTGTAGAATCATAGAATGGTTTGGGTTGGAAGGGACCTTTAAAGGTCATCTAGTCCAACCCCACTGCAATGAGCAGCGATATCTTCAACTAGATCAGGATGAAGAAAAAGAAAGACTTCTCTTAATACTTTGTGTTCTGTTGTGATCCAAACCAACCGGGAGAACATGTATGAAGAGAAAGAAGAAAACAGGATATATTTTTTCATAAGGCTTATATTTTCCTCTCACATTTTGCTCAGTTCTAACAAAACGAAGAAGACAAAAGGCCTAGCTTACCTCAGAGCAAGAGACTGTACTGCTCTGTGACCTCAACTAAACTGTTTGGCTCTCCTGTTCCTTGCCTGTGACAAGAAACCTTGAGGGTCTGCGAGGACAAGAGGCAAAAGTCAGTATAACCCCCTGCTTGATAAAGCTTTGGGCTCTGTATTGCTACTCTTACCCTTCGTATATGGAAGATGTAAGGGGAGGCCTTCCTTCCTCAGAGGTCTGTGGAATCTTCACATCTCAGGCTAGACAGTGGAGAAGATGCAGCACAGCCCAAGCATGCAGTTAAAACGGGCACAGAAGACATCCTTGACTCCCAGCCATGTCCTAGTAATGGTCTCTCCCAGCCAGGGGAGCTGCAGTGTTCAGACCCACCTGTAGTACAGCCCCACATTTGCGCAGGCTAGGAAGGGCCCCACTGTGGGGTGTTCATCCTATGGAGCTGTTGCATAGGCAGCAACAGCACGACAGACAGTGACAGAGTGGCTCAGCAGCTCAAGTGCATTGAGGCCTTTGGTCACCAGGGTATTTGACCCTCCAAAGGAACTACACCACCTGCTTATAAAGCTATCACAGGCTGCATCAAGTGTTTAAACAGGGTGACAACAAGTGGCTTTCATGTGTCTCACGGTCATCAGTGAGACCCCTGAATATGCTCACTGCACATTCAGTTTGCAGAGCAAGTGCTTCCATGCAGCAACAGAACACCCTCCTTTGCCCTTTTGTACCCAGGTGACTCATATGGCACTACATGGGAGCATACCTTGTGTGATTGTGTCTAAACTGCAAGACTGGGGTTATGAGACACAGCTTAGATTATATGCACGAGTATGTGTGAGCTAATAAAAAGAGGATGCAGATGGCGATGGAGCCAAATGATTCTTAGACTCATTACTTTTCCAGTGTTCTGCCCCATCTTAGTATCTGCTAATAGATATAAAGGGCAACCTCTCCTCTTCCTGCCAACAGGAAGATAAATGTTCCCTATAGAGAACTCTTCTGTTCTTTCTGGCTCTACTGGCAGACTCCTAAGAGACATGGCAATGATTGGGATCCCACTGTACAGCTTAGGTCATCTAGGGAGAACACAGACTGAGAATTTAAGCCCTCCTCTCACTAAACGCCAGACCGAGTATGGGAGAGGATTTGTAGTCTGTTGTAAAGCCTGCATTTATGTCCAAATTTACCTCCTTTACTGAAGCTAGGCTTCCCACTCGCCAGTACACCACCTGGGCTTTTCCTGGGACTCGGCTTGTCCTTGTGTTCTGTGTAGCATGATCTTTTGTGCTCTCGCCCTTCTCTTACACCATTCTGGGTTACAGCAGCTGTAACCAGCCAGTTGAATGTAAGCATCCAGCTTTTCGCAGGTCTAACCACTGGGGATGATCAGCTGTCCTCTGTATCCAAGGAGCTCAGAAACTTCAGGGATTCCTTGCTGGATGTCTCTGCACTCACAGAGAGCCTGACATAGCTGTAAGTTCCCAAAGCTCATCTGAAAGGTCTCATTGCTAGAGACACTGCAGAGACATTCCACATGGACCTGCACTCCCTGTGGGCAAAGGCAGCACTATCCATATTGGTGTACTCTCTCACAAAGGTAACAATTGAAACTTGCATACATGCCATGCATGACAAAGTAAATAGCTACTGTTATTAGCCATGTTGAAGCAAGGCTACAAATGACTGGGGACTTTGGGCAAACTTCTTACCATATCTCCTTCCAGATGTTGCATCATAGTGTATCAGAAATCAACAAAAGACCTACAAGGACTCCTCTGAAAGCTAGGTTTACATTTACTTATTCACTGACAGGGCTCCAGAGCCTAGTTAAAAAAAGTATTCAGTATGCAATCTTGCGCTGTGGTCAATCTTCAATTTTTTTTTAATCACTGGGTGCCTTTAAATATTGTTGTATGTTCCCAAAAGGACAGAAAGGTACAGGAAATAAGGGAGGAACAAATAGGCATTTGATTAGGAACAGAGGGATTGTCAATCATAGTGGCAAGTTTAGTTAGAGAGGGAGAAGAGGGCAAGCTAGACTAATGCACTTTGAGCTATAGCATCAACAGAACATTAGCACTATTTTTTGTCTAGGTAACAGAATTTATTGTCTGCCTTGTTTTATCTTTCACAGGCTTTGGGTTTATATCCTTGTCAGTTGCACACTGAAGTAATTTCTCCTATCCCAGGCTGAAGTTTCCTGGAGAAATAAAATCAGAAATTTAAAAAATGGTTTTGAATGACAGAAACCATAATTGGTGACTGTGTGGGTCTGAGACATAGAGAGAATTTACAAGATGTCTACAAAATGAGAACATTCAGAACTGGCAAGCTCTGACTCTCAGTGCCTTTGGAAGCTGCATTCGCTCTTAGGCATATTTAGCAAGTAGTAGAGAAATTACCCATTCATCCGCTAAAATCAGAAAACACACCTACAGAGGCACTGATTGCACTGTGACATTTACCTCCTTGCTTGACAGATCTACATGTCTCGTTGATGCACATGCATTTTTTTTGCTTTCACATGCTGCATCACTTTGGTGAAGACAGTCACTGAGAAAGGGTTCTGCCAAACAGAGTGAGAACATCCTGCTCTGGTAATGGAAAACCTGCACTGAGCTTCCTCCTTTTCTCCAGTTAGACCCTGACATGCGAATTCACATTCACATGTGAATGTCCATGTGTACAGAGAAGCAAGCCTAGGATGAGGTGGCAAAGGTTGCCATTGCTTGTTTTACCTACTAGTCTTTGAAGGCTTTGTAATTTACAAACCAAAAAATACTCACTAGCAAAAGTAGATCAAATTCAGGTATCATGTGACTAATATATACACATCTACTATGGAGTTGACTGAGGACTGAGGCAGAGTCAGAGGCATTTGTACTTGTAAGCCTTTCAAAAACCTTTGAAATCTTGACGCAATAGAGGAGTTAAGATGACCTCACCACCTTCTGGAACTGATGGGGAGATTCTCTAAGCAAATTAATTTCAGTGGGTGGATTTAGGTTCGGATTAAGGCTCCTGCTGGTGTTTGGTGAATTAATATAATGCCATGTATGTGTGTGTGCGTGCACACATGCAAACGTCCATGTGTACAGGCTGTGTAACTATTTTCCATCCAGTGTGAGTGTAAGAAGAAAACAAACCTCTTCGTGGATGCAGAAGGGAAGAGGGTGCAGAGAAACCCCAGGCAATTCCAGAGTATGCTTGACAAGGAATACAGAGGAAGAAGCTAAAAGAAGACTTTGGGGTAAAGTATTGGCTGACATGTGAGCACAGAAGCTGATACTTGATTCTTGTGTTCAGGCAAGCAGGACTTTATATTACTTATAAATAAACAGGTAACGGTTGTTTTTGTTATACTCCTTGGGGCAAATTAAAAAATGTGTTTTTGCTTGTAATGGCTGTTTGTATTGTACTCCTTGGGGCAAATTAAATTTTTTTTTCCTTAAGTATGAAGTGATTTAATGAAAAATGCCTTGGACAGAGACCTACCATCATAAGCAGTTCTGCAAGGAGTCTGCAAAGATGCAGCATGAACTGAATCTTTATATACACTTGCACCTGCACCCATCTTGTGAGTGCTGGCATGGGGAGCCTCAGCCTAGCGTTGGGTTAATCCCCCAGCACCAGCTGTTTACCAAAAGTGCCCCCCTGAGCACTTGCATTACACAATCCCAGAAGATAATACTGCAGCATTTCTTTTCTCATCAGCAAGGGAATCTTCACTCCTTTACATGGAGTTGTTCTTGTCTGGCATTCCCGCTTCCAACCAGTTTAACCAGTTCTGCAGTTAAGCCTTCTTCTGTGCTACACCAGGTCATTCCTCTGTCACAGATTGCCATTGGTGAACAGTTACAGTTTGAATTTCCCCTTCATTACAAAAAACTTCCTGGCTTGATCATGGGAAATGAACCACATGGCCCCAGACTCTGGCTGTTTGGGACTAAGGGTATCAAAGTGTTGTACATATGCAACCACGGGGTATGTACATAGTTCTGTGGGGTGGTAGAATATATTGTTTGCTATGACTTTCAGGTGTATTAGACACAAAACCCCCCCAGCTGTATTCAGTCAACATGAAGAGACAGTTATGCAGCCAAGTGTGCAATAGTTTAAGTGTCCTGTGCCTTACCCAACTTAACCATTCTCTCTGTGAACAGCCCTCTCTCTTTTGTAAAATCACCTCCAAAGCAAGATGTTTCTTGTAGCTTGATTAAAGGAGGCAGGACAGGACTCTAAGAAGAGACTCCCTCACTGGCTGCCATGCTTCAGATATGATTTGTATTGTAATTTCTCCTGACTGAGGTGCCTTTCCCTCCTGGCCAGTACAGCCCTGCCATATCTCTCTCAGAATAGTAGATTTTCTGGATGGATTTGGTCAAACCAATGCCTCTTTGCCTGAGGCAGTTGGAATTACTGTCAACATGATGACTAAGTTATTGGTCTGCTTTTCCACTGAGCCTTTTCAAAGCCACTCAGCTGGGCAGATGATGAGACACATTGGAGGACTCCAACTCATCAGTTAGTAACTAAAAGAAAATGTCATAGAATCATAGAATCATAGAATCATAGAATCATAGAATCATTAAGGTTGGAAAAGACCTCTAAGATCATCGAGTCCAACCATCAACCCAACACCACCATGCCCACTAAACCATGTCCCTAAGCACCTCATCTACACGTCTTTTAAATACCTCCAGGGATGGGGACTCCACCACTTCCCTGGGCAGCCTGTTCCAATGTTTAACCACTCCTACAGTAAAGACATTTTTCCTCACATCCAATC
>NW_008794115.1:1101695-1103090 GCF_000699145.1 Aptenodytes forsteri | reverse complement strand
GATCCAGCTTGTCCAGGTCCCTCTGCAGAGCCTTCCTACCCTCGAGCAGATCAACACTCCCGCCCAACTTGGTGTCGTCTGCAAACTTACTGAGGGTGCACTCAATCCCCTCATCCAGATCATTGATAAAGATATTAAACAAGACCGGCCCCAGTACTGAGCCCTGGGGAACACCGCTCGTGACCGGCCGCCAACTGGATTTAACTCCATTCACCACAACTCTCTGGGCCCGGCCGTCCAGCCAGTTTTTGACCCAAAAAAGTCATTTCTGACTTTATCAGCATTTCTTATGAGCAGCATAATTTGATAGTGGCTAGTGTGGAAAGAGATTAAACAGTTCCCATCCCTCAGATGTTTTGATTTGCACCAGCCTAGAGTGAGTGATAGTGCAGGGCAAGGTATTGTTATAACTTTATGACTACAGGTCTGCATGTAGCAGAACTCGGAGGACGTATGCTTATGAGAGGATTTTTGTGACAGAACACATGGTATATCCAGGCAGTGAAGAACAAATACTCCCAAGCATCAGCTCTCTCTTGTGGATCAATAAGCATACACATCTTCAGGAACTCCAAAGGCAGATTGCCTGTTCCAGTGACGCAGAAGATATCAAAAGAGAGTCCAGAATGACTGCAATGGGCAGAATATTTTTCACAAAGATGAAAGAGCCTTGCTGAAATCAAAGAGAGGTTGACAGCTGGCTGTGAGGATCCGGGAGGAGAAGGTGAAAGGTGTTTCACTTTTGTCATGCCAGGAAAGATATCAAAGTCACTCGCAATGTCTGCTACAGGGACTGCCTCTCCCAACATGCTGTCCAGGAGAGAGAAAAGGGATGAGGTCACCCACATGTCTGATTCTGGCCATTTTATTTATTTCTGCAGTACAGCCAGATTCCTGAAGATAGGCTTGCCTTTGAAATCAGACCTTACTGAGTTGGGACCAAAGAACCTCACTCATTTGTACTAAGCACTTTATGGAGAGCACCATGGGACCTACCACGTGCATGAACCCACATGGTGTTTTGCATTGAACTCAGGCATGGGCAAGCAAGAGTGAAGGACAAGGACTGGTGAATGCTGGAGTCACAACCTTGCCCGGGACAGGGTCACAACTATGGTTCCCTGTTTGGGAACTTGGGTGAAAACGTAGCGTCAGCCTAAATGTGACTATCATAGAATCATAGAAAAGTTTGGGTTGGAAGGGACCTTTAAAGGTCATCTAGTCCAATCCCCCTGCCATGGGCAGGGACATCTTCAACTAGATCAGGTTGCTCAGAGCCCCGTCCAACCTGACCTTCAGTGTTTCCAGGGATGGGGCATCCACCACCTCTCTGGGCAACCTGTGCCAGTGTTTCACCACCCTCAGCATAAAAAATTTCTTCCTTATATCTAGTCT
>NW_008794115.1:1089584-1099922 GCF_000699145.1 Aptenodytes forsteri | reverse complement strand
TCCAGGGTAGTGAGCTTGCTGTGCGCCCTCCTCGGTGCCCTAAGGATCTTGAACTCCACCATTTCGTGGTCGCTGCAGCCCAGGCTGCCCTTGAGCTTCACATTCCCCACCAGCCCCTCCTTGTTGGTGAGAACAAGGTCCAGCATAGCACCTCTCCTCATTGGCTCCTCTACCACTTGGAGAAGGAAGTTATCATTGACACATTCCAGGAACCTCCTGGATTGCTTATGCCCTGCCATGTTGTCCTTCCAACAGATGTCGGGGTTGTTGAAGTCCCCCATGAGAACCAGGGCTTGTGAGTGTGAGGCTGCTCCTATCTGTCTAGAGAGGGCCTCATCCGCTCGGTCTTCCTGGTCAGGTGGCCTGTAGCAGACCCCCACCTGTCCCTGCCTTCCCTTTAATCCTGACCCATAAGCTCTCGGTCGGCTCCTCATCCATCCCCAGGCAGAGCTCCAGGCACTCCAGCTGGTCATTGACATAGAGGGCGACACTCCCTCCTCGTCTCCCCTGCCTGTCCTTCCTAAAGAGCCTGTATCCATCCATCCCAGCTAGCAGCACCCAGATTTCATTCCTTGTGTCTGCCATACAAGAGAAAGGTCTTGCTTGAATCCAGGGAAGAGGAAGACCCCAAAACTCCCTCTGACCATAGATATGTGCAAGGATCCTGGCTGGAAGGTCAGGGTGACGTGCGCAAGATGACATAAGAAGTCTGTAGCCAAGCTAGGAGGTAAAGCTAAGTCTCCTAAGTCCAATCTAGTGTATACTTGATAATGTCTTCCATTCTACAAGCCTCACTGTACCTCACTGTCTGTAGGGAAGGTGTAAATGTCATGAGCTTGATACTGGGACAAGTTCCAGAATGAATCCAGACCGTCAGTGGTGCAAGAAGGGAAATTTTAGGAAACCCTCTACAGGTGGATTGAATAAGCCACAGTCTAGAGCTGCTGCTGTTTTGGCCATGTCTTCTGCAGACCAAGAAAACATGAGACTTCGTGTTGGGTTTCCAGTCACAGTCTGCACCCCCACCCTCCACCCCAGTTCCTCTCTCCTACCACTCAGAACGATATATGACATGGAGGAGTACGGAGCCTGTGGTACAGTGATACTTGACAAACATTCTTGCAAGACCAAATCTCTCTCCTATATGACCCCAGCAAGCCAATTAAATTCCACCAGGGTGTATTTTTTGTCTCTGTTCTTACCTCATTTCTCGTGCTATGTGGAGAACTTCTTCCCAGTGAGATACTTCAGGACCTGTGCAGCTTTACTAAAAGAAGCACTCTGAAGAGACTTCTTCTGGATTGGAGGAAGTACTGGGGAATTCTTTGATTTGCAGCAGAAAAACTGAAAAAGAGCCAAGAGATGTCAAGACTAGATGACACAGAGAACGAGCTGCCACATTTTTAACAGGCAATGTTCAATTTTTGAACTAGTTTCCAAAAGATCTGGTGATTTCTTTTGAAACCTCCAAAATCAGATCAGATGGTTTTCCTGAGAAAACTGTAAGTCAAGTGCCAGTCTAAAGGCCCAATATTGACGTATCTGGAAGCCAAACAAGAGGCCAGACCTGAGGTCTAAAGTGACCCCCTCTGGTTTGTGAATCTGCAATATGTCTTCACTGAATACTGGAGGTCAATGTATTGTGTTGACAAGCAGCAGCTGGGGGGTAGTCAGAGCCATTTGCTTCTCTATATCTGCTCCTCTGATAAAACCTGCAGAGCTTTCTGGAGTTATGCATATGACCATAGGCAGTCCTGGTCCTTTTCTGCGAAGAACTGCACAGCAATCCTAGAAATAATAGGATATACTCTTGCTATGTGTATACATGCATATATACATATGCACATACACGTACATGTACACACACACCTCGGTGTTAATGTTAATTAACTATTAATTCACATATGCACATACACGTACATGTACACACACACCTCGGTGTTAATGTTAATTAACATTATTAATTCAATTTTTTAGAGCTCATTAAAGCATGATTTCTAGAGAAAGTAAACATTTACCTGTTTTTTTGCTGAAGTGGGTGTTCTATACAGATTTTTAAAATACTGAAAACTAGTAGATAACTGTGTAAAAGAGGAGTAGAAAGTTACTTTTGAGTTTGAAAAATGCCATTTTCACAAAGCCCTGTGGGGTCCATGAAGGCCAGAATGTTGATGCTGTGCATTCATCTTTTGAAATCCCAGCCAGTGTGCCTAACTCCTGCTCAAATCTATGACAGCTTGGCACATGTCTGCCTTTGAAGATCTGCGCCTTAACATCTCTGGAACAGGACTTTGATGCCCAAGTCATGCACGTGTCTAAGCATTTCCAGCTAAATCTTTTACTTTTGAACAAAGGTAATGACAGGTAGGCAGGCAGGCCTATAAAGCCCCCTCTTAGTCAGTCTTGAGTAGGCAATCCCATTAGGTGTATGAGGCTACTTGTGGAATTACTTGTTTAACACTCATACTGAGCCTCAAGACTCGGCAGATCATTGTGCTGAGATGCTACATTTCAGGGTACCCTGCACAGGCGAAGGAGTTTAAATAGTAAGACTGGATGAAGAAGATGTGAGCAGTGTGTGCCACTCTCCACCAGGAGAAGGAACAGAAAATGCTGCTTTTGAGTCTGGCCCTGTGTTTTCACCCAGGAAAACACCTTTGAAGTTGCTTGAAGAGCCAGGGACCAGTGGTTTGCCAGACTGTCACTGTAGTTCCACAACTGGCTGCAGACAAAGTCACAGTATCTGCTCAGAAATCACAGGGCTGCCTTAAAAGTTAAAATGCAACATCAGGAAAAAAGCATATGTCCATGTCTTACAGCTTTTAACTTCTGTTTTGTTTGAAAGCTCCCCACCTCGGATACAGTGACCAGAGCTTACTGTTGGCAGATTGCCATGGGTTAACCCTGGTAGGCAGCTAAACCCCACACAGCCGCTCGCTCACTCCCACCCAGCAGGATGGGGGAGAGAATCAGAAGGGTTAAAATGAGAAAACTCATGGGTTGAGATGAAGACAGTTTCAAAGCAAAAGCCAGGCACACAAGCAAAGCAAAATGAAGAATTTATTCACTCCTTCCCATCAGCAGGCAGGTGTTCAGCCATCTCCAGGAAAGCAGGGCTCCATCACACATAACGGATACTTGGGAAGACAACCCCATAACTCCAAATGTCCTCCCTTCCTTCTTCTTCCTCCCCAGCTTTTTATTGCTGAGCATGACATCATATGGTATGGAATATCCCTTTGGTCAGTTGGGGTCAGCTGTCCTGGCTGTGTCCCCTCCCCATCTCTTGTGCATGCCCGGCCTTCTTGCTGGTGGAGTGGTGTGAGAAGCAGAGAAGGCCTTGACTCTGTGTACACACTGCTCAGCAATAACTAAACCATCCCTGTGTTATCAACACTTTTGGTCACAAATCCAAAACATAGCACCATATAAGCTCCTATGAGGAAAATGAACTCAATCCCAGACAAAGCCAGTACACAAGAAGAAAAAATTGTCAAGAGTGAGTGAGGTCTAAGGAGGGAGTAATAGGGATATCTCTTCATGCAGCTCTTTATTCATTCTCACAGGCTCTGAAATGAAAGAGAGGAAGGCCAGGGAACAGTCACACAGAGGTCTCTGTCTATCACTGGCTGCCAAGGAGAATTTCACCTGTTGGACTCCCCTTCCTGCCAGTGGAAGAGTAAAGCACAATCTGCTGCAGAATTCATTCATTCATCCTTGTCAGTCCAGGGCTCAGTGCTCCAAGTGCTAGGCACCTTTGTCTCTGAGACAAGGAAGCATTCAGCTGCTTGTGGGATCAAGAATTTGGAAAAGAAATCCAGCTCACAAGGGAGGTAGTGCAGTCTACACCAGCAGAGCATGTGGCCTGAGGTCATGATGGGTGGGCCTGTAGCTGAGTGTGTGTTTCCCAGGCCAAGTATGCCTAAGTTTGAGAGTTCAATCTGACTACAGAAATAATGATCAGCTGTAAAATTTTGCATCAGGTCCAGACATTGATCCCTAAAATCACCCTTCTAGTGTCTGAATGGGAGGATTTGGGTCTGCTATAATTTCTAGTTAATAGTTCTTAACATTATCTGACTAGAGGTGTTTGACTCTATGATCTGACAAACAGACTCACTTGTGCAGACTAATATTTTCAGTCATTTAATGTAAATATACACATCATGAACTGAATTCAACAGCATGTTGTTGTGGACCAGGATGAAAAGGGACTAGAGCGGGTTTATAGCCCTTGTCAAAGCCTCATATTCTCAGAAGAAATCTCATTCAGACAGAGCTCAGGATGATACGCTGTTCTTTAAAACAGCTTGAAATAATATTATGGTGTGAAAGAGGAAAAGAAACAACGGAACTCAGGAAAGTCAGTCTTCTGCATGAAGTTAAGTCCTGAGAAAATTCCCTGAGATGGGGTTAAGACAGAGAAGCTATGGCCAGGGATGATAGAAGGTAATGGAGTACTGCCATACCACATAGAAAGACTAGTGTTTGCTTTGCCTGTCTCCAGTAAGAGTTAGGAAACCTCACCTCCACTTACCTAACCTGAATTGCAGTAGGACCTAGAGGTTGGGAGTCTGTGCCACATGCTCTTCTGGCAGGATACCTTTCCTGCTTAAAGAAATACAGCAGAGCAAGGAGTAGTGAATTGTTTCCCCCAGTTCCAACCGAGCTGAGGATAGCCAGTAACTTCCCACCAGGGAAGCCCTCATCTGTTAGCTCAGGGACAGTGTCCCTGTCTTGCAAACCTGATGATTACAGCCTTGGCTCTGCATGTGACTTCTTAAGACTAGTGTCTGGCCACTCCTACAGCCTAGGATGCAGAGGTGTGACATGGCTCCTTTTTGGCCTCTGTTTTTGGCAGATGGCAGTCTACCTTTGCTGTGCCCAGGAAATGTGGGAGACAACGTGCAGGGCACTATAAAAGATGAAGCAGAACAAAGACACATAACCCTAAAGAAATCAGTTGTATTTTCTCAGTTTCACATCCTCTTTCTGTAGGACTTGGTCCACAGCTGTTGTGTTCCAGGAAGACAGTGATCAACTCATGATTTCTGACTCAGGAGTCACCATAGTGTCACTGTCCCCTTGCCATCACCAGAAGTTGACTTGTGAAGATCTGGTCACCTCTGAAGACAGATTTTATCATGCTGTTATCTCAAAAGCATAGGTTATCTATGGACTGCAGGACTGATGACTAAGGACAGTTGGGTATCTTACATTGGCAGTTGCTGGAAATTAGCATAAGTTTGCATATTTGATTAGTTCATCCTTCAACAAGCACAAAGCAGAGTGGTTTCCCCAGTTGAATAGCAATACCCCAAAAGTCAGAGGAGAGGACTCTCCAAGAACAAGTCTTCAGAGGAAGCAAAATAATATAGACCTGCAGGATAATTAGGGAAGCATTTCCCTGGCTGTTGAGCTGCTTGATGGGTAAGATTGCTGAGGACCTGGCCTGAACCCAGACAGCAAGTCACCAGAGACAAATGACAGGAACATGCTGTGGGATCAGTCTGCCACCATTTTATAGCACTGCATCCTATCTAGGAATAACACTGAGAATACGCTTGAGACCTGGGAGATGAGGACTGCTGTATTACAGGGCAGCTGTATTACATAACACCATACTGTTTCCTCCACTTGCAGTAGGGTCCTCATGTCTGCGTTTCTGACTTTAGGGCTGGCAACATAATTAGCATTATTCTTTCTCCCCTTGTTGCCTAAGCAAGCTGTTTCACATGTTCTTTTCTTGAAAGCCTGGGTCTTGACTGGTCTTGAGAATACTGTGGATTTCAAGAAGAGTAACTTAAACTGATCAATCTGTAGCAGCTATGCAAAAGTTATTCTGTTATCAGATATCTACATATTATAGAGGCCAAACATTTCAAGGCACTGAACAAATGATCTGGCTTGGCAGATCATCCTGTCAATTTAACACCTTACAGAAATTACACACCATTAATCTGGTCTCATTAGAAAATTAACCTTGCAATTTCATGCTCTTCTCGCAATGCCCAGACAGGTTCAAAATGCTTCAAATCTGAAGCACTAGTTTTCTTTCCTACTCTTCTTATCTTTTTTGCATTGCAGAATATTTTTGCAGTTACTTATTTTTTAAATCTGAGAAAACTGGGTTCCAGTCTGTGCTGGTTATGTGCCCTGAGTCCCCAGTGTGCACCCAAAGGATTCCAGCAGCAGGGCCAGAGGATTAGGGAGTATCACCAGATATAGTGTATCGACATAGCACCTTCCAGTCAGACGAGGACAGCTTGCTGGTGATTTGGGATTTTCATAATCCTACTATCAATTGCAAAGCACAGGATGGGCTGAAAATCAATTTAACAGGTGTGTCCATATGCAAAACATGAGAACTAAGTAACAGAATATATTCTGGTGCTCATGTCCATGCGGGAGACCATCCTCCTCTGCCCTCCCACTGAGGCCCACACAGGGTAAGTGTTGTGAGCAAGCACTTCAGATTTGGGTGCATCAATATTCATAGGATACAGCAATGCCCATGCATAATGCTCAGGTATCTTCCGTATAGCATCTGAATTTACCTCTGTTTCTCTGTAGCATGATTTATTTTCCTCTTCATTAATTTTGATGACGCAGGGAAGAACTAGCATGCAGCAACCCTGCGGCCTGCTTAATTTTACACATGTATTTCATTTTCAATTGGCACTTCTACTTGCATATGCTTGTAATTTTATTCTTTTATTCAAAGTTGTTTGCGGTCAGATTTGAAGATCAGCTGTGTCTAGATGATCATTCCATTGCAGCACAAATTTCGGCCAACCTGGTGACTCAACGAATTAGCAAGATCTGATTTATGTTCTCAGATGTACTTTAAGGCCTGTTTATGCCCCAACAAGTATAAAGAATATTTATCCTGTTCTCTGTATATCAGTTATAACTGCTGCTGCTTCAGTTCTACACCATATCTGTTTCTCCATATTAAACTTTACTGCATTCTCCTGGAATAAGCATATATTTTCATTACTGCCTGTCCTGTGGTGTTTTACTTTAGGTGTAGCTACGATGACTTTATAAATGGAACAGCTGTTTGCTAAGCAGGGTTCTGATCTCTGTGGACCTTTCTGACAAGGAACAAGTCAAAACAGAACAAACCACATAAGGCCATTTTATATTGTTTTAAATAGATATCTACTATTTACTTTCCCCCTTCCTCTTACTTATTTAAGGAGGAAAGTAAGATTCTTAATTTTTATATATATAGTCCGTTAAGCAGTCTTTGGCTTTAATTTTAATTCTAGAAGGTGAGCACTTATACTCAATGCTTGAACCAAGTTTCCATCTTAATAAGTGATAGTCTGCCTGTGCAATTTCTTCCCCCCCATGGAAGGGAGGGGAACAACAAAAATTCTGAACTAGGCCCCTACATTACTGGTCAATGTAAATCACTGTGATGCTGCTGGTGTCATTTTTACAGTTTGCTGCTGTGAGAATATCTTCAAGCTTAATTCAACAACAAACATATGCAGCCCACCATTCACGGCACAGAAACACACAGAAATGTTTTAGAGATGAAATGGAGGCAGTTTAAAGCATTAGTAATTTACTTGCTCTAAATCATGTTCTAAATACATTCGTCTGAAACCATTAGTTTCTTGTGATTATTTGTGACGTCTCAATTTTACTTCTAAGTGCACTCACACTTTCCTATGGTCACACATATGAGTTCCTTCAGCTCTCATTAAGGCCAGGAGAGGCTGGGGTTTTAATCTTTTAATCAGGCTGGGGTTTTAATCATGCTATCTGTATCTTTTATAGAACAAGTGTTAATGCATGCAAGATTTATTGTAAACTTTTTGCTGGGCTTTAAGTGAAGTTGATTTGCCATTAAAGAAATTTTAACCTAATTTAAACACAAAGTATTAAGCAATGTATTTTTGTCATCTTTCATCTATAACCATCACAAATGTACAAAACATACACTAAAACTTTCTTCATAAAGCTTTTCCTGTTATCTGGACTTCTTTACTCTTCTAATGTTCCAACAGCTAAAATGCAGTTCTGCTTCTGTCATTTGGAAGACTTATAAATATGTCATGTAAGGACTGTTGTTCAATGACTTCCAGTTTCTCATTAGTAAATCAGAATCTGATATTGCTTGGCCTGAATGGAGGAAAGGAGAAGGAAGGGGAGTAAGCAGCCTTCACTGCATTAATCAGCCCACATTTTCAAAATAAAAACTGTAACAGTAGTCACTCACATGATTGATGTTCTTCTATGTGCTGAAAGGATGAAAAACTATTAGGTTTCTTAGGATTAAGATAGCCAGCAGTGCAGATTAGGAATTTGCATTTTGCAGAGAGCAGCATTAGGCTGCTCAGGCCATCTTTAATGAGGAGCTAGGAAGCAGCAGTAAGCAGAGTGGGATTTGTGTCCCAATTAGCAGTGAACATGACTGCTCATGGGCAAAAGCTGGTTTTAAGAAAAAACACACACATTTGTGTGTACATGTACGTGTATGTGCATATGTATATGTACATGTATACACATAGCAAGAGTATATCCTATTATTTCTAGGATTGCTGTGCAGTTCTTCGCAGAAAAGGACCAGGACTGCCTATGGTCATATGCATAACTCCAGAAAGCTCTGCAGGTTTTATCAGAGGAGCAGATATAGAGAAGCAAATGGCTCTGACTACCCCCCAGCTGCTGCTTGTCAACACAATACATTGACCTCCAGTATTCAGTGAAGACATATTGCAGATTCACAAACCAGAGGGGGTCACTTTAGACCTCAGGTCTGGCCTCTTGTTTGGCTTCCAGATACGTCAATATTGGGCCTTTAGACTGGCACTTGACTTACAGTTTTCTCAGGAAAACCATCTGATCTGATTTTGGAGGTTTCAAAAGAAATCACCAGATCTTTTGGAAACTAGTTCAAAAATTGAACATTGCCTGTTAAAAATGTGGCAGCTCGTTCTCTGTGTCATCTAGTCTTGACATCTCTTGGCTCTTTTTCAGTTTTTCTGCTGCAAATCAAAGAATTCCCCAGTACTTCCTCCAATCCAGAAGAAGTCTCTTCAGAGTGCTTCTTTTAGTAAAGCTGCACAGGTCCTGAAGTATCTCACTGGGAAGAAGTTCTCCACATAGCACGAGAAATGAGGTAAGAACAGAGACAAAAAATACACCCTGGTGGAATTTAATTGGCTTGCTGGGGTCATATAGGAGAGAGATTTGGTCTTGCAAGAATGTTTGTCAAGTATCACTGTACCACAGGCTCCGTACTCCTCCATGTCATATATCGTTCTGAGTGGTAGGAGAGAGGAACTGGGGTGGAGGGTGGGGGTGCAGACTGTGACTGGAAACCCAACACGAAGTCTCATGTTTTCTTGGTCTGCAGAAGACATGGCCAAAACAGCAGCAGCTCTAGACTGTGGCTTATTCAATCCACCTGTAGAGGGTTTCCTAAAATTTCCCTTCTTGCACCACTGACGGTCTGGATTCATTCTGGAACTTGTCCCAGTATCAAGCTCATGACATTTACACCTTCCCTACAGACAGTGAGGTACAGTGAGGCTTGTAGAATGGAAGACATTATCAAGTATACACTAGATTGGACTTAGGAGACTTAGCTTTACCTCCTAGCTTGGCTACAGACTTCTTATGTCATCTTGCGCACGTCACCCTGACCTTCCAGCCAGGATCCTTGCACATATCTATGGTCAGAGGGAGTTTTGGGGTCTTCCTCTTCCCTGGATTCAAGCAAGACCTTTCTCTTGTATGGCAGACACAAGGAATGAAATCTGGGTGCTGCTAGCTGGGATGGATGGATACAGGCTCTTTAGGAAGGACAGGCAGGGGAGACGAGGAGGGAGTGTCGCCCTCTATGTCAATGACCAGCTGGAGTGCCTGGAGCTCTGCCTGGGGATGGATGAGGAGCCGACCGAGAGCTTATGGGTCAGGATTAAAGGGAAGGCAGGGACAGGTGGGGGTCTGCTACAGGCCACCTGACCAGGAAGACCGAGCGGATGAGGCCCTCTCTAGACAGATAGGAGCAGCCTCACACTCACAAGCCCTGGTTCTCATGGGGGACTTCAACAACCCCGACATCTGTTGGAAGGACAACATGGCAGGGCATAAGCAATCCAGGAGGTTCCTGGAATGTGTCAATGATAACTTCCTTCTCCAAGTGGTAGAGGAGCCAATGAGGAGAGGTGCTATGCTGGACCTTGTTCTCACCAACAAGGAGGGGCTGGTGGGGAATGTGAAGCTCAAGGGCAGCCTGGGCTGCAGCGACCACGAAATGGTGGAGTTCAAGATCCTTAGGGCACCGAGGAGGGCGCACAGCAAGCTCACTACCCTGGA
>NW_008794115.1:1054764-1086945 GCF_000699145.1 Aptenodytes forsteri | reverse complement strand
ACCACCTGATCTAGTTGAAGATGTCCCTGCCCACAGGGGGAATGGCTTTAAACTAAAAGGGGGGAGATTTAGACTAGATAAGGAAGAAAACTATTCTATGATTCCATGATTCTATATTCAATGTTTTTAAACAGATTTAAAATTCAAGGCATGATTAAACTATTAATAACAAGAGTCTGCAAAATGAACTGTGCTAAACTTTGGGAACTGGTCTTTGTCAGGCTCTAGCAAAACGCTGTATCAGAAGTGCAGTCTGCCCACCCCTGACCTTTCCTTTGGCTCTGCAGTACATTGCAGCACTGTCTATCATCGTGAGATTGCAGATGAGCTTTTTCCCATAGACCTTATTTGTCTTACATGAGGGACCTGGTCTGGGTGTGAATAATGGTTTCCCCACTGCCCTGCCCTTTTTTAAAAAGCTTATGAGAGCACGTTGGTCAGTTTTGATCATAAAACCTCACTTCACTTGTTAAATATATTAACAATGTGGTGCAAAATATTTGCATCTTCTAAATCAGCAGAGGTACTTTTACAGTTTCAATGAACACAGGATATCTTTGTTGCAGAGAAACAGTGACATACTTACGTAGCTACTCAGCTGGCTCAGGAAGCTGTGTGAAACATTCTGCATTCCCTCTCCATTACCTGCACACTCCTTACTAAGGATCAGCTTTGATTACACTGATAGAATTTCCTTTGGACTAGGTACATCCCATTCCTTATTTATTTCTGTTTCTGGCTTCTGCTGTGTTTCAAATACCTGGTGGTGATTATGGAATGACACTGTGTGGGCTTCCCCTTCCCCTCAATTTATAAAAACTATTGTGGATGCCTTTGGTGGAGCTGTGTATCTCCTTATGTGGGAGTCGAGTTCAGTAAATGAAATGTTACTAAATGGGAGGCTGAATCAGAAATTTTAAGCATGAACACACCTATAGATAGGAGTACGTAAAGCCATCATATACTTTCCTCTACTGTGGTCAGACTTTACCTAAACCCGTTAACCCTTTATGGCTACATTTTCTTCATCAATAGAATAGAAATACCTTAGCCTGTGGATATACCTTACAGGAGGCTTTTGAAGCCACACTGTTATTTGTCTGTGTGTTGTAGTAATAAAAACAAAGACCCTCAATGCATGGCAGTTCACAACCACTTGTGGTTTATGATAAATGCAACCAATCAGCAAATCAAAGGCTGGGATAAACCACAAACTTGTCTTTACAGTGTACTTGGTAAGCTAAAGGTTTGCCTTGAGCAACAAATAGTTGTGAATTGCCAGTGTTATACAAAAGATCAGTTCTTAGAAGATGTGTTGCCAAAACTGGTCTGTGTATTGGATGTAGTACCACAGAACGCAACAGCAGGCTGCAAAGAGAGGAGAGGAGCTTACTGGTTGGAGCAGTATTCTACCTGAGCCTAACATCAACCACAAGATAACATCCTGGAATGCTTCTTCACTTCATTTATAGTTACATTTATTCTATTAACAATATTCAGTGAAAAAATAGGATGTTTTGGCTCAGATTTTAAACACTTGATTAACTTCAGTAGTATATATATTAAAGTATTTCTCTGTCAATAGCTATATGGCAGTATTTTCACAGAAAATGTCTCAGCATAAGAGAACAACTGTGGCAATGCATGCACAAATTAGGCAGGCAGCAACAATTCTAGCTCACTTAAAATGCAGGTCCAGCACAGTATAATTCTCTATCTCCTGAGATTCTTGGTGCAAAACAAAATGAATGCTGGTAGTTATTTTTATGAACTAATTCCCACTGTTCTTGTATTCCCACTGCCATTACGTTGTTTAACACTAGATGTGCACACAGCAGCCAGCCAGACATGGCTGAAGATCTGGTCCCTTTTTAAAAAGACATGAATGCTACAGTATCCACACTGACATTATAGACCCAGGTAAGCCATCTGCCGTCTGTAATAACTTCAAAGTTAGCATTTTTAACGGTCTCCCATGACTGGTGTTTCCTTTGACAGAATAATGTTTTGACTTTTTTTACTCCCAAATTAGGGGCTAAGCACCTTGCTAGACCACGTTCCTATCTTGCTGTACAGGGGAGGAGATGCAAAACACCTTCTTCTGGCAGCAATTGCACGGTGCTCCATAAATGGGAGGCAGCAAAGGCATGGAAACCATGGGTTTAAAACCAGGCATGAGCCCAACATGTGTCACAAACATATCTGAGCAGACGCAATGCCACAGGCAGTGCTGGCATCTGCTCACAGCACTAGAGCAGATGCTGTCCACTCACAAGGAGTGGAGACTTCATGACTTTTCAGGAAAGCTTGCAGACTGCTCTGAGGACTGGACTGAAACTGCCTCTGCATGGGGCAGAGGTTGCCAGCTTCTGCAGCAGTCCATGGACCCCATGGGAGCTGGATATCCTGTTTCTCAAAGATGTGCTGGCCAGGACCTACTCTGTCTTCAGCAGGCCTGGAATCTCAGCATTTCCTGATGCTAGGCTACAGGATAGGTCATCCTAACCAGAGTTTCTGGAATCACATTACTGTCTACATTTTCCTGCTTTCACAAGACTAAACTGTAAAAGGGCATGTTAGTACTTTCTCTTGTGTGCTAACATCTGCACTATATCTACAAGTTGCCTCTATTACTACATTGTTTTGCTTGAAGTAAGAAATCAGCGGGCTACAGGTCCTTTAACCAGAGCCAGAAAGCCTCTCTGTCTCTGAACTAGTCCTGGCTTGTAATATACCCTCCTACACTGAGACATGATTCAGTTTCAAGGCTGTCATTCTGAAGGCAGAGCAATCGATGGAGTTATTAGCAGAGCAATTCCCATTGACTACATTTTCAGTATGACCTAGAGTGCTTGGGGAATGAGATATTTGGAGCTGTCTTTTGTATCAGCCCTGCTGGACTTCATGCAATGCCCATACATTGAAAGTTTATGCTGACTTCTATTGCAAAGGTGAAACTGATTTGAGAACTGAGATGTGAAAATGACTGATCTTTGGAAAAACTGGAATAGAAGCTGTTGAAAAATCATATTTCCCCATTAGTAAGCCGAGACCTACAAATCAGAAAGGTATCAATCATAATAAGGCAGAAACAAAAGATGCACATTCCAAAACAAGTCCTGGGATCTGTTAGTGCCTCATGATGGAAAGAATCAACCCTTGCAGGGAGTTTTAACAGTTACACTAACATAATTATAATAGTGTCACTTTCTGTGTCAACAACCTTACTCCAAAGCAAAAAGACTGTTTAAATTTAATTTGATACCTTAAAAAAGACATTAAGGAACTTGCAGAAACAGTCTGATACTGCTAATAATAAGAGGTAGCAAGGAAATGGCTGATTTCGCTCGAGGATGATTATATTGTATAAAGCTGCTCATCTCTTCTCCCTCTTCCACTGCAATCCTCAGAAATAAGATTTGGACAGCTTACACAGAAATGCCTTGAAAAAATCCCCTTAGTTTTAACCAGAAATTGGGAGCACAAACCAAGGGTGGGGGCTGTGTATCACATTACTGAACTTCTATAATTCAGAAGTAGTTGCATGATTTTATGGGAAACATCAAAACTGGAATAATTTTCTTATTGCTTGCTGCCACAATTTTATCATGGTATCACAGTATCTGGTATAATTAACTCTCTGACTCCTGAAATCATATGACCAGATTCAAGTTTTTCAAGAGTAGTTTTTTGGTTTTTTTTGACTGAAAAAAAGAGAAAACTTAAATATCTGACCACTATGAAGAGAGCCAAGATGTTGTTGAAGATATCTTCTTTTCTAAAATTAGCATGATTCTTAAAAAACTCAAGAATGTCTGGGGTGAAAGACACTTATATTTAAATTGTTTTTGTGCTTCTGAGTAAACATGATTCGTGTTCAAGGAACAGAAATCAGATCTAGCAGATACATTTTTCCATGGAATTTTATTTTAAAAGAGAGAAATGTAGAAAGATAAACCCAACAAACACATACAAACAACTCATTGCTAAGTATTGCTAGGGTAGCACTCTTGGCAAAAAGCCTTCCTTGACTATGACAGAAATTTGTAATAGTGAACAAGCCAGTTGCAGACTGTGAACTTGAAAAAGGATAGGTTTGAAACCAGCTAACATACACCTCACATTTGAAATATGAATTCCTCTTTCTGTGAATATTGTGACCAAAACAAATTCTTTCCCTTCCTACTGAGCTTATCACTGATCCCTGTATCTGAAGTCTGACTTGAGAAATTCCATTTACAATAATTTTTCTGATTTAGGTCACCTCACTATGAGAAAGACCCTTTCATAGCTCTAGTGTCTTCCATAATGAATGAATAACTTCTGTATAAGTCATGTCACAGAAACTGTTTGGATAAGGGAATCTTTGCTTTCCAAAGAAAAAAGAAAAAGATGTCTGTAACTGAATTACATAACATATGTACCAAATGAATCAAAATCTTAACCCTTCAAGAGGTAATCTGGTGCTTGTTTCAACTAAAGTTTCACAAAAATATGTCATTTCAGTTTAATGAGGGATTGGAACTTGGAATCTCCTATGATGTCATAGGAACCATTAACACCTACTATAGAAACTGCTTCTTTCTTTAAAGGAGCTCTTCCTTCACAGGTACATTGATCTGTCTGCCTCATTGATGTCCTGTATCAATCAAAAACATTGTAGTCTACTTATCAATTACAGTGACCAACATTTCCAGACTCTGGTTTCGTGTTTCTGCCTTGGCGGCTGCAACCCACACAGCAGGGCTCCCCTGTCGATGTGAATCGCTTTGTTCAAAATGCTGAGTGATATTCTCTAACTTTGGCTATATGCAGCAAGATAGTGTGGGTCCTGTTAGCTGTTCCTGAGTTTCTCCTGCTAATTGTTTTAGCACTGAAGTTGGAAAACCATGCAGATGCTGCCTCGTTAGCCCTTTATGTAAGCATTTTTGCCAAACATGACTAAGTTCCTCAGACAAACTGCCTGTAGAAATTTTGCCCTTAGTATTTCCTGATTGGAATCGAGGGCGAGTGGTATTGTGGCTGGGTTAACCATCTGTATGGTCTTAATTTTTACCTTAGAGCCTGACATTTCATATAAGGGTAAAGCAGACAGGATCTGCTGCAGAACCGTCTGCCACCAAGTTTTTGCATTTATTGCTGTCATTGTAGAAAGAGCAGCGGTTTAAGCACTGCAGGTTCTCCTTCAGCTGCAGGACACATACACCCCCTGAGTGGCATAGGCTTGCCAAGGGTTAATGTTTGGGCATTAATATTGCCCGTTTTGACCCACAGGCTCTGGTCTGTCTAGCATGTTTGAGAGAACAGATTTTTATCATGGCAATTTGAAATTCCTGTGTAGTCTCCCACAGCCATTTACTTTTCCCATCCCTCTCGCTGGTGGGGAGCTGCCTGGCCCAGCATGCAGTGCAGCCCCACAGAGAGTCAGCTTGCTACATTGCAGGAGTTTGTAGCAGAATTCCTTTTCCTAATACTAAACTTTGAGCCTCGTCCATGGTGAGGACGAGGTTTGCTCCTTTTCCCCGTACAGAGGTCATCGATTCTAGGGGGTGTATTTCCGACTTTAGCTGAAAACTGAGTTTGGAGGTCAGTTAACTCCAAGGAGACAAAACCTCTCACGGTTGTCCAAGGAAGTACATCTAGCGTTTGCTCAATTTTTATCATAGGAGCAACCACTTTCACATTATTTCCTTCTCCCAGATCATCTGAAATCACCATCGTAAGGAGGATCAGGAGAATCGGAATCAAGCCAGGTATCTCTTGACCATTCATTGTCCTCAGTATACTGATATATATATATATATGCTATATATATCAGCTGTGACTTTAATAGCATCTATTTGGGTAGACTATAGTAAGTGATCCCTAAAAATGTGGGCATTGGCTGTGATACGGGGCTGCAATTTTGATTCTAAGAACCTATTCTGATTTTCTAGCTGTGTACGTTGGGTTTTATACATCCTATCATCTTATATAATTGTTTCTTTTCCCTCTTGCATGTTATTCTTACATGTCTCCTTCTGTGTTCTCCACTACTGCTTGCAAGCAACTTCCTAACAGCCATCACAAGCCTGCTTTTCCCTTTCCCTTCTTCAACTTTTTAGAACCTTTCCATTTTTCAAATTGTTCCCAAATATCAGTGGACTCAGTGTTTTTCTACCCATGAAAAATCCCAGATGGGACTTTTTCCATCCTTCTTTTCCAGATTTATCACCTAGCTTTTTCCAGCCTGTTACTATTCACAATGTTTTATATCCTCTTTAATGGCAGCTGGTCTTATCACTACCCCTCCCAAAGAGCACAAGTCGCCCCTATTGGGGTCTTCTTTACGACTAGAACCTTAACTCAGAAATCCCAGTATTGCCGAAATGTTATCAGTACAATAGATAACATTCACCCTCAGGAATATCCTGTCCGTGACGCCAATTGTTGCAAGAGTCCAGTACTCTCTGACCAGGTTACTTCAGATATTCCCCAAGCTTCACAGGCACATTGCCCTGGCCCATCTCCTCTGAGCCTTCTTCCATGGTAGGTGTTTTTTGGTCAGTCACAGTGGAAACATGCTGAAAGCATGGACGGGGGAGAGCATCCCTGTGAACCCCTCTGCTCTGTGGATACCCTCTCTTCCCCCAGGAGCCCTTGGTACCATGTGTGACACAGCACGCTCTGCTGTATGGAGCAAGTGGGGACGTCGTCGTCAATTTGTATGTTAAATGTCAGTAAAGCTCAATTTCTTTATTGCTTTTTTTTTTAATATAAACTAAATATAAATAGAATTTCTTTCTTCCCACATCCCAAGGGATATTCTTGCACATCCCCAGGGTTCCTTTTGGTGGGAAGTGGGTTTCCATGGTGAACTAGTGTTCCCACCTTGGTTTGCTTCTATATGACTTTATGCAAACTTGAAAAGCTCTCAAATTAGGTGAAAGATCTCAGATTTCTCAGAATCTGAGCTTGATTATTATGAGAAATCATGCAATTGCTTGTGGTTCAATTGCTCCTGCTTTGACTGGTGAAATATAAACTCAGTCTGGGATTCAGCTGTAAAAACAGGACAGGATAACCGGAAGGGGTTTCTTACTGAGACAGTTTATTTCCAGATGTCTGATACTCTACTTACTGGGTACCTAGTGTGTCTACTTTATCTAGTCTATCCCGTGGTGGGGTCCCAGCCTGCCACCTGCAGCGGCAGGGTTTGGGCTGCAGGTCCAAGTCAGGCAATGAGGGGCTGCTGGGATTTGGCCATGCAGTGGCCTTGGCATGGCTAGAGCAGAGGCTGCTGCCAGCATGACCATTGGAAACCGTGGGTGCCAGAACGGAGGCAGAGCAACCAAGAAGGCCTGCAGAGCTGCTGCGCCTGTCTGCAGGGGTGGAAAGGTGGGAAGCCCCAGCCCTGGTGTGCAAAGTGTCAAATTTGGCATGGAAGGTATGCCATGGTTTGATGAAGGAGCAGCTGCAGCAGAAGCAGCCTGCTGGAGGCCAGCCAGAGCCTGGCTGCAGTGTGGTGGTAAAAGGGAGGGGACCTGAGGATTGAGCTTCTTCCTGCCTGCTGCTACAGCAGGGTCTGAAAGCGTCAGAGCAGCTGCCGGCAGAGATGGACAGGCAATGGTGATGCAGGGAGTTGCTTGAGCATGTTGCTTGTTAGGTGTGGACTTGCTGGGTGCAGCTGTGCAGCTGTCCGCATGTCCTCCTGTGGAGCGGCTGCGAATGGGTCGTCCTCCCCCCCCCCCAGCAGCGGTTTCCCGCCCAGGCTGTACATATGGGCTTCTTCTGGGGTGGTTTTCTTTCAAATCTGGGTGCTGTGAAAATGCAGCGGTTACTCTCCTCTTGCGGCAAACTCTTGGCTTGCACCTTTTGAGCAGGTGGGGATAGTCTCTCTTAAAGTTGGGGTTGTAGTAGAAGAGTAACTGAAAAATCCAAAAGAAGAAGAGTTAGTTGCCAGCATTTTGAGACGGAAGAACACCAAGGCAGGAGAACTGAGCCTTGTAATGGCAAAAGACCAACGTGGGTCCTGAAAAGGTCTATTGGGCATTTGAAACCTAAAGCTTAGGCTGACCAAAACATTACTCTATGGTTCTGCTAAGTAATGACCAGACTTGTGTTTTCACCTCAGAAATGACCTGAGAAAGAAATTAATCTCAGAACATTTCCTGCCATCCTCTCGTGGTTTAACCCCAGCCGGCAGCTAAGCACCACACAGCTGCTCGCTCACTCCCCCCAAGTGGGATGGGGGTGAGAATCAGAAGAGTAAAAAATGAGAAAACTTATGGGTTGAGACGAAGACAGTTTCACAGGTAAAGCAAAAGCAAAACAAAACAAGGAGTTCATTCACACCTTCCCATGGGCAGGCAGGTGTTCAGCCATCTCCAGGAAAGCAGGGCTCCATCATGTGTAATGGTTACTTGGGAAGACAAACGCCATCACTCTGAACGTCCCCCTCTTCCTTCTTCTTCCCCCAGCTTTATATGCTGAGCATGACATCATATGGTATGGAATATCCCTTTGGTCAGTCCGGCTGTGTCCCCTCCCAACTTCTTGTGCACCCCCAGCCTACTCGTTGGCAGGGCTGTGTGAGAAGCAGAGAAGGCCTTGACTCTGTGTAAGCACAGCTCAGCAATAACAAAAGGATCCCTGTATTATCAACACTGTTTTCAGCACAAATCCAATACTGGCTACTATGAAGGGAATTAGCTCTACCCCAGCCAGAACCAGCACACACTGCAAGATTTTTCTTGAGTATGGCTTACTATTGGTATTGTGATTATACCTAGAGAGGTCTGTAGTGAGTGGTGTTCCCTACTTCCAGGAATAAGATTTCCTACTAAGCCTTCCAAAATCGTGGAAATTCACTTTGTGAATCATGTTTTTCAAATAAATGTTAATGAATGTCTTGCTGTAATATTAGTGACTTTGAACTTATAATGAATAGCAGCACCTGTAGATTTGACCAAACCAAATGCAAAGAAGAGAAGCATGTAATAGTGTGACATTGTTCATTAGGTTCAGGATTTCAAAGCACAGCGGACACTTTGCAAACCTGTTATCTGAAATGTCTAGGCTATGCTTGATTCAGTGATGATCCTGGAGTATTTTTGGCTTCATTTAAAACTGGACTTTTGCTCTTGATCTTGGGTTCCATTTACAGTGGTTGCTGAAAAATACAGTGCTGGTGGTTGCTGGAATGAAAAAACAAGCATCTTCAAATAACACAGTCCTGGCAGTCTCTGACAAAATTCTCATCAGCAATTTTTTGTGGCCAGCTATTAGTAAATCATTTTTTGAAAAATATTTGGCATGTTCTAACTGAAGTAGGACATGTAGTCTACTAGACTAAAGATTATGGTATTAGACTAAATTCTTTAAATAAGAGCTATATTCCTGTGGTGTTCTATGCCAAAATAGTCCCAATAATTAAGACATTTAGTTTGCATGTCAAAAAGGATGTTACTGAAGGTTGTTTACTGTGATTTCTCCTGTGACTGAAAGTTTAGCTGAGTTCAGTTTCTAATTTTCTGTTTACCTTGCTAAAGCTACTACAGCACTTTGAGTAAGCTTAGTTTTCTCCAGTTCCTTATGGTAAGTAGAATCTTTGATGAAGTTTTAAAGATGACAGCACTGCAGATCAGTTTTGCATACCAAATTTTATAGCACATCTCTGTATTTTAATTACCCATGCGTTCTGAAAGGAGTTTCCTTTTGTTCCTTTCCTCTGTGGTCTTTCTGATGAATTTGCTATCTTGACTTTTCTTTTTAAAGAAACAGGATGTCCAGCTTCTCACTTGTCCCTGTTACTAAGATTTTATCCCTACAGTATGAAAAAGAGCAGAAAAACCATAAAAGACAGTGCTTTTCTAAAATTAAATAATATTGTAGATTAAAACTATGCTGTGACAAGTGACTTTTAATTTACAAATTGACATTTTACTCAGCTGAAATGACACTAAAGTTTCTGAAAACTGCTGCCTTTCCCAGTGTATTGAACTTCTACATAGAAATTTTTTTAGGACTGGTCTTTAGGTATTTGCAATGGACAATTGCTCATGGAGGTACAACAGAGTCCACATACTTCCAGCAGTTGGCTGCTGTAGAGGATGTGAGTGAGATTCTCTAATTAAATTTGTCTTTTTTTCAAGGGCCAGTGGATCTCCACAATTACAGGCTCAGAGATTGAGGCATACAGAGCTGACAAAAATAGACATCTACATACATGTAAAGACAGCTGACTGTATTTGCATGAAAATCAAATTGACACTTAGTTGTATGCATATCTAAACTATTCTTTAGGACTCTGCAGCTAACTTATAATGAAAGTCAATCAGCAGACAGATTTCATAGCAGTTTAGCTATACTGGTACATTATGCTTTACACACTTGCAGGTATAATATTTATGTTTATAGCAATAAAAATGCATTATAGTCTTATGTCATAGATAACTAATGCTGAATTCTACTGTCCTTAATTTTGTACCTGGATCTGAGTTTATTAGTATATGAGTAAATGCATTGAAAGCAACAAATCTGGGCCTACATTTCATCGTCTTCTGACCATCAAGGAGAACACAGTGTTATGCAACAGTGTTATAGGCTCCTTTTGATCTTACCTTGTAAATTCCTATGCTGTTTTTTTTTTTTTATTATCCTCTCACTGTGCCACCTAATCCAGTGTAGTAAATTACGTGATATGTAGATTTAACACTCTGGTGCACCAATCAATCCAAATTTTTATATATATGAAACAAACTAATTTTAATTAATGCAAGCAAAGTACTCCCATAATAATGTGGCATCATTACTCTGAAATTATTCATTTTAAAATAAACAATGGATTTGTAACATGTAATATAGATTTGAAACAACCAAATCAAGTTTTAAAATTTCCAATTACTATATTTTTGCTATAGATGTTGCTGTGAATAAGTAGCTGCATCCTTTCATTACATGGCATAAACTCTTCCATTTGTGACTTACTCGCTAGTACAAACTTTCCAAGTATGGGTCAGTGCTTAAAGACTCATTCCCACGTTTTACTGGAGTATTTTATACAATGAATTTCATTCAGATACAAATGGAAAACCTTTTCAAGGTGCTTGATGTTCTTCCGGAAATTTACATACTGATACGTCTTAAATGAAGAGACAACTTCATTGACAACTCTTACACAACTGAACTTGGACAAAAATAGATGTTTGGGTTTTTTCCTTCTGTATTGTTGATTTTGTGTGTTAGAGCTGAAGAAATTAATTCACTTTATTAAAACATATCTGACTATGAGAGAGAAGAGGAACAAAAAAATGAAAAAAGATGCTGCCATTAAGACAGGATTCTGGACTTTAAGAGCTTTCAGCTCATCAGAAATCTGTCACATCCTGATTGTGTAGTAGCAGGACAAGACTTTTATGCTTTGGATGTCTCATTTGCCTATACATAAAATGTGCTGAAGAATGGGGTTCTGGCCTGACAGGGATACTACTTCATTTGATTGGTTTTGAACTGCTATTAATTTAAGTGGAATTTGGTCAACTGACTGAGGAAATGATTCCAGACTGTAGGGATGTTATTCTGGTGGTAGACATAGAAAGATCTGGAAATACTAATTGTGCATTCCTACCAATCACAGCACTAGGGAGTAACTGCTAGAGTAAGTTTCAGGTTTCATTCCCTCCAAAACAACAGCAAAAAAGAAAAACATCTAATATAAGCATTGATGATGTAACAAGTTCTGGACTTCATCTTACCACAACTTGGAGTGTGAAGTTATATGATCTCCTGCAATACATTTATTTTTCATTTCGACAGCTAACTCAACAAAGATTTCTCTCTATCTGCTAAAAAATGCATTCTTGACAATTATAAAAGAGAGAATATCCAATTCTCTCTCCAATTCTCAATCCAAATAGAACATAAAAATGAAGACTTTTGTCTTTTCATAAAGAAAGGCAACTTTCACTGTCTATGCTAAATCACAGTCTTTCAGTTTGGAATATTTTCTTCTTCATTCTATGTTCTTCAAATCAATTCACAGCATCATAAAACTTCACTAATGTTATGACATTCCCTTCATTGTTTTCCTCAGTCAGTTGACCAAATTCCACTTAAATTAATAGCCGTTCAAAACCAATCAAATGAAGTAGTTTTTTCATACTACATGTAATTACACTATGGGACTCACTCAGGAGATCATTGAATGCAAGAAAATAAAAAATTTTAGAAAGAATTTAATATTTTTATGGGAAATAAGAAAACGCAGAGTTAGCAAAGTTCATGAAAATAAGTATATTTTCAATGTTCAACTGTTTTTCTAGCTCTAAGTCCAGAAGAAGACTTTCCTTGCAGTATGCTTACACATTGATCTTACTATATCTGGTACGAACGGCTTCTGCTGGCAGGGTTTTAGAAAGGCTCATCTTCAGATCTTGCATGCCCAAAGTTAGACACACAACAGCTACTAGCCCCATTATGCTACACATGGAGCTTGGCTGCTCTGGGCACAGAGCATCAGGGTCCTGAGGGCACCAACAGCTTTAGCTGTCCCTGGCCACCCCGACACTGCCCACAGCCCAGGTTCCCATGCCAGCCCCCAGGGCTGCCAGCCCCTACCCCAGAGACCCTGCAGTAGGGCCTGTCTCCAGCTCTCCACAGCCCTACCCTGGCTGGCCATGGGCCCTGCCAAGCTGGGCCCACACGCAGGCCCACCTGTGGGCTCACATCCTGCCCAGCCTTGGCCCGTCCCCATCCCCAGGGAGGTGCCTGATGCCTAGGGCTGGGGCTGTCCCTGGTGCCCCCTGTCCTGCGCTGCTCCTGGCTGGGGCAGTGGCATAGGCCTGGGATGGTAGGACAGCCCCTCCCTGCCATCCCTGGGGAATCCCACACCGCTCCCCACCCCAGGCAGCCCCCTGCCTCTGACATAGCTGCACCCCTTGACAGTTATAAACCTGCAGGAGAGTAGTTATCAGTGTGGGGCATAAAAGGCCACTGGTTCTCCAAGGATTTTGCAGGAGCTAAGCTTACAACAGCTTTACAGCTCCACAGTGAACAATGTCTTTGTCTAGACTATGCACACAGTTTGGATGCACATCACACCCCAGGCAGCCCCCTGCCTCTGACATAGCTGCACCCCTTGACAGTTATAAACCTGCAGGAGAGTAGTTATCAGTGTGGGGCATAAAAGGCCACTGGTTCTCCAAGGATTTTGCAGGAGCTAAGCTTACAACAGCTTTACAGCTCCACAGTGAACAATGTCTTTGTCTAGACTATGCACACAGTTTGGATGCACAACTGTGTTGCTTGAGCACAAGCTAGACTTATTCTTACTTTTATGCCAAACTCCGAAATAGCTTGGAATAGTAGTGACTGTGGAAATAAGTTAAAACACAGCAGCAAACTGTCTGAAAGCAACAATTGCCCAAGTGATGTCATCAGCGTGGCAATAGACTTGCTTTACTGCACAGTAACACAGGATGGTGGTAGGAATTGTGAAAGGCAAGATGATAACTACAGTACCACTTGCTTAGAAGAATGAACACTACCTGAAAACATGAGCTTTTACCTCAGGGTTGATGTGACCTGAAGACCCAATGTAAGTGAGCTCTTACCAGCTCAGAATGCCCCATACCAATGATAAAACAAGATTTACCTTTCAAAAAAACCCAGACATATAACCACAGCCAGAAGAGCAATTGACCAGAATTCGGTATAAATGCCCCCACACCTGCACAGGACATCAGTTTAGAGCAATGAAGATTAATACTCCACTGACCATACGTCCACACCACCTGCATGGGACAAGCATGTACTGATCCTGCATGGGACAAGTAGATACTGATTACGTGAGTGATAGTAACTGATTAGCCCATCCCCTAACATGAGTAATTTGATTGGTCTACACAAACTGTATTATAAGATAGATAAACCCTGCTTTCCTCTGTATCAGGGTCCTCCATGCATTAGGCTGGGGCACCACTATGTGCATCACTAAAATAAGAGAATAAATTCCCTTGGTTATTCTATGCTAAGCATCCTTGTCTCCCTCCTCGGCTGGCAAAGAACTGACTTTGACAGAATCAGCTGGGAGACTGCTTTGTACTTTTCACATTTCAAGAAGAATATGTATTACCTCATTCATGCTGTTTCGCATCTTGATTTTTCTCCTTTTACCTCCCTCTGGACGTGTACCACGTGAAAGGAAATTATGTTGTACAGGTTGTGTATGCCGTTTTTCCAGTCTGATTGACTCTGGCTCTCTGTTCATGATTAGAACAAGGTAATTTCTCAGTCACTGTACAATATGCAAATACACATATTCTGGCTCATTGGCAGTCCTCCCCAGCCAGTGATCATGCAAGACTCTTTGTAATGACTGTTCTGTTATTTCCTCTATGAGCCTATAAATATGAAAAATTAGGAAAAGAGCAGTTCATCCGCTGTAACAAAGTAACCTTTTATGCAGTGACCACTCTCCTATATTAGATCCCTTCACAAAATAGCTTATATCTGCTGTAACTGTATGTAAATCCTAGTATTACTGTCTTAAGTCAGAGTTTGTAACAGTAGAAGGCTGAACCTCTGCCACTCTGTTCTCTCCAACAGATGTAGAAATAAACCATTTCTGTCTGACCTGAATCCCCAAAATAGACTACATGTTCATTCGTGACAGCACAGAATCTCAGATTTTAATGCCAGAGTGGAGTATAGCGCAGTAGAAGTTAACTTTCTGAAGACAATCACAGGTGTCTTGCTAGAGAGGTTCTGGTTTTGAAGTGACAAAATATATAGAGCTCTTGGTATCTTCAGACAATGTGTCAAGCCTGTATAAGCCTATCATGGAATTCCATGGAAGGTAGTCCTCATTCCCTAAAGGTACCATTAGGGACTGATTCAAATCCAGTAACATCAATGAGAAATTATTTGCATGAGCTATAGGTGACTATATGACTCTGGCTTGCTTCAGTCCTATTAAATATAAGTTTGTACAGTAAACTCCTGTCTTGTCCTGGCCAAAACTTCCCCATCCAAGCAGGATTTTGACAGGAATCACCAATTTCACAGAAAGCATCAGCCTTCTGACTGAATATTTTTTAAACAAAAATTCTTAGCCAAAATTTTTTCAAGAGTTTTGAAGAGCAATGTAAGGAGAAACATTATCTTCTGAAGAGAGTAACACAAGGCACATTTTGATGTCTTGAGACCCAGCAAGCATAGCATTTCAGATGAAAATAAATTACTTTCACCTCTTGCTTCCCCATCAACAGTATGGTTATGTTGCTGCAGCAAAACATGCTTTCTCTCTGTCCTGTTCATGCTGATACCATCAGCCAGGTATAGGTCCACAGATCCACACGGCATTCCTTTGATGCACAGGAAAGGAACAAGAGGATCTGAGTGCTCTTATGGCTAAAGAAACTCTGCTAGATGGGATTCTTCAAAAGATGGGATTCTTCAAAAGGCCTCACCCTTTCTCTTTTCCATGACTGATCCTGTCACATGTATTGATGTACACAGAGGTTCACACTTTGAGGGAAAATAAATTTGAGAGTTCTTCTGATAAAATTAAAGGGAACTGCTGGTAAAAATGTACTGCTGGAGTATGTTCTTACTTGTCACACACACACACATTCCTCCACCTTTCTCCTTTTACCCATGAGTGTCACAAGACCCACCTTCATATTATTTTCCAGACCTATTCACAATCTAACTCTGCATCTTCCCCTGCTGTAAAAAGCAACAGGCTGCTTGGTAATGTAGTACTGTTATTCCATGAACAGCCACAGAAAAGAGATGCTTTGGAGATACTCTTAGAGCAGTTTGCCAGACTACAGAAAGCTAAGTGACATGCAGTGCATGTTAAAAACTCTGCTTATACCTCATGCTACCTGATTTAGTGGTTAGAGATGACATTGACACAGATCTTGGCTGCAGCAACTTAAACATTGGTTTTTGGTAGGACTTCCTCCAGATGCCTTCAGAGTGACTTTGGATCAGCTCAGAAAAATGAGCAATGCACAGGAACAGCAACGTAGCATTGATTTATCATGATAAACCTTGCTTTATGAAATACATAGTGACTCTCAACTTCTCATCATTTTCAGCAGTTTCTGTGCAGGTTATGTGTAAGAAACCAGTAGGCAAAATAAACAACAAACAATTCCGGAAACATTAGAGATTTTCTTCCTAAAATAACAAGTTGAGAACAATAAAAAGACTCATTTTTACTGGCAAGTGTGGCTAAGTGATGATAAGAGGTGTTGATGAGTAAAAGGGCAGTATAGTTTGCAGTGACAGTATTGAAGCTGGAGCAGACACAGTTTATACTGACTCCTATGCTGTATGGGCTGGAGCCATGTAGCAACTTGGAAAACTGGCAATGACGTGACTGGCAAGTAGGGAAAAGAGAAATTTCAGGATGCCCATACTGGGAAAAAATTATAAAAATTAGCTTTGTCCCATTCCCTTTGAGTAGGACATGTATCCACCCACCAAAAAGCTAACACTATAGCTGACAGTTCAGCTGACTGAACTCAATGCCAAAGCTGGCTAATTTGAGTTAATATTGCTATAGATCCTGATTCCACTAAATGGAACCGGTTAACCCACTGGCTGTATGCCTCATTAGGACATACTGGTACAGATGATTTACTTAAGCATATATCAGGGGGTGGCCACTTGACAGGCATGTGCCTTGATATCCAGCTATGAACTATGTGCAGAAATTAGAAAATGTTGCAAGGAAGGCCAAACCTTCACTAACCTCAGAGATGGTAAAATTCCCTGGTCCACTTGGCAAACTGATTGCGTTGGACTTCTCCCTTGAACACCCGAAGGGCGGTGCTACCTCCTTACTGGATTTGAAATGGTATTGGCTTAGGGAAAGCTTTCCACTGCTGAAGAGTAGACGGTCTTGCCACAGTGGCAGGGTTTAACTGATGGTTTGCTGGTACTCCTATGCCCTCCGCCATGCAATATGGCATGCACTTTAAAAATAAAACTGTCCAAAGATGGCATGAATGCCGTGGAGTCAACTAGATATTCCAACCACTCCATAGACCTCAAAGTAATGGTATGATTGAGAGGTGGAATGGTCTTTTAAAACAACATCTAAGACAAAATTTATATACAGGAAAATGGGGCAAAGTCTAACCTGAGGCCATTTGTTGCCTAAATAACCAGCAAACACCCACTGGATACCCAGTGAAATGAGCTCATTTTCCAACTATCCAACCCCACAAAACTTCCAGAGAACCCACTGTCAACTCGTCATTGTTCTCAGGGTGACACCGTTCTTATTGATCATTCTTCAATGGGTAAAATGTCTGCCTCTTTACTCTCTCCCCAAGAAGAAGGCATATGGATAGCCATTTCCAAATGGGGACTTTCTTTCACTGTCACTGAGGCTTGGCTAATTTCCAAAACTGGATAATCTCTTCTCTCAGGTAACAAATTGTATCTGGATGGATTCTTTAGCTAGGACAAGACTAGAGTCCACACAGGAAATCCTAACCTTAAGATGACCATGACATCTGTGGTTCTGTGCTTATCCTTATTTGTATCTTGTTTTTCCTTATCCCAAGATTGGACCAATAATCCTGTCATTCAATTTATAAATACAATTTCTCAATCAGGTAAAGTACCAGATTGTTGGCATTGCCCACACCACCCTCAATCATTTTTTTGGGTGGTTAGCTGAACCTGTTTCTGAAGCATCTTGGTATCAACCTAATTTGAAACACTTACTCCCCAACAGTCCAGTTTATCAACACCAATCTTTTAAGGCACATTCTTATGATACAGCCCAAGGGTGCATTAGAATGCCTTAGAGTACAAATTCAGCTCAGGTGGGAAAAGCAAGCAATTGTGATTACAGTCTGTATTACAATCAAACCCAAACATGGTTTTAATTTAAATGTAACAGAGTGTAAGCTTGTATTGGGTCTGACCTGAAATCCTCATGGACCTGCAATAATGAGTCAGCAATAGCAAATGATCATGGTTTTGGTAGTCTAAAACTCTGGAATCTTACATAGTTTTTATCTATTATATATAAATATAATATATTACTATATTAATATAAATATAATAATTTATATTAACAATAATTTATATTAACAACAAAAAAATGTGACAGATTCTACAACTTCAGTGATCCTAATTAAACATGTGGTCCAGGTGGCACATCTGGCTGTTTAGGTTACTACCCCTTTTTAGATAATCCTATTAAGACAAACATGCTTAATGAAATTTGATTGTCCTTCCTACCCATGGTGCTCACTTTGCCAATGCCACAAAAACTGCTGGCAAAACTGGTGACCTACCATTTTGATAACTGGATGGTTCTGGCTCTGCAGCACAAGTGCCTATAAAAGTCTGCCACCACAATGGGCAGGTACTTGTCTTGCTCCTTATGTATTTCAATAAAAAAATTTAACTTTTACCTTTTTACACAACCATTGTCCTGTACACAATAAGTGTAATGTGATTAATCACTTGGTAGAAAGACCAATCAAATTCCACCAATTTATACATGCATTGTTTCCAACTTTAGGTACTGTTGAACTTGAAACAGCTATTGTAAATATTTCTGCTATGCTTGAAGTTATCCAGAATGCTACCGTAAAGCCTTTAAAAGATTTACAATCTGAAACTGACTCACTTTATACAATAATAAAGCTCTAATTATAACTACAACCTTGTGGCGAGTTCTCATTTTACAAAGGAGAACCTGCCCCCATTGTGTTGGGTAGCATTGGGTGACACACACCACAGGGTGAGATGCCCAACCAGCAGCCCCAGGATTGGGAAATGCTTCTTCCTGGGGCAGGATTGAGCTGTCACTGTTTCCTTCTAAGCAGAAGTGGAACTGTGAGGTGCGTGGGGGAGGTGGCACTGGCACCAAAGCTCAGGGGTGCCTGTTGGGATCCAAGCCCTGAACCCACAGCTCATCCAGGGCTGGATTCCAGATGAGCCACAGTTTTGGAAGGCCTGATGATCTCTGGAGGGCCCCAAAGCAGCTAGGCAGTGGCCCTGGGCCAGGGACCACAGGACTGCCAGACCTGTTGGGCTCACAGCATGCTCCTATGGTAGTGCTGCCCTGCACAGGCCTGGTGGCAAAGACCCTGAGAGAACAGGGAGTGGAGACAGAAGCCCACAGAGGAAGGGCTAAGATCTTAGTTTCAGGATAGGGCCTGGCTGAGAGCCCTAACCCATGCCCAGGCTTCCCTCAGAGGAAGCCCAAGGTTGCAGAGCATTCCCTGGCACTGGGAAGAGACAGCTGCAAGTTGACTGAGTGGAAGCTTCTTAACTTTATCAAGGAAGAGATGGCCAGAAGCTGACTCAGGTAGGTAACTCCATGGCACTCTCATAACAGCTGCTGGCTGTAACACAGCGAAGGGCAACAGGACCTGGGAAAAGAAAAGCTGCTGCTCTGCTCTGCAACCTGACAGCTGGTCCAAGAGGCAGCTCTGCTAAGGGCCTGACCAGGTTTACACTTTGTCTCCTTGGAGCAGGAGCAAAGCCTGTAACCCAGTTCTCACCTCCAGAGTCGCTGGCAGCCACAAGGGAAATGTCCCAGACTGACCTGCTGTGGCCAGGCAGAGAGTCAGATCCCATCCCTGCTGCAATCTCTGCTCCTTTCCAAAAATGGCCCAGGGCCAGAAGGTTCTGAGGCAAGCACACTCCCAGTGAAGGCAACTCTAGGGCCATTATGAAGACAGAGGAACAAAGCTTCAGGGCTGGGACAGGCAGGTCCAATGGGTTGCTGCCCTGCTCAGGCCTAGGGAGAAAAGAACAGTGGAGAGTGCCCAGCAGTGCCGACTGCCAGCTGTGTGGGGCCAAGGAAGGAGGTTCTAATGCCTCCCTTGCTTTGGTGCAAGGGAAGGGTTTGGGTGACTGTCAGCCTGTAGGGATAGAAGGCAGTGCTTTCCCCTTACACTGCAGGGGTAGGGTGGAGGGAGATGGGACTCTGACTGCAGCTGGGAGACACTGCACTCACAGATGAGCATGGTGGATGTATTGGGTCTGGCTGGGATGGAGTTAACTTTCCCCATAGCAGCCATTATAGAGCCGTGCTTTGTATTTGTAGCTAGAATGGTGTTGATAACACACCAGTGTTTTGGTTATTGCTGAACAGGGCTCACACAGCATCAAAGCTGTCTCTCCAAACCCTGGCCAAAGGCCAGTAAGGTCAGGGTGGGCAAGAGTTTGGGAGGGGACATAGCCAGGACAGCTGACCCAAATTGAACAAAGGGATATTCCATGCCACAGAAGTTGTGCTTAGCAATAAAATAAAAGCTAACGGTGGGGGAGAGGGATTTGTTATTAAGGCATTTGTCTTCCAAAGCCTATGGGTATGCGTACTGAGGCCCTACTTCGCAGGAAGTGGCTGGACATCGCCTGCTGATGAGAAATAGAGAATAAAGCTTTTTGCTTTGCTTCCATGCATGGCCTTTGCTTTTCTTCATTAAACTGCCTTTATTTTGACCCGTGAGCTTTTTCACCTTATTTTCTCCCCTATCCTGTTGAAGAGGGGGAGTGATAGAGCTGCTTGGTGGTCACCTGGCAGCCAGCCAAGGTCAACGCACCACAGTCTTTTTTGGTGCCCAACATGTGGCTTGAGACAATGGAAGTTTTTAATTGAGCATGCTATAGCTACAGCAGTTATTAATTGGCAGACTCCTGTGTCTGTGGAGTTTGCTTGCTGCACCGAATACCTCTTTATTTTGCTGAGATTTGGAACACATTAATACAAAAAATAGCCATGTGCTTGGCCTTGGCACTGGTGCACTTACTGTGCTGGGGGGCTATCTTGTGGTGAGGATGAGAGAATACACCTCCCTCATCTTATCTGAGATTGATGTGGGTGATTTTATTGCACAGGCTCCTGAAGTTGAAGAGGGGGAGTGATAGAGCTGCTTGGTGGTCACCTGGCAGCCAGCCAAGGTCAACGCACCACAGTCTTTTTTGGTGCCCAACATGTGGCTTGAGACAATGGAAGTTTTTAATTGAGCATGCTATAGCTACAGCAGTTATTAATTGGCAGACTCCTGTGTCTGTGGAGTTTGCTTGCTGCACCGAATACCTCTTTATTTTGCTGAGATTTGGAACACATTAATACAAAAAATAGCCATGTGCTTGGCCTTGGCACTGGGCACTTACTGTGCACCGAATACCTCTTTATTTTGCTGAGATTTGGAACACATTAATACAAAAAATAGCCATGTGCTTGGCCTTGGCACTGGTGCACTTACTGTGCTGGGGGGCTATCTTGTGGTGAGGATGAGAGAATACACCTCCCTCATCTTATCTGAGATTGATGTGGGTGATTTTATTGCACAGGCTCCTGAAGTCCTTGTTCACCCTTATGTGAGCTGTTTAATACTACTAACTAACATTCTTGGCTTTTTGTCGGGTTTGTAGCAAAACCAGCCTATTGTGGCCAGTCCTGGAGTCCCCATGGCATAGACTACCTGAGGACAGCGTACTTGGATGACCCACAAAGGTACCAATGGGCTTTTAGTGTAGCCACCATGAATACAGAAAAGGTTAAACAGCTTGCCTGGCCTCTCGGAAGATCCCTCTGTTGTGGGCTTACTGTGGGTTGATGAACAGCAGGTGCCAATTGCTACCAGTGCACCAGCAGTGATATTGCACCAATTGAGACTCCCTGGTTCCCTTCCATGAGCTGATTTACCCACTGGAGAGCCAAAGAGTGATCAGCAAGACTCAATCATCTTTTAAATGTTCCATATGGCCAGTGCAAAAGTCTGATGGAGGGTGGAAGTTAACAGTGGACTATCGTGGCCTGAACGAAGTCACGCCACTGCTGAGTGCTGCTGTACTTGATGTGCTAGAGCTCCAGTATAAACTGGAGTCAAAGGTAGGCAAGTGGTATGCTACAACTGATATTGCCAATGTGTTTTTTTCAATTCCTTTGGCAGCAGAATGCAACAGTTTGCTTTCATGTGAAGCGGTTTTCAATACACCTGGAATCAACTGCCCCAGGGTTGGAAGCACAGTCCTACCATTTGTCATGGACTAATCCAAGCTGCACTGGAACAAGGTGATCCCCCTGAACATCTACCATACATCAACGACATCATCATGTGGGGAAACAAAGCAGTGCTAGGTGGGCAGCAGGGTCTAGGGGTGGGAGTCTGGGATTTGATGTCTAAGGAATTGAGCAGCAGGGTCTTTAGGGGCTGGTGAAGAAGCCAAGACACCTGGGTTCTTTTGGTGTTGAGAAAACAGTGGGCCTAGCAATTAGAGCAGAGCAGGGGTAGTGAGCAGCAGGGCACCTGGGCTTCCTGGAAAGCAGCAGGATCTAGCGCTCCTCTCCCCAGCCTCTCCTCTCAGTCATACCCGTGCTGATGGTCGAGGGTTATGTCTGCTTCCCTGGTCTTGCAGGTAGTCTTGCATCTACATCCCATCACTCAGCTGAACCTGGAGCCTCAAATGGCCCTGCTGAAGTCTGCCCCATGGGGGATCTGTGTCCCCAGGACAAGGAGATTCTGAGTGGGGTGATCCCCCAGTATATCAGCCCTAGAGACATGGAATGGGGCTGGGGGAAAATCTCCCTTCCCTCTTCCTGCACTCCGTGCCCCGGGGGGGTGTCTCTACACAGCCCCCAGTTGTGCCACATAGATACATAGGGGCAGGGAACATGAGGATTCAGGGACATGGCAGGGGCATGTGAGAACAGGGGAACAAGGGTCACTGCCTGTGGGAGGGGCTCCACCCCTGGAGGAGTTTCCTCATGCTCTGCTCCTATATCAAACAGGGCCCCACCGCAGGCCAAGCCAGGGGAAGTTCTGTCCTCACAAGGTCGGGAAAGACTGGGTTCTCTCCGTCCCCTTCCCCTGCAGCCCAGCAGTGTCCTGGCCCATCCCAGCTTGGAGAGTGTCAGCAGTTCTGGGCAGAGCATGCAGCCCTACCCACTTCAGCCCCTCCAGAGCCCTGGGGGCTGCACTGTCTGACTGGCCCCATCAAGACCAAATGGGCTGGGAGTGGCCACACCAGGCCAGGCTGGTCTGGAGAACATGAAATAAATTAAAAGAAAACATTTTCATTCTCACATAAAAACAGGTACGTTTTTTTCATTTTCAAAAACTGAAAGCAAATTATTTGGCATTTAGATTTGAGCTTTTCCAGTTTGTGGCAAAAGGAGGAGGAATGAGAAATTAAGATAAAGGAAGGAAAGGAGAAATGACCACAAGCAGGCTAAACACAGTTTGTTTTCCTTGTTTCTGTTGTTGAAATAACCAAAATGCTAGGATTCAGTAACAACTCAATATGAAGAAAAGCCTGGAGTATGATGAACGTTAAGTTAACATTAAGCTTAAATTTAAAAAAAAAGATCGCAATAGTCCCTGCTATAGTTGCTCTGGGCTTGGTTAATGCGTCGTTTCTTTAAAAGCAGGGAAACTTCGTTTTGCACGTGAACCAGCCTCCTTCTTCAGCCGCTGGGTGGCACACGGACGTAAACTGAAGAAATGCAACCCGTGAAGGAAGGGTGCACACACGAGCAGCCAGCGGCTCCACGTTGAAAAAACACGGCAGCTCCGCAACGTTGGTGATCCCAGAATGATGTCACAACGTGCGTTTTCAGGAAGGCTTTGGGCTTTGCAGAAGTTGAGAAAATGAAGTTAATGAGAGCTGCGTCTAAGAACTCCACGAACCAGTTTGCAGCATGTCTGACGGTGCGGGGAAGGGCTCTGTCCTACAGCTGAGATGGAGATTGGTGCTGTGTTGGTTGTTCTGCGTGTTCCAGCTCTCTGATAACACCTTCAGTGCTACATAGTTCTGGAAACAGCAACAATCAAAAGTTGGAAGGATGCTTCTACCTCCAGCTGCATGTTAAAGGGCTATTTCAAAGAAGTGTATCATTCTTTACTGAAATGCAATCACACGTCCAGGAAAAGCACCTCTACAAGTGACCTTGTTCAGGCCGCAGTTACAGTCCCGTAAATAAGAAGTGAGTTTCTGAGTTGGTGAAGTTGAATTGGATCCAGCTCTAGAATTACAAGTTACAGCACAGTAGATTCTGTGAGTGTAGATGGGCTCAAACCATTGAAAACAGAGAGGAAAAATAGCTGGCAGGAGAAAAGGGAAAGAAAGAGAGAACCACTGAACTAGGTAAATGGTAATGAGGGCTGCCTGAATATCTCTTTCCTGCTCAGCAGAGTGCGCTCCCTGCAACCCAGGGTTCCAACAGCATGTTGAAACTTGTGACATATTAGACAAGGTTGCTTTTTAGACAAGATTTCCCGTTTTTGTGGCTGAGGGCAGCCCTGCTACCCCACCATGGCAGAGGATTGCAGTGACCAAGATGGAGAACATGGACAGGCCTGTCATTTCTCTTGCTCTTTCACACCACTCTTTCTTCCACCTCTGCTACAGCAGTACGTGATGTGTGTCACGTGTCACACTGCTGTGACAAGCAGCAAACCAGGTGCCTTTTAACTCACTGTCTTGACACTGTTTCCTTCAGCTTCTCTCTGCCCCTCTGACTCTGGTCCTGGTTTCATTGACACCCCCCCCCAATTCAAGCAAGCAAAATAAACACAGACTGTGCCAACTATGCCAAATTATTATTTTCTCACTGCACAGAAGGAATAAGGATTAGGAACCAGTGCAATGAGGAGGGCTACAGTGCTGAAAACTTCTCTGTCAGTGCATAAAGAACCCTTTGTTGAACATGGATGGAAGATAGGGCATTGTGTGGAATTAGCAATGAGATTTTCTATCAGAAGTTCTTCCTTTCTCTTACGGCTAGATTAACTCTTCAAGTGCTACCAGGAAAAAAGTGGGGGAAGCACTATGACAAAATTAAAATCTTTTGGGTTTAGAGTAAGAAAGACAACCTCCTTGTCTTGTTCTCAGGGAACACATCCTTCAATACAGCCAAAATCCGGAAGTTGCTTTGGACCAGATTTTTTGGGGAGGCTTAACATGGGATAACGTTCTTCCTTCCCTCCTCGCACAAACACAAGAATGTCAGCCTCAGATCTGTATTTCTGGTTTCTTTTTGGGAAGCAAAGCTGAAATAAAAAATTAACTACATTGACCACGATTTACTTTTCCAACAGGCTCAGATTTAGTGCAAAATATTTAATTCTGCAACTGAACTGTAAATTTACGTTTACATAAATATGAGTTTAATCCCATGTAAATAGGTTGTAAGGCTTTTATGGAAAGCTTGCTGTTTATCTGGTTAAGTACTACTTAGCTGTTCTTCTAGTGTGCTGTTGTGGCTCCTCCAGAATATCATATATGTGTATCTTGGTATACTTGTACTCATTTAGAAAAATATTATTTATTGTCTTGGCCTTTTTCATAAATCAGTATATATTGAGGTGATTTTTTTAAACTCAAGAAACTTGTCATGGATTAACAGAAATCCTTCAGAGTACAAAGCCTGAACACTCAGTAGTGATCTTCAGCCAACTAGAATGAATAGTATTTGTGTGGCTCTCTTCATTCTGTAGTGGTTAGCAGGAGCTGCATAAGTACTCTTAACTATAGCTGAAGTCAAGAGGAACTCCACATCTTATGGGTCTGAGCTCGGTAATTACAGAAAGCTCTGCAGCAGAAAAGATGAATGATCAACACCTCTCCACACAATAATGTAACAGTATAGTGCCATTTTGATCTGATGTCAGTATTCAGTTCAAAGATTCAGACTTAATCATTCCAGTCTATGGGTGTTCCACAGACAGGAAACAGTAAGGGAAAGTCTAGGACAGACAGACTACTTGCACAAAGTAATATTGCAGTATTGAGCCTAGACACATTTGGAATATATTTTCCTTTGGAAAAAAAAAAAAATCTAAACAGCACCAACAATTTTCAGCAGAGAATATTCTCAATTATTCCATTAGAAGATGTAAGGATATTCTAGAACTGTATCAATATCACAGTCCTGCCCTGTTCTCACTGTTTGGGATGTGGTCTCAAATTCAGATGGGAGTGGGAGGGGGTAGGCAGAAGATAAAAGCTGCTTCATTCTGCACCCACAATTATTCATGCAAATTTTTATTTCAGCTTCTTAGACTGTGGGTACTTTTTCAGATATTCTATAGATCCAGTTCATCAACAAGAATGAAGAAAACAAGGAATTTGTATTCAGTCAGTTAAAGAACCAAATATCTGGGAATTAATGTAAAGAAACAAAGATGATCATATGTATTGGGTTTACATGGCAAGGTTTTGGTGACGGGGTGGCTACAGAGGTGGCTTCTGTGAGAAGATGCCAGAAGCTTCCCCCATGTCAGATGGAGCCAGCTCCAGCCAGCTCCAAGATGGACCCACCACTGGCCAAAGCTGAGCCAAAGAGTGACAGTGGTAGTGCCTCTGTGATAAATATATTTAAGAAGGGGTAAAATCTGCTGCACAACAGCAGCCAAAAGAGGAGTGAGAGAAACAACTCTGCAGACACAAAGGTCAGTGAAGTGGGGGGAGGAGGTGCTCCTGGTGCCAGAGCAAAGATTCCTCTGCAGCCCATGGTGAAGACCATGGTGAAGCATGTTGTCACCCTGTACTCCATGGAGGTTAATGATGGGGCAGATATCCACTCTGCAGCCCGTGGAGGACCCCACACTGGAGCATGTTGATGTGCCCGAAGGAGGCTGTGACCCCGTGGAGAGCCCATGCTGGAGCAGGTTCCTGGCAGCACCTGTGGTCCCGTGGAGAGGAAGCCACACTGGGGCAGGTTTTCTGGCAGGACCTGTGGCCCCATGGGGGACCCATACTGGAGCAGTCTGTTCCTGAAGGACTGCACCCCGTGGAAAGGACCCATGCTGGAGCAGTTCGTGAAGAACTACAGCCCGTGGGAAGGACTCACATTGGAGAAGTTCGTGGAGGACTGTCTCCTGTGGGTGGGACCCTGTGCTGGAGCAGGGGAAGAGTGTGAGGAGTCTTCTCCCTGAGGAGGAAGGAGTGGCAGAGACAACATGTGATGAACTGACTGCAAGCCTGGTTTCCCACCCTCCTGCGCCACTGGGGTGGAGGAGGTAGGCAAAATCGGGAGTGAAGTTGAGCCCAGGAAGAAGGGAGAGGTGGGGGGAAGTTGTTTTACAATTGTTCTTATTTCTCATTATCCTACCTGATTTAGATTGGCAAGAAATTAAATTAATTTGCCTGAATTGAGTCTGTTTTGCCCGTGATGGTAATTGCTGAGTGAATTCCCTGTCCTTACCTTGACCCACGAGCCTTTTGTCGTATTTTCCCCCTGTCCAGTTGAGGAGGGGGAGTAATAGAGCAGCTTGGTGGGCACTTGGAGGCTAGCCAAGGTCAACCCACCATATCATATCAGAAAATGGAAATATATCTTAAAACATAAATTCCCAAACAAAAATCAGAACAAAGTAAATTGTTTGTGCGCCAGCTGAATACCATGAAAAAATGCCCACATATTTGAAGAATAGGGGAACAGAAAGAAAAGCTTGCTCCAAATTACATCTTTGCCACTGTTGTACTTTGTTTGCTATACTTTTTACGCAACAGGCCCGGAGAAGTCCTAACTAATCCATGCAGGTGTTACTATACATACTTCAAAGTTTGGTTCATACCACACTGCACAAGCAGGAGAAGAGCTTCTGCCATGTATTTATGCTTGATGTGTTTCCTGCAGAATGGCTCCACAGCAAATTAATCTGCTCAGATTTGTAGGTGTCAGGGCCCTGCCTTCCCTTGTCACATGTTCCCACTCTCTTTTGGTCTGCTGCTGTAAGGGGAACCAGTTGTTACAACTCTCCTTGCTGAAAGCTCACCAGCAAAACAGTGATGAGTTTTTTTGGTTGAATTGCCTTCCTGAGGCAGCTCAATCCTTGATCAGATCAGTACCAGTGCCCTGTTCAGAAAGGGTCAGCTCAGGCAGATGAGGTATGAGGGAGCACAAGGTCATACCAGCTCTAGGTCTGATTGTCCAGTTCTACCATGGAGCCACCTCCTGTATTAAAAACTGCAACAGCAGAATGGACCTTTTGGCAACAGAACTCTTCGGGATGCTATCAAACAATGGAAAAAAGGACTTTGTATAGTGGATATACACCTGAACACCTGAGGAAGGACAAAATGCTGACTTTGTGTTTTCTTTGGATGCCGGGTTTATCTAAGTTAAACTAAGGAACAAGGGGATGAAATCTTAACTCCTACCAAAGAGGTAGATGTGGTCCAGTCTTCAGCCATTGTAAACTGACTTTCATAGGAATGTAATAATTTATATCATGAAAAGTTTGGATCTTATGTGTACTACTTCCTCCCTTAAAATGTTTCTTTGCTTATGTTACAAACTGCTGTTTGAAATTTGAGATTAATTTTAGCACACTGTTCTTCTGAATTTCACAGGCATATGTATTGATACCTAAACTTTTAACCTGTCACAGAATTTCATGGACTCTTTGTTCAGCTTGACTTAATAAGCTATATCAATGGTTGTAGGAAGACACAATCAGGGTAGGATCCTGATGTCTGGAAAAAGGTAAGCATCACATACACCTTCAAGAAGGCTAGGAGTGTGGTCTGGGGAACTACAGGCCAGTTAGTCTCATTTCAGTCTCCAGGAAGCTTATGGAGGAAGTCTTCCTTGGAAACCACTCTATGATGAGATTATTGGCTGACCAGACAGGGGGAGAGCAGTGGATGTTGCACAATTTAGCAAGGCCTTTAACATTGCCTCCCATAGTATCCTTGTAGCCTAATGGGTAAGGCAGGGATTGACAAGTGACCTGTAAGGTGGATGGCAAACTGGCTGCACCACTGGGTGCGAAATGCTGTGATGTGTGGTACAAAGTCCAACCGGCAGCTGGGTATGAATGGCATGCCCTTAGGAATTGATAATTAGGCCAACACCTTTTAATGTCTTTATTAACAACCGGGGTGATGGGCACAGTGCCCTTGCAGCTAATTCACAGAAAGTACCAAACTTGGGGGGGGAGCAGTAGGTGCAGAGAGCAGGGCTGCTGTTCAAGAGGGACATCGACGAGCTGGAGGAATGGGCCAAGTGTGAACAAACAGAGATGTGAAGTCATACACACACAATGGATTGAGGCCCTGTACTGGTATAGAACTGGCACTGAATGGACAGAAAGCAGCTTTGCAGAAAAGAACAAAGGAGTCCTGTGGGACACACAATTGTACATGAAACAGCAGTGCACACTTGGCAGCAATGAAGGCCAACTGCACCCTAGGATCTCTTAGCAAGAGTATAGCCAGCAGATTCACTACAGAATAAATTTCCAGAATTAAGTGATTCTTCCTCTCTACTCAGCCCTTGTGACACCATAGGTGAACATTGTGCCCATGCCAAAAATTGAGGCTGTTTGATTTGTCCCTCATTAGCTCACTTCCCAGGTTATCCTACTTGCAAATGCCTTTGGGTGGTACTTGCTCTGTTTCTGTACACCTTCTCCCACCTTCTGGAGATTAGTGACATGCAGCACTCTGTTCCCATAAAGAAGCTATGGAATAGGCTGTCTTGTGATGAGTGCTACTCCCTTGAACCTCCTGAGGTAAGCAATGTCTTCTCTGGTATTGTAAATACTGTATCTCAATGATGTCTCTTACTCCTGCTTCATCCCTGTGCAGCCCAGGGTGGTGCTTTCTGCCTTTGCAGGAGGTGAAGTGTCCTGTTTCACCATATCCCAAGAACCATAGATGGCAGGGGATATAACAGCAGTGCTTGTTGCCACCCAGAGATGGGAAAAGTTCAGCTGTTGGTGTTCAGGACAGTTTTCACAGCCATCCAGCTGGGTGTTTGCCTCTCAGTTCAGCCAAGTGGGAGTCCTTTTTCTGGTACTCAAACCTGAGGTTCTTCAGCCTCTGGAGTTTGTCTCAGCTGCTCTGGAGCTGTATTTTCATTTATGGGACGGGGGCTGCTGCCACCTGATGAGGCCTTTGGAAGAATAGGACTCTGCTCGTCATAGAGTGTCTGACCTCAGATAGTTCTTCCTCCTGAAAACTTCCAGGCAGCCATAATCTGCAGCAGAGGGTGACTGGGGGAGAATGCTGATAGGAGCTCTGTGGCAGTCCAAGTGCTGATAAGCTCAAGAAGAGAGGAGGAGTTCCAGCAACTCCACTGCAAATGGCGGTTGGGCTCTTGGCTACCTACCATGTCCCATTTGGCACAGGGGCAACTCTCTCTCCCACTGCTGGTCTCTGGTGCTGCAGCTCCCTGTTGGGGAAGATCCCACAGGTGTGGCACAGCCTTCCTTCTCAAACACCTCCTGAGTAGCTAAAGTCCAGTCACAAAGGCCAAGACTCTGACTCTCCTCTCCACAGAAAGAACTTCGTCCTTCTCCCCACCCTTTCCTGCTCCTTAGGCAGCACTGCTTTGAGAGAGGACATGGCAATGCAAGATGCAGCCAAAGGAGATGGCAGAGGTGGGTCTACCACCGTGTGCAGTACGGTGGGAATGCCATATTATAGCTTCTCTCTGGGCCTGGATAGGAGTGATGCCTAGCCGACTCCACACCTATCAGAGAGGTGACTGCCAGGTCACAGTAGCACAGCTCCTCACATGGCCACTCACTCAGGATGTAGGGGGGTGTCTGGCTTCAAGCTTTGTTTTTCAGAATAAATTATGTCTTCCTTGGGATTTTATTGCAATGCCTGGCTGATGGAAGGGAAGTTCCTTCAATCCAGACAAATGGGAAGGGTTTATCCCTGACTGGGGCTCAGAGGACATTCCATCCATCCTACCCTAAGTCCTATGAGGATGCCAGTTGCCTTTCGGAAAGCAGACTCTTTCTTCTTCTTTAGAACTCATAATTGCAGTTCCAAATATTTTTTCTTTTTTTACAGTGAAAGTTTTCCCAAAACATTCAGCTAGGGCTTTGCTTTTTCCAAGTGTACAGGAATTTTTGTTTTCCTACCAAAAACATTCCTTGGTGGAAGAGTTTTGATGCCCTTTTTGCCCTTCCTCATGTCTCCTTCTCATACATCTCTGTGGAAAATCCACATGTATCCAAACACAACAGTGTTATTTCAGCACCCTCTTCTCTAGACTATTTGTAACCTCTAGGCTCCATGGGGATGGGCCCCAAAGTGACTACACCTCCCATAATCGTCTCCTGGAGCTTAGCAAGGCAAGGACACAGCTCCATACTTCAGCATTTCTCTTCCCTAGGACTTGGCCAAACACAGGTCTCCCACCTAGAGCATGTTGATTATGGAGACAACACTGGCCTGAAAGATTGTAAGGATTGTTCCAGAGTGGTGACACAATTTATGCTTCCAGAAAGGGGTGTGCCTAGCTGTGAGCTCAAGGATACTCCATCCCATAAGGTGTCACAGCTCAGCTCTTCACAACTTTTCTTTCACTGCTATCATTGGAGAAGGTCTTCTAGCTCACGCTCTTCCTGCATGGGTGGTACAAAGAGTGGCCAAGAAATGGAAATCAAGTTATCTCTAGTAAAGCAGGCCCATGCATACTGGGGAAGCCCAGGACCCAGGTAAGAATGATCCCAAACATCTGCCCTGCTAAGGTAGAACTAGAGTCTCTGCCTGGGACAGGAGATAAAACATACTCAAACCCAGACAAGGGTTGACCAAAATCTTCCTGCATGGGTGGTACAAAGAGTGGCCAAGAAATGGAAATCAAGTTATCTCTAGTAAAGCAGGCCCATGCATACTGGGGAAGCCCAGGACCCAGGTAAGAATGATCCCAAACATCTGCCCTGCTAAGGTAGAACTAGAGTCTCTGCCTGGGACAGGAGATAAAACATACTCAAACCCAGACAAGGGTTGACCAAAACCCAACTAGAACTTAATTTGGCTACTGCAGTAAAAGACAATAAAAAAATGTTTCTATAAATACATGCATGAGCTGGAAGACAGAGACAGGGAGCAGAATGAAGCCCCCATAATCCAGCGGGAAAGGGGTAGTGACCTGCTACACCACTTAGACATACACAAGTCTACGGGACCAGATGGGATCCACCCAAGGGTACTGAGGGAGCTGGCAGAAGTGCTCACCAAGACACTTTCAATAATTTGTCAGCAGTCCTGGCTAACTGGGGATGTCCCAGTTGACTGGAGGTTAGCAAATGTGACGTTCAACTACAAGAAGGATCCGGGGAACTACAGGCCTGTCAGTCTGACCTTGGTGCCGGGGAAGGTTATGGAGCAGATCATCTTGGGTGCCATCCCATGGCATGTACAGGACAACCAGGTGATCAGGTCCAGTCAGCATGGGTT
>NW_008794115.1:1027915-1054167 GCF_000699145.1 Aptenodytes forsteri | reverse complement strand
CGGAAAAGGACCTGGGGGTGCTGGTCGACAGCCGGCTGAACATGAGCCGGCAGTGTGCCCAGGCGGCCAAGAAGGCCAATGGCATCCTGGCCTGTATCAGAAATAGTGTGGCCAGCAGGAGTAGGGAAGTGATCGTGCCCCTGTACTCAGCACTGGTAAGGCCGCACCTCGAATACTGTGTTCAGTTTTGGGCCCCTCGCTACAAGAAAGACATTGAGGTGCTGGAGCGTGTCCAAAGAAGGGCAACAAAGCTGGTGAAGGGTGTAGAGCACAAGTCCTGTGAGGAGTGGCTGAAGGAACTGGGGTTGTTTAGCCTGGAGAAAAGGAGGCTGAGGGGAGACCTCATCGCTCTCTACAACTACCTGAAAGGAGATTGCAGCGAGGTGGGTGTCAGTCTCTTTTCCCAAGTAACAAGTGATAGGACAGGAGGAAACAGCCTCAAGTTGTGCCGGGGTGGTTTAGATTGGATGTGAGGAAAAATTTCTTTACTGAAGGAGGGGTTAAACATTGGAACAGGCTGCCCAGGGAAGTGGTTGAGTCACCATCCCTGGAGGTATTTAAAAGATGTGTAGACGTGGCACTTAGGAACACAGTTTAGTGGTGGACTTGGCAGTGTTTGGTTAACGGTTGGACTCAACAGTGTCTGTGTGGACACAACAGACAGATGGCAAAATCTTACAGGCCATTCTCTCCATTAATGGATCTAATTAATGGAGCTAATTAATAAGATTATTTCAGAGGAAAGTTTACTTCACTTGTACTGAAAGGAGGTTATGAATGAACAGCAAAAATCAAAGACGCTGTTTAAATGGCCCTTACTTTCACAGAACTGACGATACTCAGGCTGAAAACATGGAGGCAGCAGAATAGGTAGCTTTTTCCAGGGCTTCAAATCTGAGTCCATCCCGGCCATATGAAGTCACTATCTGGAATCCTTTTTATTATAATGATTTAGTACAATTATATCACATACATTTGTATTTGGAAATAATTAACAATAATTAATTAATAAGGAACAGGGAGCTCAAGGCTGGTTGTTGCAGTTTAAGACCAAATTGAAAGTGCAGAGACTAAATGGAGTTGGATACCAAAACACTCTAGTCATGGATATGTGTAATGTTAACGATGAGTAACATGACTTCCCTGTTCCACAGGACAGATTGTGCAGTCCAGGAGAGAAGTTGGGTTGGCCACTGTAGTGGTTCCTGACATAAATTCCTTGCCCTGTGTGGGAGACCACATGGTCTGGGAGAGAAGTCAGGTGGGTCAGTGCAGCAGTTCCAGCCCTGCTGTGTGTAGTCTGGGTGTAAGGATGTGGGGTCCTCTCTGTTTATCCCAAGGGATTCCTGTAATATCCCCATTTTCTCTCCAGGTCTTTGCTTGAGGTCTCTTCTGAGTCTATCTGGATTCTCCCCAGGTTTCTCTAGTCTCTCCCCATATTATGTCTCTCTGGGCTCTCTCTTTGAAGTCTCTTCCAGGTCTCTCTTGAGTGACTCTGGACAATACCAGTTACAGACTGGTAGAGAATGCCCGATTCCTGATTGACTCATCCAAATTCTCTCATTTGGCTCTTGCCTCACTGGCATTCACAGTCTGCCCTTTCTAAAAGTATCACAACACATTTGCAACTTTCACATCAATTAACAGGTTGTTTATTCTTAAATAGTTCCCTTATTCTTCTCTATTCATTTATAGCTAAATTTCAGCCAGGACCAACCCATAACACCTGCCACACAATCTAGCCCATATTCTATACACAATCCTGTATCTCTTCCTACAGATTCATTCCATGTAATCATCAGCAAGTTCCAGTCATCCTCATGGCTTGTGCAACTAAGCAGGTTTCCAACCATCCTGTCGATATTTCTACCATGGCTAGGACCATTGTTCCTTGGAGGCAGACTTGGGGAGTCGGTTAATATAGTCAACTTGCCAACAAGCTTCACCAAATTTCCGCATATTCTTTCAGGTGTAAGCAAAAGGTAATTTCCTCTGCCAGGCTTCCTTTACTACAGCACATACTTCACAGTCCCAAATGACCTGGGTAGTCATTGCTAGTGGTAAATCTATCCCTCATTCTCTGGCCCAGTGACGGGTATCATCTTGGCCTCTACGGCCTGCCATCTCATGGGCCCATTGGGCCATGACAGATTCTCCTTTGTGTTGCCAGTTTAGGTTCATTGTTGTAACCAGGGCTGTGGTGTCCCCCTTTGTACATTGGTTGGCTTTAGTGTTTTGGCACTCTTCTGTGTCTCAGTTGTTTGGGATGTATGCAGTCACATGATGTATGAATACTCATCTTTGCTGCAGGCAATCTGTTGCCATACCTTGGTGATCCAAATGGGTTTAACTCAACCTTCCCATCCTTGTTTCTTCCTGTGGTTCTATCTATCCCTACTCAGCATTGGCCATCAACAAAAAGTCAGCGTAAACATACATTGTGGGACACTTTTCCTGTTAGGTATTTCTAGGGCTAATTGCATAGCCTTGGCTTCTGAAAACTGACTGAATTGTCCTGTTCCACTCCATACAGCCACATAATGGGTGAGGGTACTCCATACTACTGCTTTGTGTGCAGGGTGTTCTTTATTTCCCAAATGTGCTCACTGAGTCATCAAGGCAGTCCACTCGTTCCAAGTATGGGCAGTAGCATGGTGGATGGATGCCACCCCTTCTTTGAACATCCAGTGCAGTACAGGCAATTGGAGCACTTATGTAAGCCATTGTTCTGTTCCTGGTATTTGAGATGCTGCTTGGACTCTTTCATAGGTGGAAAGGGTCTTATTCTCTTGAGGTGTGTAATTAGCTTCTGACCCCTGGTGGCTGTAGCTCCAAAATCTCAGTGGTCAGCCTTGGATTCATTGGAGTTCCTTTGCCACACACTCCAGGAGATTACAACATCTCCTGACGTGATATATAGGATATCTTGCACTTATCACCAGTTTGGATAGGGCCCAGGGCTATTTCCTGTGCCACTTCCAGCTTCACTTGTTGGAAGGCTTGCTGTTGCTTGGGTCTCCACATAAACCAATCTTGCTTACACCACTGTTTATAATGATTTCGCTAGTTGACTGTATCCAGCAATGTGCATTTGTCAGAATCCTACCATTCCAAGGGAATGCTTGAGCTTCCTTTTTGTTGGTAGCTTTGGGAAACATAGTAATCTTTTCTACCACTTCACTGGATATGTCATCTTCCATTTTACCCCTAGTAATTGTATTTCTGTGTTGGACTTCAGACTTCTTGATGGCACACCTGGCCTTCGCAGGATTTTAATGACAGCTTAACCTTTTTTCAAATATTTAATCTTTTGTTTGTCCCCAGAGTATGATGTCATCAGCGTACTGCTGGTGTTTAAGGGCACTGCCCATCTCTAAGGTTTCTTGAATCAGTCCATGGCAAACAGTGAGCTTGTGTTTTCACTCCTGGGGTAATTGATTCCAGGTGCACTGGATTCCTTCCCAGGTGAAAGCAAACTGAAGGGAATTCCCAGTCCCTTCCGTTATGGGAATGGAAAAGAATGTGCTGGCTATGTCAGTGCTGGCATACCATTTTACTACTTCTGCATCCAACTCTTACTGCAGCTGGAGCATGTCTCTTAAACTAAACCCTGAAATTACTCCCCTATTCCTGTCTACTTCCTTGGAACTAAAGTTTAGCCAAGTCCAACCCAGGTCAACTGCCACACTGGCCAAAATAACAAAGCTTGTTTTCAAACCTGCATTGTAGCTGGGTCTGTGTGGTGTTCCATATGCCCCCCAATGCTAAATGCAGTGCCTGCTCCAAACCCACTTTGACAGGCTGCTCCCTGCTGCCGCTGCAAACCAAATGGTAGTGATGAAGATGGGAAGGTGTTGGTGGTAGAAGAGGCCTAAGCAAACTCTGACCCTCATCAGATTGACTGACAACAGAAAGGCTCTGCCAAAATCCCTACCACCCAATCCCCAACACTGAGCTTGCAGCACCAGAACACCATCAGTGGGCTCCAATGATACCTTCCAGAGTTCCCATGGGGAAACTGGAGAGCAATGCAGGAGGGAGAGCTCAAGCCATCAGCAGCCTGAGGTGATGCAAAGCACCAGATTAGAAGTAGCAGCAACATTTCTCTCCTTGTAGGCCAGGTACCCAGGCCCTGGGATACCCCTCCTTTTGCCTTGTCTTCTTCCAGCTAAACCAGCCTGATTCCCACTACCTGTCCTCATACGTCATGTGCTCCAACCCCCAGACCATCCTAGAGGCCCTGCTCTAGACTTGTTTCAGTTTGTCAACATCTCTCCTTGTACCCGGAGACACCCAAACCAGACACAGTATCCAGATGCAGCCTTACCAGTGCTCTGTAGAGGAAATAATCACTTCCTTCCACCTGCTGGCTACACTTCCCACTCCTGACTGCAGTAGGCCTTCATGACTGCAAAGGCAGACTGCTGACTTCTGTTCAGCTCCTTGTTACTTTTCTCCCACCGGTGACCCTCCAGTACGTCCTTTTGCAAAGGGTCAGCGCATCCCAGTGCAGGACTGCCTTTATGGAACTCCAGGAGGTTCATGCTGGCCCATTCCTTGTGTCAAGCAAGCTCCCTCTGAACTTCCTTCTAGTTTATCAACAGCTAACAGTCATCTCCAAAATGTGGACTGCCAGATGGAGTCAGTCCAGGATGTCTGTTTGAGACACAGACATAGGAGAGTCATTGGATTTATTCTTGAATAAACTCTTCCTGCTACACTTTGACCTTTAGCTGACAGGGAAACAGTCCTTTTCTGGTGGCAAAATGGCTTGACTCAAAACAGGGGAGATGCTGATATCAGTCCCACAAAGTTACTTCTCTGAGTGGTGTGGCTGGCAGTAGGAACCCTGAGATTTTTTTCTGTGGCTTGATAGTGCTGTAGGCTATGCTGTAGTAATTGCATAGACCCCAGAAATAGAAGTCAATGACAGAAATGCCACATCAGCTTTGCTTATAGGTAGGCATTGAGGACCCTGTGTGCCACTCAGGGCAATACCAGGACCAAGGAAAGCTCTGACAGTCTGGCACAGAATGCAACATTTTGTTTTTCCTAGGCTGCTGCAATGTCACAGTAATACTAATCCCCGAACCAAGCTTAGGAACAAAATTGAGCCCTGCAAAGCTGCAATTAAGCTACGGTATTTGTGTCTTGGAACTGTCAGCAGCAATAAATGCAATCCAGGGACCCTGAAAGACACTTAAGAAAGCATAGGCAATGTTTGGATTGATCCTGACACTGAACTAACTACAAGGTCCAGAGCACTGACGTCAACACAGCAAATCTGAATTGTGGGTACGTGGTTCTCAGAGTGAGCTCAAGGCCCGAGACAGACAATAACATGCTTCAGAAAATGGGATTGTACATGGTCATCCCTTGCAACCTATGAACATCGTTTTTCAGTAGGACTTCTACTTGCTTTGTTTCAGACCAACAACTTTGTTCAGCTGCTGCCATTTAGAATCATAGAATCATAGAATATTTTCGGTTGGAAGGGACCTTTAAAGGTCATCTAGTCCAACCCCCTTGCAATGAGCAGGGACATCTTCAACTAGATCAGGTTTCCTTCCTTCTTCCCTTCTTACTGGGGACTCCAGCAAGAAGGAATAAGAGGAAGCAATTAGCAGTGTTTTATGTGGGATCATTGCAGATCATTAAAAAGGAAAGAATGTACGAAAACCAGTTGACTCTCCACTGTTCATTCCCTCCTCCCCTTGCTCAGACCAGGAATGCAGACAGGTCTGTTTCATTTCTGTTTTGTTTTTCCTCCTCTCCAAGGAGCTAGTGCAGCAGTGTGTTGGGTGGGGTTTGTTTGTTTATTTATTTATTTATTTAAATAAGTGTTAAGACCTTACTTGTTCTGCTCAGGCACCACCTGAGGACAGCATGAATAACTAACAGCAGCAGAGGACCAACTGAGTACCCCAGAGTGTAGCTTAGCAGTGCAGCAGGGTGAATATGGAATCATAGCCTGGATGAAGGATGGCATTTGCAGCCTCCACCAACATTGCCACCCAGTGTTTGTTTTGCCAACTTGAGCCATGACAGCAAGAGAAAGGGCAAATCTTGAGCCTTATTGTGGTGGTGAGGAGCAGCACATAAATGTGTCATCCTCCAAGCAGTTTTCCTCAGAGCATAGACTCAGGTCATGTTCTCTGAGAAGCTGGAAATGTGTGTTTTGTACCTTTGCACTTAAGAGAGCCCTGCACTTTGCATCCTGGCTCTAAAGACTTAATTTCAGAGTCAGAGAATAAACTATTATCAAGAACAGAACCCATGGTGATGACTGTACTTCCACAAACCTTAATGATTTTTCCAATTATGAAAGGAGCTGTGAGATGTAATCTTGGCCACTAAAACTCTCCTACCCATCGTACAAGATGTTCCCAGCTCGGGGCTTTCATCATGCTGTGAAATACTCATCAAAATAGAAGCCTAATTAACACATCTTATAAAGTCTGCAAAAAGTGATTCACCAGTGTTACACAGTAAAAAGCAATAACTAGATTCCTTGAGCACCTCAAGCAATTGGACAGCAATGTCCTTCACCCACACACCTCTGTTGTTTTGGCACAGCCCTTGCAAAGGTCCATATTGTCAAGAGAATTACTCAGGATAGAACTGAGCTATATGATTTTCCAGACTCCAAACCAGATTATAGCCTAATGATTACTTTCACTACACAGTTAAGACCCACAGACACAAGTTGTTCTGAAAGGCCGCTTCAACTATTAGCTGTTCAAGACAACCTGAGTACACATTGACAATGAGAGGAAGAAAAGGGAGAGGTTTATAATTTTTTTTTAAATAAACTTTTAATGTGTTATATAGGCATGATCGCTATGAGATCTTCCACCTATACGCAATACTACACACTGCAACACACTGTATTTTCACTGTACATTAAAAAGTCTGGGAAGAATATTCCTTCACTGGAAAAATATCATACAATCACTTAAATAAACAAAGACAACATTACAGTGCAAACAAAATCCTGGTTTTATTTATTCTGCAATTACTGAGTACTTTCTAAAAGTCTTTTTAAATAATAATCAAAAAACCTTCCCACAGACAACCAACATTTTCTGAGATGATTTCCTCTTGCTGAACCAAGAATCCTGTTCTGATCCTTGAAGCTGTAATAAACTGTATACATGTTTGTATGATGCATATTGACCTGATTTGTATGAAGCAAGGGATCCCAAACCAAAATCTGCAGACAGCCATAAAGTGGCACCTGCTGGTTTCAGCTGACTTTCGATCAAGCCCATGACAAGAAAGATTCAGTACAACAGTCATCTCCATGAGCTAAAGACAATGTGCTTAAGGAAGTCTGGCAAGGCCTTGGTTAACGATAATGTTGGTTTCTACTGGTAATATCTGTTAGAGAGAGTAGGGGCTTACTTTTTATTACAGAAGAAGAAAAATGGCCATAGAACAGCAACAATGCCAGATTCTCAAAAATGCACTTCAACATGCAAAAAGAAGGAACATGACATATTTCTGTCCCAAGGGGCATGATGGAGTTGCCAGAGCCCACACATGCAAAGACTCTGACAGCAGTGGATGCAATCTGATTCCTAATCCCTGCGAGCTCTGCCATCTTCATGAACTCCTACTCTGGTGAGAGAAGAATATGCTAACTTAAAAGTGCCTGTATGCTTTTGCCAATGGGGTGATGTTAAGAGGAGAATGAAGAGTTCTGCAAAGACTTCAGGGAAATAAAAGGTGCATGCAGGTGAATACATGAAAAAGAGGATATTTGGTTTCACTTGGAGAGGAATGTTGTCTCTTTCTACTCCATTGTGCCACCCTTCTCTCAGAAAACCAGTAAGAACCTAGTCCAATGCAGCTTCAAATTTGGGGTGAGATAGGGACAGCTTGTCCCACTACTGTTGCTGCAGAGAATGACACTGGGCTCCTCACATATGTGTGATCCACTCCTGTTCAAACTGTGTTGGATGTCATATAAAGAACAAGGCAGGCTTAAAAGGAAGCAGAACATTAATCACCGATGACATTATATGGGACATCCTTGAGGTTCTTATCAGATTAGACAATACAATGAAGCACTACTTTTACAGGCAGTAAGTGGTTATTCCATTACAATTTTCAGATTTGCACTTCTTTCTAAGCATACAGAAAAGGGAATAGTAGGTAAGAAAGCTGAATTAAATAACACACAACTTCACAGTCCTATTGCAGTCTGCAAAATACATAAACTGCGTATAACCAGTTTGCTCCTACAACAGCTGATGGGTTAACGTGGAACATTCTAGACATAGGTGGGAGATGGCACAAAGTGAGGACTACTGGGCTATTGATTACCCAGTTCCAATTTCTGCACAATTATATTTTTTTCACTTATCCTATTCAACGAGCACACAGAGCATGTAGAAAATATCCCTCAAGTGGATGGGCACTGAGTTGGCAGGACCAAAGTACAGAGCAGCTTCTGCAGTGCTTCTGGCTGACAGTGATTGAAATATAGCAGGGGGCTTCTGCTCATGGTGAAAATGAACACTGGCCAGAAGGTATGTGTCAAGGGACCATGTTTTAAGAATGCCTTGGTACACCAGAAAAAAACCTTCTGCTCTGCTACATACTGCCGTTCTCATTTACACAGCTGCAAAAGCCATCTTATGAAAAGGCAGTGTGACACACACTTGTTAGTCTGCTACCTCAGTGAGACAACTGTTTGATCCAGATGAATGAGCAAGTGAAGATTTTGCCTACTAAAGCTTTATAAAAGCCTTTGACCACCCTCATGCATAAATACTAACCTGCATATTAAAATGATTCATTCTCAACTACTTAAAACATTACAGTGTAACTACCCCAAGCAGAATTAGCTGCCTGCATCTATGAATGAAACCTGCAAATGAAGACAGTAACTCTTAAGAGATTATTGTACCAAAAAGGGTAAAAATGTATAACAAACTACTTTTTAATTACATTCCCTATTCATAAATAATTGACCATGATTTGCCGTCACAAAATTATTTTAAGATAAAATGTGTGCCTAATAGGAGTTCAACATTTGACTACCCCAAGAAACTGCATTAAAAACCCAAAACCCACCGAGCTAAGTGACCAGAGCCACAGGGACTTGCCTGCTAAGCAGCTCCTTCTCAGCTCCACCAAGAACACCCTAGGGTTCCTCAGAGTCACATTACTCTTTCACATGGAGAAGTTTCTCAGGGTAGCAAGAGAATAAAAGTTGCTGGTGTTTTACTGCTAAGAAGAACTTGTTGATTCTGCTCAAAACATGGAGGAAGAACTTTCACTGGGAAGTACTTTCATTCACAGAGAAGCTCTGGGAAGGTTATCTGTTCTCCTTGCACTAAAATAAGATTTCTTTCTCTCATGTAGAAGCACAGTTCTAGAGGCATGATGCAGCATAAAAGTACCATACACACAGTCCCATACACAACTCTGCAGAGCGCTCATGTTCCCAAGACTAAAGGCTGCCACTCTCCATCACAGACTCAAGCACTGAATTCTGGCAGTGAATTCTGTGGAACCCAGCTTACCTCTCACCTCCCATCCACAGGAAGGGGTGAGACTAGGTTATTAGAGGGTCCGCACAGCCACAGGGTAGAGCAGTGACAAGTGTTCTGCTCCTTTTATAGGCAGCTTTTTTGTGGTGTAGTAGTAGATGACTTCAGGAACGCTGTCGAAGGGAGGGCTGTTCTGACCCAGGATGTATTTCTCTTTGGTTTTCATCAGTTTCATGTGCATAAAACCTTGACTGCTCCTGCAAGGAAAGCAAAGCGTTAGTTCATGTTTGTGCATAGGGAAGAGGGGAGCAGCACCACGACAGGCTCTCCTTCACAATATAGGGGAATGTAGGAGAACAAAATGCAAGTAGTTGCTGGGTGACAGGCCAAGACAGTGGCCAGACTCTGACAGACAGTGACTCCTAGCTGCAAACCCCCAAGGACAGTCCAACACAAAGCTAGTATTTTGTTTTCACCACCTGTGCTCTCTGGATCCAGATGCAAGGCTGTCTTACCCTGGAATTGATCCAGAGGCATGCCAGAGGACAATCCCTTTCCTGTCCCCCCCAGTGTTTTCCTGTAAACATTTACTTTTCACTACAGCCAATCATTATTTCTGGACCAAAAGGTGTCATTGGTTTTGGCCTGTCAGAGGCCTGCGGCTCTCTTCATAGACACATAGGCAGACCATGGACCTCACTCAGATGAGGCAAGGCCTGCCGTGTCCTGTCCTGTGGAGACTTCAGGACAGACCACACCCATCCCACCCTAGCAGCAACTGCCCAGAACACGGCTACGTGCAGAACATGGTGGCTTCAGCTGGGAAAACTTCCTCAGATGAGCCCATTCCCAAGATTAATGGCATAAAGACTTTCACCTGCACTGTACTGAGTGATGAAGGCTGCTATCCTGCAGCCTTTCTGCAGGCAGAAACCAGTTGTGACTTCCACACCTAGAAGACCTGCCTGCCCACACAGCACAATGCCTCTTTGAGTGAAGGCTCATGATTACACAGGGAAGAGGGAAGTGGCACGGTAACTGCCCTGTCTGCTCCTGCAAAAGCAACCCATCCCACATAATACCACTCTGATGGGTAGGACCCACACTGCCATATAGTACAGTGGGTAGTAGAGCTGACCTCATCTCTTCCCAGCAGTGACCCTGCAGTGTCGGCTGTCTTTAGCATGTCATACAGGCTATTTTAAGAATGTAGAGTTTAGCCAGGGCAAAACAAAAGCAAAGGACACCTCCTACGCTTCAAGATGTTAAATGAGGCCTAGAGGGTTTTTACAGCTTGCTTGATGCCCCACTCCCTAACTTTCTGGCTCTAAACCATTGTTTCTTCCAAGGATGTCCAGGGACAAAGACGAGAGTGTTAAAACTGGAGCTGGTCTATGTCAGCAAGGAAACCCAGTTTATGATGACACAGAAAGCTACAGCAGGAAAACAAATCATGCCATGTTAAAAGCAGCTTCTATAAAATCTGCCATTTTCTAATTAGCAGGCGCAGCATTCCCACTGGAAGTGCTTGTAGAAGAATCAAGCTCATATCTTTCAGATATGTTCAACAATTCTCTGATGAAGTGACCGTTTCTGGTGAGCAGAAACCACTGCAGGCACTGTAATTATAGGTCTACACACTTAAAATCTTGCTTTAAATACCAGTTTCTTAGAGGAAAAAAATCTCTTTTGAATCATAATTGCTATTTTCTTTAAGCAAGAGTGGCATCTTTAAATACTTTATTATGAGGACAGATGTCACTTCCTTCAGTTCACTATGCATCTGCTTTGCTACAAAATGCCTTAAAACTGTGCAGATAAATTAATAGACTCACAGGTGCATGCCAATTTCAGAAGTACAGCAAGAACTGGAGAATGATCTGCCAAGTGCATTTTAATGCAGAAAGGGCAAGGACACATGCCCTTTTTAAAACAGAAGGAAAATGCATATAATGTAACCAAACTGCTACAAGCCATGTATTCATGACAGACAGCTGTTGCTTCTGTAACAAGGACCTCTGTAGATACTTAGGTTTGGGTAGTACATAGTCATTGAGCTTACAGTATATGATGTCTATGGCTACCAGAATTCCACAAATGAACAAGAAGCATCTCCTCTGTGTCATGACAGATCAGCCTTTTGGGAGGCCACACTATTTGTGAAGATGAGTGAAAAAGAATGTGACCTAGAAGTTATGGATAGCAGCCTAATGGAATTCAACCAAGGCAAATAGAAACCTTCTGCCCTTGGGATGGAATAAACCCAGGCAGCAGTGCAAGCTGGGGCATGACTGGCCAGAAAAGGAACAGTGGTGGACAGGACACAGAACATGATTCAAGTCTGCCCATGAAGGCCTATGGCAGCCTGGGCTGCATAGCAACAGTGTAGAGAGCTGCTGGAAGAAAGTGACTACTTCCTCTACAGAGCACTGATGAGGCTGCATCTGTACCTGTACCTGTAACTGGTGTGAGGGCCCCCCATAAAAAAGAGAAGCCAACACTGGAGCAAGTCCAGAGCAGGGCCACTAAACATGGTCTGGGGGTGGGAGCACATGATGTACGAGGATAGGATGAGGAAACCGTGTCTGTTCAGTCTGGAGAAGAAAAGGTGAGGTGGAGGGTGTCAGGTTGCAGTCATCCATTGCCTAAATAGAAGAGTTACAGAGAAGATGGAAGTTTCTCAGAGGTACATGATGACGCAACAAGGACAAGCTGCAACAAGAGCTCCCACTGGACATAAGGAAAAGCTTCTTCCTCATGAGAGTGGTACAGACATGGGACCAGGCTCAGACAGGTCGGGAGGTCTCCATCCTCACAAGTTTTTCCAAATTTGCCTGTACAAAGCACTCAGCAACCTGACGGGTGTGTCCTGCTTGGAGCAGGGGGTTGGACTAGACACCTCCAGAGGTCCATTCCCAACTAGATCTCTGTAGGAGTCTATGATTAATCTTTACCATTTGTATATTTTTAGAAACCACTAAGTAGAGCTTCTAGTTCAACAACAATTTTGATTTGAAACATTTGTAAAAATCTACTATTAAAGAAAAAAGATCAAAAAAAGAATCAAAGAAACCTGTGAAATTAAATTTCAGGACTCCTAAGTAAAACTTTCCTGAAATTGAAAATGTGGTTTTTTTGTGCAAATATTTCACAACAAAGCACAATAAAATCCACCTCCATTTCAAGCTAGGCACAAAACACTATTAAGGGCAAGACTTGCAAAAGGGACAAGTTTTGACACCTGAGAGGTTCAAGAAAGTGAGAAGTCAATCCAATGTGATGGCAGAGACTACAAGGTGCAGGCTGCATGGCAGATTGCTCACCTCCTGCTGTTTGGTTTTGCCCTTTGCCAACCAGCCAACAGGGATGACATCACCTTGCAACTGTCTGTAGAGAAATCTTATAGTTAATGGGGACAGGACTGTAGACAAGCTATTGTCCTGCATGCAGGTCTACCCCAGTCTGACACAAATGTTGAGGAGCCAGCTATCCTAAAGTGGGCAGAAGAGCAACTACTGACTCCTGGAAGCGGGGAACATGGTACTTTCCCGTGCACTTGTGCATTTTAGAATAATAAATTCTTCCCTTTTTTTTTTTTATTTTATAGGTGCCATCTAAAAATTAGCAGCTCAGACCTGGGAAAGCAAAATCTGATTGCATGGAGAAAGGATGAAAACACTTTAGCATAATGGGCTTACCAGACAAATACAATGGAGACCATCTCCATCAATAAGCTAAAGCCATGGCCAGCTAAGAACCAGCTCCTTTGGGGTAAGTAACCTATTCTATTCTATTCTATTCTATTCTATTCTATTCTACATAATGGGCTTACCAGACAAATACAATGGAGACCATCTCCATCAATAAGCTAAAGCCATGGCCAGCTAAGAACCAGCTCCTTTGGGGTAAGTAACCTATTCTATTCTATTCTATTCTATTCTATTCTATTCTATTCTATTCTATTCTATTCTATTCTATTCTATTCTATTCTATTCTATTCTATTCTATTCTATTCTATTCTATTCTATTCTATTCTATTCTATTCTATTCTATTCTATTCTATTCTATTCTATTCTATTCGCCGCTTCAGCTCCATTTGGACCAGTGCTGTGGCTTGGCAGTCAGAGCTTCAGACCGTTTGCTTACAATCAAGGCAATATTTCTGCTGCTGTTTTTTCCCTTCACAGCAAAGCAGCTGAAGTTTGGCATGAATTAATAGTTCTGTGATCGTATTGCTTCACCAAAGTACCGTCTATGTCTCATAGTGATGCTGCACAAGGCAGCTCCAGCAGCCCTACTTCTTATCAAAAGAAGAATCTTGTCAATTTCTCTTCCTTTGATAAAGTATGTTTGAAGAGCAAGCTGCAGTCACAGAGAACTCCCCAGCAGGTAACACATCTCATTAATGTATGCAATCTTTAATGCAATTCACACCAATGCTGAGTATCACTCACTGTCATAAAAAAGAGAATTTTTTGTTCAAGAAGACTATGAAACACTGGCAATGAAATTGACCCTGGTAACAAAATCACCCACTCCTAAAAAGCAAGATATTTAATAATACATTACATAATTCTGCAGGTGCTGATGCATATTACCGGCAGCCAGTATGCACCTCTTACACCTCTTCCTTTTCCTTGTAATTGCTCAATAAGTTTTTCATGAAGAATATAGGGCAATACTTACACTAAATCAATTCCTTTCATGATAGATGACTTAAAAACACTTGCATACAAAACTGATATGACTGGAGGTAGAAGGGTCACCCTCATCTCTCATAAACAGTAGTATGCAATCCACATACAGTTTGCATTTTGAGGGCTAAAACTCCGTCACTGTTTTCTAAGAATTCTATCTTATTTCACGGCAATGGGATGTCACCCCACATCCCTTCTTTTCAGGCAGTTTGCATTACAATTTCTAAGGGGTGTAGTCCTGCAATGTTAGAATCAATAACAAAGCAAACTGACTTGTGGGGTAGAAGGATTAAGCTCAATGAATGAAGGAACTCTCCCTGCGTTCACTGAATCATCATTTTATCATCACAGCCCTCTGTGACAGTTGGCTCATTTAGCCATTGAAAGCTGACTGCCTAAGACTAACAAACCTGGAGATTTTATTTGCAGATAGCTTTTCTGTTAAAACCAACTGCTAACCAGGATCTTTGTGGAACATCCCAGATGATTCAACTGTCAATTGGCCATGTGCAGATGAAAACCTGTGAGGTTATCTTCATTCAGTTATCAGTAACCTTCAGTCATCTTCATTCTCAGCTATCTCCTCTGATTATTCAGTGACATCTCTAACAGCCCTCAGTCAACCACTAGCTCCCATTTTCTTTTCAAGGCAGTATGTTGGAAAACTGGGAGGAAATGGATGGCCATCTAACATAGCATTTTGACCGTTGAAAAGTGGTTATTTACCACCTCCATACTGCCTCATGTCCTACCTCCTTTGTATCTTCTCCCCTTCAGCAAATGTGGTGTTTCTTCAGCTTTTAGAGTTAGAGCAGGTTGAAACCTAGAGTTTCCCTTTTGCAGGTCTTCCCCTTAACAGTGTTTTGTGGCTGGTTTGAAATGGAGGTGGATTTTATTATAGTTTCTTGTGAAATAATTCCACAAAAATCGTATCCCAATCTATTTCTCCCCATGTATTTCTATGTTTTTTTGGTTCTCCTAAAAGAACAGAATTACTTTCATTAGGTAAAACCCAGTCTCAATGGAAAGCCCTCAGAAATGGATTTCAGAGGTCATTTTGTGTGAGGGTTGAGGAAGAGTAGAGGTGGCAACTGGGAGCTGTGTGAAATTGACCTCAAAGCTTTGCAATGTCAAGCATGCAAATTTTCTGTTCATAAAGGAGAAGAACTGAGAGGCAAGAACATTCAGTCAATGAACTGATTTTACTGATTGGTAGTGTTTGTAGCCAATAGTTATCACCACGTTGTTAATGATGGGCTGAGTTCTAATTTCTAGCCTGGCTACTTTTCTGGATGTCCAGAACTCTTTAAATTGAGCATTATTCCAGGCTTACTGGTGGATGAAAGCAAAGATTATGTTTTCAAATAATTTCCTCCTTCACTCCCTTCCTGCCTCCTTTTAGTTTCCAAAAAGTTACATTGTGAATCCGTTATCTGCCTTCCTTGTTCCAAGTAAACCAGCTGAACTGTCACTAGTTGCAGCTAGAAATATCAAATGAGATATTTCTCATCTTCTAGAATGAAGAACAAATTAAGTTGGAAGAAAGTCAGCTTAGCACCTTGAAACCATGCCCTTGAATTAAACACTTCCAAGTTTATAGGATTTGAAACTGTTCACATCTACACTAAGGATCCTTCTGTGCTGCCTCCCCCTCCCCATTTGTTCTTGAAGTCTGTCTTACAGACTCCCCTCTTCTGGTATGCCTGGACTCATAGAGAATCAGTGCCTGCTAGTAACTGGCAAGGGCAGAATGCATCTACACATGTTTAACAGCACTATTGCTGCTAGATCAGGGACTAGGATTATAGGGACACTGTTCAGAAAGGAACGTGGAAGTTGTACTCCTCCCTGTTCCTCTCCTCCAAACCCTTTCGATCTAAGCTCTGATTTTAGTATGTAGAGAGATTACTGAAATTTCGGGTAGCAATGAGGAAAAAACCTCATGACTGAACTGCTCGTAAATCAGTTTCTGCTTAGTTTTCTATGCATTGTTGGAGTCTACCTGAATAAGTACAAGTAGAACATGTGCCTGATAGTGAGTAGTCCTGGTTTTGGAATACGGCTTTCTCAGCTCTTTCAACAGCAATAACTATTAGAACCTGCCAGGCCCAAGGTTTTCAAAGAGCAGAACCTAAATGGCAATCCCAAATTCACATATGTGAACGCTGATGAAAGCCAGTGCCTTGAAGAGATGAGACATACACATTTTGCAAGAGAAGATGCTGGGACCTGACCTAAGTCATGTGATATCATTACTATATGAATTCTGAATGTCACTATGGTTTCTCAAATGTTGCAATAATTCTTTCCCAAGTTTTTGTTCAACTGAGGGAAAACAGTGACAAAACAGTGCCACCACAGACAATATTCACTCCTTCCTTTCCTTATTGCAACCGTTCCCATGAGTTTCAAATACAGGACAGGAAAATTCCTAGTTGCTAATCCTTGCAACAAATTGCTTTGGAACTCTCAAGCATCATGGTTTCTCAAATGTTGCAATAATTCTTTCCCAAGTTTTTGTTCAACTGAGGGAAAACAGTGACAAAACAGTGCCACCACAGACAATATTCACTCCTTCCTTTCCTTATTGCAACCGTTCCCATGAGTTTCAAATACAGGACAGGAAAATTCCTAGTTGCTAATCCTTGCAACAAATTGCTTTGGAACTCTCAAGCATCATACACAGACACAATTCTTCATATATGACTAATAGTCACACCTTGTTTAAAATGTTTTGCCGCATCAATGTTTACACAGACACAATTCTTCATATATGACTAATAGTCACACCTTGTTTAAAATGTTTTGCAACACAACCATAAAACCAAGTAACTTTGAATTACAGCTTTCACAGTTTTCAAAACCCAGTGAGGATGGGAAAGGAATTGTGCAGAGAGCTCATCAGACTGTGCATTGATCTTATGCCTGAAGTGTGATACAAGAATGTTCAAGAAATATTATTAGGTATTAAAACTAGTAATTTTTTCCAGAAAATGTTAATGGCTTTGAAACATCATTCATGTTCACAATCAGAAAAATTAGCCAAGCATTCCGAACACTGTTTTTGCTGAAGAAAGTGCTGTTTTGTCAGCATTCTGCATTCATTTTGATGAAATGTCACTTGGACAAGGAAAAAAGCAACAACTTTGCAGTTAACATCAGAAAAAAAAACATTCTAGCAATGTAGGAAACACATGTTGTGTTGTTTTGTTTTTCCATTCTGAAATGCTTTTCCATTTCAAAATTTTATTTTATATTATATGCTGTCACTTTGAACAAAACCTATAATATTTCATGCCAACCTACAGCAACAAAGAAATAAAATAGAATCTCCTCTGAAAAAGAAAAACCTCATTTCTGCCCCCCCAGATGAGTGATTACTTTGAAAAAATACTTTACTGGAGACATTCAGAGGCTGACCTGTCCACTACTTTTCCTGTCTCAGCTCTCTTTTTCAAGCACAGAGTATACAACACTGTAATTCTGTATCTGACAGCCACTGTCTTTATGGTACAATAAACAATGTCTCTTCCCATACTAGAAGGGCTAGCAGTGTCCATTTGCAACAGCATCCAACACGTGTGAAAACCACTCTATGGAGCCCAGGCTTCATTCTCTATAACCAATTCCTATCTGCTGCTTTGAAGGTAGTAAGGATGTTTAGTAAGGTAGTAAGGAGTTCTGCAGGAGTGTCAGAATCCTTGCTGTCTGCTAACAGACACGTCCCTATCATTACTGCTTAGGCCAACAGCAGACTACTAATACACTTTTAAATACTTTTATTCAACTGCTGATTCAGAGAGCCATCAAAAATCCCACTACCTCTTTATAAATTATATTGACAGGAAGAAACTTATATTTTTTACAATATCACAAGTTACTTTCCAAGAATATATTACATGTTTTAAATCAACTGAAAGGTACCAAGTCCAGCATTAATCCAAAACCCAGAACCTTCCCAAAGTCTATGTTCTCAATTTTGGAAAACAGGACCTCTTCTACAGATCAATCCTGCATTTTCATGATGACAAAAAACTTTGCTTGTAGTCCCCTTTGCTATTTAGGGAAAACCACATGCCTGTTTATGAGTCCACAGGATCAGGATACCAGTAGATACCATCCTCTCTGAATTCAGCTCTGTTCTCTCTCCAGTGGCAATGATTGTGCAGAAATTATCTGACAGAGCAGAAAGCAAAGCCCATGACTGTTTTTACTCACAGTTTGTACATTTAGCTGACTTGTGAAATAATCCTAATCTAAAATCGAGACTAGCCACATTTCCCAGAATTGTAATGTGAGTCAGGAAATGAAGTGGTGCAGGTGTGATGCACAATCCTGACTGAAAGAGTTAGCTATTAAAGCCCAGCTGGTGGCTGGTCTTCATTAAGCAAGATTGAAACGTAATACCCTATACTGAGATGTTGTTCTATTGTTACATTAGGAAGGCACCTCTATGAGCTTGATGTGCAGTGAAGTCATTGCTGAACACCCAAACCACACTTATAAGTGAGAGATGGCTCTCCTCTTCCCTTTGTGCATCTACTTCCACTTCTTTCACCAGCCTGTTTGCTAGTAAAGAACAGACCTAATATAAGGAGCTTGCAACTAGGCATTTCAATGGCAGCCAGAGACTGGGAGCCTTGGTCACAACATAGTTACCAGGAGTATGGAGCTCCAGTTTTTACCCAACCTTATGCAATTAAAACTGGGTTTAAGGAAAGAGTGAGCCAAAGCCCTACAACCCTGAAGGAATACACAGAACAGGAAACAAAAGGAACAATGCAGGGCTGCTGCAGAAGGTACAAAAGTATGCATAGGTGCCCCTCAAGCCTTTGGGATCATTTTGTTCTGGGAAGGTAGATCATATTCCTTCCCTCTTCTGCTATGGAGAATTTAAACAATGCTGACAAGGAGGCCCAGCTTTCTGGATCACAATCCATAGAAAGATGCTTTTTGCCTCAAACACTTGCCATCAACAATAACAATTCCTTGTTCCCAACTGAGATAAGCAACACATGAATCTGTACCTCATAAAGACCTTCTTTATGCCCGCAGAAGCAGCCAATTCACATGAAATTAATTTTCCCTGTGTAAACTATGGTATCTCAAAATAACAGATATTGACATGAACAACTTAAACTACCCTGATGAATGTTTTATCTACAGATGCATTTTAATTTGGTAACGAAGCAACTTTGATGTTTGTTTCATACATTTGGAATGGTCATTTTTGGAATTTGAATCAGACAAGAAACTCATGTGCAAATTCCCCATGCCAGTTAAGCCTGTCTGGCTCTCTCAAAGTCCACAGAACACAGAAAGCTTTCCTGCTGTTGGAAAAGATGGTCTTCAGAGATGTCTCCATTGCACAATATTCAGTTATAGTAAATGAAATTAAGCAAGTGCTACCATCTTTTAACTTTTCAAATACAGGTAATATTTGTGTAGATTCTCATTGCCAGACATTGCTGTGTTTTGGGAAACCTAAAGTTAGTCTTTTGTTACTAGAGAAAAGAAAACCATAAACCCAAAGACTAGAGTAAGAGCTTTCTTTTTAAATAAAAAAAGCTTGCCACATGAAGCTAAAGAATAGACTTTAAAGTGCTGTCACTTAATCTCAGTACAAAATCAGGGTGTCATTCTTCCTTTTTCCCTGAATCAGAAATGTATGACATTTAACTGAAAAAAATGCTGACTCACACATGCTGGTGAAGGTCCCTGAGAAGCACAAACACACCTAAAAGACAATGGTTAATATGAATGCCTGGAGGATGTGTGCAACATTTAGATAGGAATAGGTGCTGCAGTTTTTGCCCAAGAATGCTCTTAGAGACACAGAGCTACACAATTATCAGAGCTTACCTTACCCCACAAAGCAATTCCACATCCCACTGACCTATATAGATCAGCTACTTTCCCATTTCTATGACTAAATAGAATAATTTTGGCCTAAACAACAATAGAGAAAATACAGGGTGTCGTGGTTTACCCTCAGCCGGTAACTAAGCACCACACAGCCGCTCGCTCACTCCCCCCAAGTGGGATGGGGGAAAGAATCGGAAGAGTAAAAGTGACAAAACTCATGGGTTGAGATAAAGACAGTTTAATAGGTAAAGCAAAAGCTGCGCACGCAAGCAAAGTAAAACAAGGAATTCATTCACTACTTCCCATCGGCAGGCAGGTGTTCAGCCATCTCCAGGAAAGCAGGGCTCCATCACGCGTAACGGTTACCTGGGAAGACAAACGCCATCACTCCCAACGTCCCCCCCTTCCTTCTTCTTCCCCCAGCTTATATACTGAGCATGATGTCACATGGTATGGAATATCCCTTTGGCCAGTTGGGGTCAGCTGTCCTGGCTGTGCCCCCCTCCCAGCTTCTTGTGCACCTCCAGCCTTCTCAGTCGGTAGAGCATGGGAAGCTGAAAAGCCCTTGGCTAGTGTAAGCATTACCTAGCAACAACTAAAACATCGGTGTGTTATCAACATTGTTCTCACCCTAAATCCAAAACACAGCACTGTACCAGCTACTAGGAAGGAAATCAACTCCATCCCTGCCAAAACCAGGACATAGGGTCATCGATCAAGCAATGCAACCACAGATGACAAAATTACCTCATTAGATTTCAGTACCAACCCAATCAGATTTTGGAACCCTTGCTTTAATGAATCAAAATGCAAAAAGGTAGTTCTCCTACATATTGAAACACAAGTGCCTTTGGGTCCTGTAACACTCAGGTAGGCTTGGAACTGCGTTTTAGAAAAGTCAGTGTCAGTTGTCTTATTTTGTCCAGTTGTAGCCAGCATTCTGTCAGTCTCTTGACAACCTATTTCCACAGGGTGATTTTTCTTAAACCTAAATTAAATCCATATCTTTCCACTCTTTAATGGGATTGATTTATGCAGTTACACCACAAAGACTATTTTATTATTTGTCCCAGAATGTGCCAACAATTTTTACACATTTTGCAGTGAGAGCACTAGTAGTACAGTGCCAGAAACTTAATATTGGAGTTCACGGTCTTTTTCCAGTCAACCCTCATATATATAAACATACAAATCATCCACATTCACAGCAGAGTTTGTTCTCAACACAGATTAAAGAATTTGCCAGGAGATGACAATTTACAGTCAAGTGCTCCAAACAAAACAAGGGGGAACTGTGAGTTCATTCCTGTGTATGTGTGTGGGTTTGTGTAAACTCAAATTTTCCATAATATTTTCCCTAGATGTTATCTCTTCCTCACAGATATTTTGTGTGCCCCTTTATTTCATGTAGTCATTTATGTGGGTATACAGATACTCTGCCTGCCCCTTATGTATCCCTATCACAGGCTGAGAGATATCTGGCAACTATCCCATTTGCTATAAGAGCCAGCTGGAGACTTTCTTTTCATATTTCATGGATCGTCCATAAAAACATCATACTGCTTCTGTTCCTGTTGCTGATCCACTGCCTGATCCCAGGGAGGTCATCACCTCTCTGCCCTCATCATCCTGCTCATACAACATACCTGTGCCACTTCTGGCTTCTGGAGCTCTCCTGTTGTGCCTGCCTACATATTATGATGGTAAAGATGCAAAAGCATCAGTCCAAGCATACAATAGAAACAGCAGGCTTCATCAGTTATTGGGGGGAGGGGGAGAAAGCAGACCCCGCCCCCAAAAAACCGACCAAACAGGGGGCTTGCACTCACTAGTTATCCCACCAGTGAGTTTAGGTGTCCCCCGTTCACGAATTGCTGTGAAAAGCTCATATACTGCATAAAACACTGCAAAAGCAACATAGTTGCTGTTACTAAACACAGCTTCTCAGGACTGCCACACTTGTACCAGGTAAACCTATGTAAAAAGTAAAAAAACCTACAGTCAGGATGCTCAGCCTGATGGGAGGATGCACGCTACAGACTGCCGAGTGCTTTTTCAGAACACATTAATTAACAAGTGAAAGGTGACCACAGCCATCTGAAAGTATTTCATTAAGGTTTCTGCAGCCAGTCATAATTTTTAATCGATGTGTCTAAACAGTGATGCAATCTCTTCTCAAATTTATTACACTTAAAGAAAGTAACAGCAAGACATCACACTTGATTAGATAACCAAGAACAAATTCAATAATCACTTTAGGACTCTAGTTCAATACACAGTCAGAGCAACCCTGGATGGCTTATTGCTCTAGCCTCACAGCTTAATCTTCAGCACTGCTTTCCCGTGTTCAAAGTACAGTCACAACAGAGACCCATATCCATTGCTTCAGGGCTCTGTTACTGCCTGAATTTCCATTTCAACATAGCTCAATTGGGAAACAGGCCTTGAGGGGGCACCCAGAAGCAGCTGTAGTGTTCCTGAGGGAAATATCTAATCAAGCTGGACTCTGGGAGATGCAAATCTAGTATACATCCTAGTTCTCCTGTTGTAACATGAACCCCTTCAGTTTGGCTGGTGAACATTTGCCTTACACCAACAGGTTTTACTTGGTTTACTGTGCCCAGCTGTGGGGTAGTACTCCCTTCTCTCCTATACATCAGAAAGTCTTCCAGCCTCTCATGTGGAGTGTCCTAGCTCAAGACAATTCCACCTGTTTTTACAAGTTTGACAACATTGTTTTTGGGGGGAGTTGGTTTTCACACAATCAACATACATACAGGCCTTAAGGTCCCATTTGGTCTGCCATGACACCATACAGCTGATAGAGGACTTGGTGCTCTACCGTGGCAATTCCCCTACCTAATGAGTATGGGGAACGTTCTTAGGAACAACTTAGGAAGAAAAGCAGAAAGTCACAAGGACATTTGACAAAGGTGGGGAAGCTGAGAGACGTTATGGTTGAAATCCAGTAAATCTTCTTATCTCATGTGTTCCTAGGAAGCCTTTGTTCTCCTTCTCTCTCTTGCTTCTGGCAAGGAATGCAGCCAAGGATGTGCTTTTGTGAATCACAGGTAACTTACTATTTGAACAGACACATCAGCACAAGAACATAAAACAGCAGCAGTGGTCCCAAACCCCAGCTCCCTCCCTTTGGTTCCAACAAGCCAACAGAAGAAGCCATGTGCTTTAATGGAAATCAAACAGAACCCAGATAAGTTTGTCCCAGGCAAAGGGTTTTAGGACAACCTTGCTCCATAGGGATTTCACAGCACTGTGCAACAGCCCATGGGGAACACATTGCCTCTAGTTTCCATTGCATCAGCACATGTCCTGGCACTGACAGAAAGCACCAAGCATGCAGGTGCAAGGGAAAGACAGGCTTCAAGTAGAGGGGGAACTAGCTAAGGATACTAGCCCTTCAGTTCTGTCAGAGTGTAAAAGCCCCTGCTGCTCTTATGCCTCTCTAGACTACTTAAGATCTGCTGTGTGGCACACAGTGGTCTCTGGTTAAGTAGTGTGGAGAGCCTGAGGACAGGCATGCTTGGGCCTATCATCATTTGGAGTGGATCAGGCTACACAGCACTTGATCTAGAGACCTTTAGGGTCCCGTTGGATAACAGGCAGCCTTGAGTCATTGCTGAAATCATTCTGGCATTTCAATTCACAAGGTCAGGGCTCAGTCACAGCCTGCCTGTGTTAAGTCATTCTATATGTTTTTTGAATCAATGTACTGAAGAGGTGGGACTAAATTATGAGATTAAGGCATAAGGGAAGTGTACAAATATGCAAAGCCTGCTGGGGTGGACTTAAGAGGGTAGCCACGGGGCACAAGGAGCCTTACTGGCTGTGATAAGTACCTGTTATGCCTGTGGACCTAGCAGCAAGCCAAATTGAGATTCACTGGTCCATTCTGGGAGACAGAGCTATAGCTATAGCGAGCAATAAAGGTCCCAGTCCTTCCTGCAAAACATACCATGATGGGGCTGGCAATCAGGACACCCCTTAATTTTCAAGAGAAGGGACATGCGCTGACAAGAAGAGACAATAAATAGTAAGGTGTGGAGAGTAACATGTTATCCAGCAAGCAGCTTATGCAGAAAAAAATCAAATAGAAGTTACTGTAATTGTACCAGAAGCACGGACACTCACACAGTTTTTGGGAAATGGGCAGTATACCTCTAATCAAAAGGCCTCCAAGAAACAGATATCAAAAACCTGGCAGCCACTCCCACAGGACACAACGACTAGAACAGAATCACAAAATGTGGGGCTTGAGGCCATTGCCTATATTCCCTACAACCTCTTATCATCCACTTCAATTTGCATAGCAATGAATTTGGTGAAATCATGGCAAGAAACAGTTAAAACTACAGTCAGCTTCAAAGCCAGTAGTTGCATATTAGCATATGCCTGCACTCTCTAACGTTAGTGTCACAGAGTGCTTCCTGAGATGTCATTCCATGGAAACACAGGCCATACAGTGTGTGCTAAGCAGGGACACTGTACAGACCATATCAGAGCAGGATGTAGGACAAGGACCTAGGGCAAGTTTCAGCAAAAGCGAGAAGCAGAGTCCAATGAGCATGGACATTCAGGAATTACTCACAGAGAAGATCTGCTCATTTTTTCCACTGTAGCATCTACCAACTCCAGAGCTAGGATTCAAGAACCATATACTAATGCAGCTATTGTAGGTTAATGAAACAACTGACAAGGTTGCAAGTTTATAACAAGAGTAAATTACACATGGCTGGTCAGATTTAATTTTGTGCCACAGCTTTATTAATGAGTATCCCCCATAAGTACCATGTGTCTTTATAGTGTGCTACCAGATGCTCTGCATCCAGTGCTTTTCACTTCACACATCATAAATGCACCAGTAAAATAAAATAGAAGTTTGATGCTGAAAGGGTCTGTTCCAAACATCATTTGACTATGCACATTCAACAGCAACATTCAAAAGCCTCCATCTTTTGTAGGTATCTCACACCTACAGAAGACCTCAAGTACACCCAAGCCTGCCTGTTAAAGGAAAAGTGAGCGAAGCCTGTTTTTATACCATCCTATGATGCCTAATCCTGATTCTAGTCCCACGTTGCAAGGAGGGCACTGGATTGGTACGGCAACACGTGGTCAGGTTCTGTGCAGCAATTGTAAGACAAGTGCATTGTTACAAAGAATCTCTTATTCGGTTGGCATTATCAAAAACACTGCAATGAGGCACCTACACACAACCCCAACCATGCTCATGCCAGCAGCCCAATGCCGGCAGCTCCTTTACGATTTTTTTAAAAGCGGAGTCCAGTTGCATATCACACTCATATCCTAGTGATCATAATGGAAATTAACTGCCTGCCAGTGACATCAGCCAGCAACTGTTTCAGGGGCTTTTTTCTGTAAATAGAAGTGATTTTACTTCCAGCAGTGGGATTACCACCATGAACTAGGCTATACACATCCTCAGTATGATCTGAGGAGTGGATGGCTGTTTGCCATTGTGTCTATGATTAACTTTGCCAACTCCCCCATCCACACCTTGTTTGAGCATTTCTGTACAAGCCATGTATCTCTCCTGGTGAAAATGGGAGGTGAAACAGAGTGTCTTATATAATGTCACTGAAAGATGAAGCACTGGGAAGAGTACAAAGTCACCTGAACACTGGCTGCACCACTGGTAGACTTCTTAGCCTATTCATTGAAGTCAACAAAACTGTGAAAGAACACAGGGCTGCTCTCAATCCCTTCATCTCCCAGTCTGTAGTGATACCAGGGGTTGTCCTAACCCAGGTGCAGGACCTTGCACTTGGCCTTGTTAAACCTCATGAGGTTCGCATGGGCCCACTTCTCAAGCTTGTCCAGGTCCCTCTGGATGGCATCCTGTCCCTCTGGCGTGTCAACCACACCACTCAGCTTGGTGTTGTCTGCAAACTTGCTGAGGGTGCACTCGATCCCACTGTCTATGGCATTGATGAAACTATTAAACAGTACTTGTCCCAGCAGGGACCCCTCAGGGACACCATTCATCACTCATCTCCATCTGGACATTGAGCCATTGACCACTACTCTCTGGATGTGACCATCCGGCCAATTCCTTATCCACCGAACAGTCCATCCATCAAATCGGTATCTCTCCAATTTGGAGAGAAGGATGTTGTGGGGGACCGTGTCAAAGGCCTTACAGAGGTCCAGA
>NW_008794115.1:1025003-1026623 GCF_000699145.1 Aptenodytes forsteri | reverse complement strand
GATGAATTGGCTAGTCAACTCCGGCAATACGAGGAAAGTCTTTCTTCCTCCATCGTCTCGGTTGTGGAGAAACTGTCCGAAAAACTGTCCCGGGAGATCCAGCAACTCAGAGAGGATAGGTCCTACTCCTCACCTGTACGGACCAGTATCTCGGCTATTAGAAATAAGCGTTCTTTTGCTCAAGAGAGAGAATATAAAGGGTACACACCACGGGGCACCCTATGGTTTTATCTGCGTGACCATGGAGAGGACATGAGGAAGTGGGATGGGAAACCTACTGCAGCCCTAGGGGCACGGGTACGCGAATTGCAAGGGAAAACAATCACAGAAAGAGGTTCTTCATTAAGATCAAGAGTAAGATCAGCCCTTCTACTCTCTCTGGGGAACTGTTCCAAACATCATTTGACTATGCACATTCAACAGCAGCATTCAAAAGCCTCCATCTTTTGTAGGTATCTCACACCTACAGAAGACCTCAAGTACACCCAAGCCTGCCTGTTAAAGGAAAAGTGAGCGAAGCCTGTTTTTATACCATCCTATGATGCCTAATCCTGATTCTAGTCCCACGTTGCAAGGAGGGCACTGGATTGGTACGGCAACACGTGGTCAGGTTCTGTGCAGCAATTGTAAGACAAGTGCATTGTTACAAAGAATCTCTTATTCGGTTGGCATTATCAAAAACACTGCAATGAGGCACCTACACACAACCCCAACCATGCTCATGCCAGCAGCCCAATGCCGGCAGCTCCTTTACGATTTTTTTAAAAGCGGAGTCCAGTTGCATATCACACTCATATCCTAGTGATCATAATGGAAATTAACTGCCTGCCAGTGACATCAGCCAGCAACTGTTTCAGGGGCTTTTTTCTGTAAATAGAAGTGATTTTACTTCCAGCAGTGGGATTACCACCATGAACTAGGCTATACACATCCTCAGTATGATCTGAGGAGTGGATGGCTGTTTGCCATTGTGTCTATGATTAACTTTGCCAACTCCCCCATCCACACCTTGTTTGAGCATTTCTGTACAAGCCATGTATCTCTCCTGGTGAAAATGGGAGGTGAAACAGAGTGTCTTATATAATGTCACTGAAAGATGAAGCACTGGGAAGAGTACAAAGTCACCTGAACACTGGCTGCACCACTGGTAGACTTCTTAGCCTATTCATTGAAGTCAACAAAACTGTGAAAGAACACAGGGCTGCTCTCAATCCCTTCATCTCCCAGTCTGTAGTGATACCAGGGGTTGTCCTAACCCAGGTGCAGGACCTTGCACTTGGCCTTGTTAAACCTCATGAGGTTCGCATGGGCCCACTTCTCAAGCTTGTCCAGGTCCCTCTGGATGGCATCCTGTCCCTCTGGCGTGTCAACCACACCACTCAGCTTGGTGTTGTCTGCAAACTTGCTGAGGGTGCACTCGATCCCACTGTCTATGGCATTGATGAAACTATTAAACAGTACTTGTCCCAGCAGGGACCCCTCAGGGACACCATTCATCACTCATCTCCATCTGGACATTGAGCCATTGACCACTACTCTCTGGATGTGACCATCCGGCCAATTCCTTATCCACCGAACAGTCCATCCATCAAATCGGTATCTCTCCAATTTGGAGAGAAG
>NW_008794115.1:998781-1024278 GCF_000699145.1 Aptenodytes forsteri | reverse complement strand
CCTGTGCATTTCCTTCTTGCCCTTTAGTTTGACCAGCAGGTCTCGACTCATCCATGCCTGTCTCTTGCCTTCCTTGCCTGATTTCTTACACCTGTGGATCAAGAGCTCTTGCGCTCTGTGGAAAGCATCCCTAAAGATCTGTCAGCTCTGTTCTGCTCCCTTGTCCCTGAGGACAGTTTCCCAGGGGGTCCTATTGACTAACTCCTTGAACAGCTGGAATTTTGCTTTCCTAAAATTCAGGGTCCTGACTACTCTTTGCCTGACCCATACCCCTCAGTACTGCGAACTCCACCACTGCATGATCCTGCAGCCCAGGTTGTCTCCAATCTTGATGTCTTTGATTAGTTCACTTGTGTTGGTGACCATCAGGTCCAGTATTGCATCCCTTCTGGTAGGGCTGTCTATTACCTGGCTTAAGAAGTTATCCTGAATGCACTCCAAGAGTCTCCTGGATTGCCTACAGCTTGCTGTGCTACTTTTCCAGCAGATGCTAGGGTGGTTGAAGTCCCCCAGCAGGATGAGAGCCTGTGAGCGCAATGCCTTCTGTAGCTGGAGTACGAAGGCTTCACCAATAGGCTCCCCTCGATAGGGTGGCCTGTAGTAAACACCAACCACAAGGTTGCCCTTGTTGCCTTGGTCTCTGATTCCTACCCGTAAGCTTTCAGCCTGCTCGTGGCTGTTCTTCCATTTCTTGATGTAGAGGGCAACCCCTTCGCCCCTCCTTCCTTGCCTGACCCTTCTGAACAGCCTGTAGCCATCAATAGCCACACTCCAGTCATGGGATTTGTCCCACCAAGTTTCAGTAATGGCAACTAGGTCATAGTTTTCTAGCAGCATGGTGGCTTCCAACTCCTCCTGTTTGTTGCCCATGCTGCGCGTGTTGGTGTAGAGGCACTTCAGATGGGCTGTCGACCTTGTCACCTTCTTAGAGGAACACCCCTTAATTCCTTTGAGGTATTTCACCAGTGTTTCCCTGTTGGCTCCTATTGCCTCAGGAGCCCCTGGTTCATCTACGTAAAACTTCAAGTGTGCTCCAGTGTATCCAGCGTGTCTCAGAGCAACAGGCTGAGGGCCCTCACTAGCACCCCGTCCCTCTAACCTTGGCGTGTCGTCCCACAGCTTGTCACAGGCAAGCCTGATATTATCCCCCCGCCCCTCATGTCTAGTTTAAAGCTCTGTCAATGAACCCTGCCAGCTTGTGAGCAAAGATCCTCTTCCCACTTTGAGAAAGGTGAATCCCACCTGATGCCAACAGGCCTGGTGCTGTGTAGACCGTCCCATTATTGAAGAACCTGAAATTGTGGTGGTGACATCAGCCACAGAGCTATGTATTAATAGACCAGGTCCATCTGTTTCCTCCAATGTTGCTGCCTGTAACTGGAAGGATAGAAGAAGAAATTACCTGTGCTCCAGATTCCCTTATCAATCGTCCCAAGGCCCTGAAGTCTCTTTTGATTGCCCTTGGACTACGCATTGCAGCTTCATCGCCACCCACATGGAAGAGCAATAATGGGTAGTAGTCCAAGGGCCGTACCAGGCTAGGAAATTTCATAGTGATGTCCTTAACCTGGGCCCCAGGGAGGCAACAGATTTCCCTAACAGGCAGGTCTGTCTGGCATATTGGACTCTCTGTTCCCTTCAGAAGAGCCTCAGCTACAACTATAACCCATCTTTTTTTCCTCGTCGAGGTGGTCGTGGTATAGGGGGTAGGCCTTTCTGACCTTGGCAACACCCCTGGTGTAGATGGACCATCATCCATTGACCGACCTTCCACACCCAGAGCCTCATACCTGTTGTACAGAGGGACCTGGGAAGGTGAGGTAGGCAAGCAGGGTGTTCACCTGCTGCCCTGAGCAGGGATTTGCCTCCATTCACTCCTTTCCTTTAAGCTACTGTCTTCTACCTGGCGGGGGGATGATACAGGATCCCCTTGATCTTGGTGTTTTTCTGGTGGCTGTTCCTGTTTCTGTCTCAGGGACGGCAGAGCATGGTTCCACGAGTCTATCTCTTTCTTGGACTCCCTGATGCTCTTTAGCCTTTCTACTTCCTCTCATAACTCTGCCACCAGGCTAAGCAGATTGTCCACTTGGTCACACCTCATGCAGCTGTTCTCACTACTGCCATCCATTACTAGTGAAAGGCTCTGGCACACCCTGCATTCACATTTCAACAAAAGATGAAGGAAGCAGGAGGTCCTGCAAGTCAAATAGTAATGAGAATGTAAGACTGCACGGCAATGAAATGAATGAAGGGATTTCTGGCTGACCTCAAGGTAGGTGCAAAATAACCTCATCACAGCCTGATCAGATGCCTCTGGGCAAGGGAATCAGAACACAAAATAGTATCATGTGTTTGGCACTTTGAAGGGCTAGCTTTCCACAGCTAAAAGTAGTTATAAACCAGGCTGACTGTGAGGAAATGTATCAACCCAATGTATCCGAGAACTGTCCAGTAATTTAACTCTTTGAGCTTAAGGAACAAGATCTCCACAATTACCAAAACTCTTCAAAACCTTACTTTGACTGGAGAACCATCTTCATTAAGGAGAGGATTAGAAAACAACAATAAATTATAAATTCAATGTCTTAAATAGGGGAAGAAGGGGAAGAGAGCCTTACGGTAGTGAGTACAAACCGGATGTGAACAACAGCATCAAACATAACTTTGTCAGTAGTTTGCAGATGGTAGTGGTCAGTGAGATGGCAAGTAAAATAGAAGCAGGTTTCTAGCAAAGGAAGCAGGTTTGCATGATAACTTAAGTGTGGTTAAATGACATGGTCCTTTATTCAGCTAGATACTTCGAGAGAAAACACTGATTGCATTTGCAGGATGTCAGGAGAGCTCCTGGAAAAAAAGAAAATTGATCACCGGCTAATAGACAGGACATGAATTCTAACTGGAATACCATGGGTTTAAGAGGATTATGTGAGCTTTGGAGGGGCCATAGGAGAATGATCATCATTACAGGGAGCTGGTATACAGAATTAAGAGACTGCATCAAGAGGCTAGAGTCAGCACTAGTTTTGACAAATGTATGGCAGAAGAGCTGAAGAATACTGAAAGAATCTTATGCTCCAGAAAACACAGATTGGAGGAGGTCAGTCATTTAGCTACCTTACCATAGAGCAAGTTATGGGAATACTTAAAATAAGTACCACCAGGAAATCTGATTTAGAATACTTTGGAATACAACTTGCAAAGGGACTACAACACACAAAAGGACATTAAGGGCCTGCATCTAGATGTCCAAAATTGCAAAATACAAATTTAACTGTCACCTTTTTCTTTTGAAGTTGTGCTCTGGCTGAATAATAAAAATCACTGTGCTGATGCAAAAATGAAGTGAAATACTTAAAAACAAAAGTCGTATTCCAAGACTTACAAGAATTTAAGGGAAAATTTAAGCCTACATATATCTGAAGCCATTAATGCTTCAATGTTTGAAAATATCTAGAGGACTACTATATCAGAAAATACACAGATCAAATGATAAAAGGGACAACAGGGCTGAACTGCATTTCTAAAGCAGGTGTGTTCCAGTTCAAGATGGACCTCTGTATTACAGAGAGATCCCAACAATATGTATATTTTATATATATATATTAAATATATTTGGGGATATAAAACCAATCTGAAATTTACTGTTTAGACAATCAGACTAAACCAGGGTAGAGTAGATGTGGCCCTCTATTTCTAACAAACCTAAGAATGTAAAAAGGATCAGGTTTGGTGCTGTCTATGAAAGCGTTACCTTGTTACTATCAAGTATGACCATCATCCCAGCTGTAAAATGTGTCTCCATAGAATCACAGAATCATTAAGGTTGGAAAAGACCTCTAAGATCATCGAGTCCAACCATCAACGAGGCATGCACGGGTCCTCAGCACCCCACCACTGCCCCATGGAGAGGTGGATGAGGACCCACACCATGCTCCAACGCAGCTGGCATCATCTGCTTCACACATCCATGGAGCATTCCTGCTACCATCCTCCCTGCCCTCCTTTCAATAGGTCATTGTTCTGTTCCTGGGGATGATGAGCTAACTTTATTTCTGTCCTGTATTGCAGGGAGAAAGAGGCAAGCCAGGTCTTCCTGGCCAAAAAGGAGAGGCTGGAGACCCAGTAAGTAAAGGACTGGCCCTTATGACTCTGCGCAGGGGCTATTTTTTGGCCACTTCTGGCCAGACCTCTTGGGTGCATCCTCACCAGCCCTTGCCCCTGCATCACCCTGTTTCCATGGGGTAGTCAGTGGGGTCACGGCCAGCTGTCCCCCTCTGCAGCCACCCTGCTGAGCAGTGGCTCCTGGTGGGCAGCAGGGTGGCCCCCTCTTCTGTTGCTACAAGGCTTCCTTGTTCCTCACCCAAAATAGCCGTTCCTCCTGGAGGACATGTCTCTGACTCATGTATGCCAGCCCAGGGGTGGACTCCGGGCTCCCTCCCACATCCTCTGACATGACAAGCACAGCAGTGTTACATGGAAACCTTTGGTAAATAATAAGCTAATAGCATGAGGAAACTATTTCCCTTCTCCTCTGTTTTTTTTACTAGGTACACTTATTTTTGGGAGGTGCATTTCTCCCACACACGTGAGTGTGCAGTTACTCATCTTGTGCATTCCCAATTTGGAAACCCCATGCCATGCATTTTTCCTTCCCAAGGGTTTTCTGCCCTTCCCTTTCATCCCAGATGATGCGTCCCCAAGCACTCAGTTTCCCTCACCCCCAGGACGGGCTGGAGATGGTGGAGGTGAAGGCAGGTTCCCTCTGCCCTCCACAATGATCCCATGCTCCCTGACTGGGCAAACGAGGAGCAGAGTTATGGGAGAGCCTCCTACAGGAGGGTATGCTGGCTGGGGCCTGAGCCCCACATCGAAAGCCTGGGGGAAAACTGCCCCATGGCGAGGGTGGTGACAGTATCTGCCTCTGTAACACCATGTTTCTGTCCTCTAGGGCAGGCCAGGGGACATGGGACCTGTTGGCTACCAAGGAATGAAGGTACGTGGGGCTGCAGGGTAATGGGCGTGGTTCCTAGATGGGCCACAGGCTTTGTGCTGCAAGTGTTTTCATTCTGTTTTCCTCTCTCCTTTCATCTCTAGGGTGACAAAGGAAGTCGAGGAGAAAAGGTGAGGACAGAAAGGGTGTTGGGGGGACACCTCTGTGTTCCCCTGCTTGGTTACCCTGGGCTGCCCCTGCAGCTGCATGGTGTTGGGGTCTGGTACGTGCCCGCGCATCCATCCCTCCTGCCGGCACTGCCCGTGCCAGGAGCAGGGATCTGACAGCATCAGCCAGTTTGCAGCTGAGACAGCCTTGGGGATCAGACAAGCACTGTGCAGTGGGTGCAACCAGGCAGAACGGGAGAGACTGGTGGTGTGCAGGGGCACAGTGAATGCCTGCACTCTCAGACCAAGCTGGCATGGGGACCGCAGCGCGGTGGGGGAATGGATCTGCTCTGCATGGGGGCCTAACATCTCTCTCCTTCCCTTTGCAGGGCTCAAGAGGAGCCAAAGGAGCCAAGGTCAGCCTCTGCTTTTGCACCATTTATCCTTTCTGGTTGACGCCTGGAGGGAGAAGGGTCTTTGGAAATCACTTCTTCATGGTCCCTATTCTCCATTTCAGGGTGAGAAGGGCAGGCGTGGAATCGATGGCATCGATGGCATGAAGGTAAATCTCTGCTCCGGGGCACTTTGCTTAGCCTGAGGACCCTGGCTTTTGCCTCTCCAAAACCATTGTGGGGCCCGGGAATGAAGCCATTGTCCCATGTGGGGCAGTGGGGCTGCCTTCCTGCAGGGCTGTCCACCTACCAGCCAGGGACAGGGGCAGGACGTCCCTTTCAGGGCTCTGAGATGATGGAAGGGGTCTTCCCATGGGCACCGCTCATGGAGACCCCTGCTTTGTCTGTCTGACAGGGTGAAGCTGGATACCCTGGCTTACCTGGCTGCAAAGGCTCACCCGGATTCGACGTATGTACCCTGTGGGTGCCTGTGCATGTGAATGAACAAGCACAGCAGGTCTGCCATGATGGCATGTGGAAACGGGAAGCCCCCCAAGAAGGGAACTGTGGGAGGGAGTTGCCGCACTCAGAAACGTGCCTCTAGACATGCAATGCTCATCCCAGGCATGGCACCTCGGGGGTGTCCCCGGGGCAGTCAGCCTTGTCCTTGCCTGGAAGCTGTCCCCCATTGCACGGGGCTGCTTGGGAAGCTGCACGCTGTGGGAGCATTTGACCAGAGGCTGTTCAGCACAGGGAACTCGGCAAAGAAGAGCTTGCAGAGCTTGCAGAGCTCCAGATAGGCAAGCCCAGGATTAACGAATTTCAGTCTGCTGTGACCAGCCACCCAGAAAATGTTGGAGATCTTGGAGGGCTCTGGAAAGCATTATTCTGACATTGCATTTCTCCAGTTTCCCTGCTTGTTTCCGTGCTCCCAGGATGACACATCTGTGGTGGCACCAGTATCACTGCGGTACAGCCACAGCAGCCCAACAACCACCTTTTCTGCCATTTTCCTCTGAGCTGCAGAAGCACTCTCAGTTTTGCAGTGTTTCAGCAACGTGGCCACAGCATTGCTCGCACAGGTCCATGGTGCAAGAGTACCATGCCATCCCTGCATCACTCCTCAGTCCATGCCCAATTTCCCACAGATAGTGATACTGGCTTGGTTTTCAGTGATGCTGCCTTTATTTTCAACAGGGAGCTCAAGGCCCGCCTGGACCGAAGGGAGATCCCGGTGCTTACGGACCCAAGGGAGGAAAGGTGAGCCACTGTGCCCAGCCCCACATGGAAGGAGGGGTGCTGGGACCCCTCTCCTGCAAGAGGGAGAGGTGGCGATTGACCCATCGCTGGCCTCCTTGCACTGCCTGGGGGCAAGCCTATGCTAGAGGACACTGCCTGTCACCCACAGTAAGATCTAGCCGATGTGACTCCCAGCATGCCCAAGGTTAGCAGGTGCCCACAAGCCTGGCACCAGCATCCCTGAGATATTGGGGGGCTGCTGTGACAAGGTGGCTCGCACTGGGCAGGTGGAGTGGGGGGGGGATCTTCTGGGGATGGGGAGCTCCATGGGGAGAGACCACAGCCCAGAAAGGGGCTTGGGGTGCACTGGGGCTCCTGATGGCCTCTACGCCGTGGGAGCTGAAATCCACCGCTGGGCGCTGGATGCAGTCTTGACGGTGCCTTGTGTCCTTGTGAAGGGGGAGCCTGGAGATGATGGAAAACCTGGCCGACAGGGGATTCCTGGCAGCCCTGGAGAGAAGGTGGGTGAAACGCCTCTGTGTGAGCATCCTCTGCCCTCTGTGAGAGGGAGAGATCCCCTGCTCCAGCCTTGGCTTTGAAGCAGAGCTTGCCCAAGGCTCTGCAAGCACGCAGGTCTTTGCTCCGAAACCTGCTGACTTGTCTCATTTGCACCCTGTGGCTTGCTCATGCAGGGTGCACCTGGCAACCAGGGTGAGCCTGGACCGGCAGGAGAGACAGGCGACGAGGTGAGTCCTCTGCCCGTGATGTCCCCCATGCATGCTTGCCAGCCATCCCCACCGCCTGATCACCCCTGTTGTTTCTCTGCAGGGTGCTCCAGGTGTAGACGGTCCTCCTGGAGAACGGGTAAGTGAGGGCACCACTGCCGGGCACCGTGCCTGCAGGCCACGGGCAGGGGCTGGTACCCTGCAGAGGAGGAGGAGGGCTGGGGGTGAGCCCACTCAGAGGTGGGCAACGAGGAAGTGCTTTGCTCCTGCTGGAAGCAAGTCCTGATTTTGTGTTCCCACCATCTCCTTGCAGGGCAGCAATGGAGAAAGGGGCCCCCCAGGCTCACCGGGTGACCGCGGGCCGAGAGGAGAGCCGGTAACTGCATCCGCGGGGCAGCTTTCAGCATCTGCTTGCAAATGGGGTCAGCTTGGCAGCCAGGGGCTGGAAATAGGTGCCCAGTGGCTAACTCCACCAGCTTGTGGGCCAGCAGGCAAGCTCAGTGCCTTTACCTGTCAGCCTCGGGGGGACCTGCCGTTGTCCCCCAGCAATCACCCCTTTATGCTGGCAGCTAATCACCAAACAGCCAAAACCCAGAGGAGAGCGTAGCCAGCAAGCCAAGAGCAGGTGGAGAGTGGTCAGCCCCTGCCTTGCAGCTGCAAAACCAGTTGATGGAGAGCAAAGAGGCAAGGTGTCTTCCTCCTGGGGGCTGGGGGCTGCATGGGGTACCCGTGGCTTGGGCAGGAGGGCACAGGTGCCACAGGGGAGGGGGTTTGGCCGCCGTCCCTCCTGTCCCCGCCCACGCTGAGTCAGAGCTGCCGCTTGTACGCCCTCCTCTGCCGCTTGTCAGGAACGCCCTCCTCCGGATGGGGGAAGGGAGGCAGGCTGGGGCACCCTCTCACTCCCTGCGCTTTTGCCTTCGCGGGTTTTGCCGCGGTTTTGCCACTTCAGGAAGGGTCCCCCGGCGCGATCCTCCGCTCCGGAGCCCTTCGCCTCGGTGGCTTTGCTGAAATGGCTCCAGAACAGACCAATGAAGAAACCATGTAAAAGCCAAACTGTCAGGAGTAATGCTAGCAAAAAAGGCAAGTAGACCTGTGTCCCAGACCTACTTGGAAGGGTAGGTTCCACATCTGACCCTATCTTGTAAGAAGGAAAGAAAGGAAACAATTGTCTTTGCACTTGTACAGCCTATAGCAAGGTCAACGGGCTTCTTGTTCTGCACGGAAAACCTGGAAACTTTTCCTCTGCTGGAAATGCAAGTGAGCTTATGTCCCTTCTTGTGGAGGAGGGTTGGACTAGATGATCTTTGAAGGTCCCTTCCAACCCAAATCATTCTATGATTCTGTTCTATCATATGTTGAAGCCAATGTCTGTAACATACCCTGATCAGCCTAAGGTAGGTGAGGCAAGTTCAAAGCAGCATGAAGACTGGAACAATGCTCATTTCCTAATTCTGTAGATCTTTTATTCTTGATCCTGGGCTTTTTACTTTCAAGAATTGTAGCAATCCTGTACAGCTCTACCACAGTAAACCACACGAAGCCTTCCTTCCATGTATGAAGCAAAAGGAATAAAATCCCCAAACAATACAGTTGCTTATTCAGCCTGAAGCAGAAGCAGCAGAAGCATTTCAAATCAGAACAAGAAAAAAAAAAATCCAAGTTTATTTATTTAAATGGGCACCAAATGAAGACTAAAAATCTCTCAACATCCCCAAATTGCAAGGTCCTAATTTAGTGATTGTCACTATTCATCATGCAGACTGAGTCTCAAACTCTCTGGGTGCCCTTCTGAGCTGAACCACTGCAGCAACAGACTGGATCATTTTCTCTTCTTGCACCAGAGAAGTTATGGCTTATAAATTACATTTATTATATTTTACTGACAAGTACTTACTTCAGTGAAAGAGAATAGTCATGCTTGCTTGTTTGACTATTTCTTACAAGGTAGCTACACTCTTTACATAAGCGTAACAGGTTTTCTGCATCTGTCCGACTGATTGCTCCATGATACCATCTAGGAAAAAGCAGAGAGATTAATACACACACACATTCCAACTCATACTCCTTTCACTATTTTATTTCTTTAAGTAATGAATAACGGTTAATATCACATGGATATCTTTAAGATCTAACATATTATGGATAAAAAGCACATTGCTTGCATTATCTGAAGTTAACTTTACAACTTGTAGAGGCCTGTAGTTCCTGTCAGCTGAAGGAAAAAAACATAGATCAGAGGACAGCATGCGACAGGATTGGTGTACATATTTATGTAGGAAATTTCCACTCAGAGGAACACATTATAATCTCTGTCTTGCAAGCAGTAGATCCACAATATACACATTTACTCTATTTCATCCCTGTGATATATCAGTATTTCAACTAATACACAAAAGAACAAAAAGAAACAAAAGCAAACAAAAAGAAAATCACATCTGAAGAACACGAACAGTTAATAGTGGAAAAGATTTGCTAAAATAAATCTTTGAGAAAGGAAAAAAGTGATAAAGTGTGAAGATTTATAACAAATACACTTGTTCTAAACACAGCTGTGACAACTCAGAGCGCTTTAAGTAAATCTCTGGTGGATCTGTGGAGTGGGTGTGATCAATTCAGGAAAGAAAGGAAATAGGGAGAGGAGAGCTGGGTCCTTCACTAAACTGACCACTGCAAACAAAAAACCTCCTCAGCACATGCTGCTCTGTATCAGCAATCAAAATCTCACAGTCCAGTAGTAAAAGCTTTGACCCTTCCCCTAAGTTTCCCGAGCAATGTAACGTGCCTGGCCCTGCACTGGGTCAATCGCATCTCTGAGGAAGATCCCTCCGTTCCTGCAATTGCCAGATGCACTTTGAAGCACGATGTGACACTACCATGCCTGCCTAAGCAGGATAATGCATACATCAGAAGTGTTCTCCATCTGTTATTACCAGGAACTGTCATTGGCCTTGTGCAAAAAAGTTTTCTTCCATTTGTGCTAATTTTATTTCTCTGCTGAACTTACTCTGAGGGAGATGTTCCAACTAAAAGGTAAGTGAATAAAGACCAGAGAGATCCCTTTGACAGAAGTCATGCTCTTAACTACCTTGTGCTGATGTCAGCTCCATTGTGAAATCTGATGAATGTGCTAAACAAAAGTTAGTGCTCAAATTAAAAATTCATTGTGTGCCTGGTTACAACCGAAGTTTGCATTAGAGAAAGCTAAAAAGAGGGTTATACTATTGTATATTCAAGACAGACTAGAAAGGGAGGCCCTGACAGCTCCATCACTTCACAAATAAAACTGAGGCACAGATGCAAATGTTTTCAGGCAGTGTTCTCCCTACCCCCCATTAGATATTTACTGCTGAAGGGAGTTTCTCAACAAGCAATTTAAAGACTAGGTGGTCTTCTGAGTGTAAGGGAAGAATATTAACACTAAGTGTAAATCAGAAAATGGATTACAGATAGTCTAAAAATTATTCTTATTAGCTATAAATAATTTTTCTTTCTGTTCTCCCCAAAGGTCCAAATAAAACCAAAATAAAATGTGACCTAGTCAAAACCAGGGAGATACCCTGGACTCTCATATTCAGAGGGAAGTATTTAAAATATTCTTAAGATCTGGTGTTCCCCAGTTGGCAGAGAAGTTCGTGGAAAAAGAATACAGGGCTGGTTCCAGGAAGCAAAACCTGCTTTTAAAACAGGTTGAAGAAAAACAGCGAAGTATGAAGGCAACTGCTGATGGGAGAACATCTGATTCAGAAGTGACACCTGGAAGCTGTTTTGGCTACAGCTGAGAGTAAACAGCAATATCCAGAAGTGTAATTGCTTGTGAATCATATGCTCATGTAAATGGGACACTGAGGTTGCTCCTGTTCCAGCTAGCTAGAGAGATAAGCGTAGTGGTATAATCAGCTTAAAGTTCCTGACTAATTTACTGTTTCAGATCTATTGGGGCTATTTGCCCTGGGTGTGTCTATTTTTTAAATGTCAGCATATAGGTATTTGTGCAGAAAGGTCAAAGATTCAGATGTCAATGATGTGATCACAAAATAGTGAAATGACAACTTGCAAAAGGTACCAATGTAAAAGCATGGGACATAAAAACCTGAAGACATGCATGTCTTCTAGGTTATCCTGGAAAACATAGGCACACAATGCAAACCTGAAAGCAAAATTCAAACATAATCACACACTTTGACCTTTATCAGGATCTCCTCCCAGGACTGAAAGCATCCTGATTGTGGTTTATAGAATGTTCTTCCTGATGTCCCTTACTTTCTCAATGGTCAGGTTTCAGGCACTAAGTGGCCACAGCTCCACTGAAGACAGGACAGCTGCATCAATTATACAGTAAGTATAATCAGTTTTTACAGCTCATATAATGCACAACATTTCTCTGTTTCTGAATTGGCTGGAGCAAAACAGAAAGTCACCAGATCTTCTATATAAGGCTGGGAGGGATTCACTTTCAATAAGACAACAGAAACAGCAGAACACACTTTCTTCTTCACACTGTTATTGAGGAAATGGAACAAATTCATTACAGTCCCCTGGGTCCATGAGCTACTAAGTTCATAGTTACAGATTCCTTAATGACAAGCAACTAGAAGTATTTTCTTCATATATTATCACACCTTGGTATTTCTGCCTGTTTGGGAAACTTCCTAACCTACCTGTTAGAACTCCACTTGTCAATTTGCGTGCTTCCTTTCCTCTAGATCTTGTACTCCTCTCTACAAAAACAGACTCAATTTTTTTACAGAAAGATGGAATGGCTTGTCATGTGCTGTGGAGAGGTTCCACGCTACTAAAACTTGAGCAGTTTGAATGATTATGAATAATCTAAGGTACAATAAATCTGAACTTTTCCATTTTCTGACATATTATTGTTAACTGTGCATTCATTTCAGGTTTGATCCTGCATAATGAAGAATCAAAAAGAATCTCATGTGATTAACACTTGAATAATTAAAGGAAGCAAAACTAGCTCTGTGGTTTTCACTTGTTATTATCAATTGAAGTTATATATAACTACAGTTATACTAAAAGAGAGAACTACACAACAATATATTTATGAGTCAAAATTTAATTAACAGATGCTCAACTTCCTGCAGTATTTTAAATGTATTTTTGGGGGATATGGTGGGCTGGAACCAGCCAAGTCTGAGGACCAAATTTTACAGTCACATTATAGCCTTTTAGTCATTTACCTAACAGTATCAGTGAGTGATTTCACAATAGTGGTTGCTACTTCCTCTGTTGGAGATAAGTCTACGATCTGTCAATGAGCAGATGGTTCAAAGGCTGAGGTTGATTAGATGGAATATGACACCATGTGGATGATATTATTCTCTGTTTCAAGCTTAAGTTTCCAAATATTGCATGTAAAAATAGAATGTCAAAGGAAAAGGAATTTCTGGAACTATCTTCTCTCAGACACAATTGACAGAGGGGATTCTCTCCTACTGAGGATCCAAAGTGCAAAATGATTGCTAATCCTCCCAATACCACTACCATTCAGGAACGAAGTATTCTCACAAAAAGCACACTCACATCCATGCTAAACTATGTCCTCCCTCTCCCGTGAAAATAAATTCTGCACCTAACTTAGAATGACAGTGTCTGGAGTGGGACTGCCTTCAGGGATTCAAGACACAGCTTCCTCACTTTACTGTGTGAATCCATTGGACTTCTCAGTGCTCACAAGTATCAGTGTAACCTGTGTAAACATCTTGCTCCACAAGAAGATTTTTCTTTCTTTGTGTAACAGGGGATTCTGGCCCCTTCTATGAGGCTGCACCTTTGGTATGATACAGGACAGTGGGTCATTCCATCACACAAGCCAGTCTGTCCAAATGGTTCAAGGAATGGTAACAATGAGGCAGGGCAGACGCCTCCCTTGTGGATACCAGACATTCATTCACTCCAGGGAATTCCCGCATAACTTGAGTTTGGAGCTGACAAAACTGCCTTTAAATACCATCCTCAAGTTTGACACCACCAGAGTAGAAGTAACAGTCTCTTTTCTGAAAGCTTTGTAAGTGGTCTTACCAGTCTTTCCCTGGAGCAGTATTACAGACAGATGCAAGGCATGTCTGAGGTACTAGAAACATGTTATGCAGCCACAAAGATATGGAATTTTTGCAGCTTTAAAGCACAATTTGTATATATGTGATATACAACTGTTTTCCCTAATGCAATGTAATCAACATGCTTGAAAGTTGAAAAACTGCACATACTTGGCGGATAAAATTCACTGTTCCTGAAATGAATTTCCTGTTTAACTCTATTTTGTCCCCCACAAAAGTTACTTACACTTTGCAGGATTAATAAGAGAAATTTTTTGTGAGCGCTAACACAAGGGATGCTGAGGAGGAGGAGCTGGGCAGCAGAATCTGGGACACTTGCTGCTCCTGTAAGCAGGGAGGCAAAGAGCTAGAGAGCAATTACTGTGCTTACTTACATCTGCTTTTCCAGTTGAATAGTTGGATCTATTCTCTCTCCCAGGATCCCACAAAATTCTGGACTGCCATGTTTGATGGGTTTAAAGCCTCCTCCAGGTGCTCTTAACTGCCTGTGCTGGTCATTTGAGGGAGAAGGAGATGCTTGCCGTTTCTCACTTCCATTAAATTGGGCTGCAAGATACACAATGATTACCTCTCCAGGCAACATTAACAAGGACCAAAATAGTTGTAGCACTTAGAGAGGTTTCACACTTCCCAGGGAGAATAAACATGCATCCACTAGCATTAAGATGTACTGATTTGTCTACAAAGCAATGAATTAAAAGTGTATCCACTTATACAATGCTGGCACAAAGATTTTGTCTTGAAACACTAGGGTACAAAGTGATGAAAAGGGAAAATGGCATGTGTTACTTTCTCTCACAAACTATATTATTCCAAGAAAAGCAATACAACTTATCTTGCAAAGCTGTAATTTCTTAGACCAGTGCAACATCTGTAGCCAAGTGCATACTAATGATGTCAGCATCCTCATTCTACACTTACTACACTTACAGATTCTACATATCTATAATTACAAAAAATTAAAGGACAGAATATTGACAGAAACAGTGAAAGGAGCTACTCACACCATCTTCCTGACTCTCACTGCCCTCTGTGGTTTGCTTCTTGATCAAAACCTAACACTTCCAGCTGCAGATGGATTACTGTTTTAAGGTCATCTAGTGAGGACCAGGCAGAAAAAACTTCACTGTATCAGGAGGCAAACATCACAATATGCATAAACACACACAGTGCAATCAGCTCCTCTGTAAGTTTCAACAGCAATATCACAGCAAATGTTACAAGGAAGGGATGCCCTACAACAGCATGTGGTAGATCTCATGCATTTAGAACTCAACTTATTATAACACACAGCCAGTTAGGCATGTGACTGGTAGTACTTACTGTTTTAAAGCAACTCTATACAACAGGAAGACAGCTGTAATGTTCAAAAAGACAATGCATACAGAATAGAAATGTGTTGGATGTGGAAAAGGTTTTGAAGCATCTTTTTTTTTTGTTGTTATTTTTATATGCTTTCCTCATGGGGCTTAGGACACTTCCAAATTCCTCCTCTACTCAGAGAAAGTAGGCACAAATTATTGCAAAAATTGGGCAAAGGTACTAAATCATATTCTGAAGTATGCATGGCAGAAATATGCTGTTTATTTCTTAAAATGGAAACTCAGATTTAACCTCATTACTGGATAATGAAAGCTGATTAGCATAACAAAGAGAAACATTGCATGTGTGTACTTGCCAGTGACATAAATGAACAGCACTATTATTTCAGCTGTAAGAAAAACACCTGGATGTAATTTGGGAACCCTATGAATACTGGGAACTTAATGTCAGCTTCTGACGAAGCAACATCTTTCAGACACCAAAAAATTCAGTTCACAAAACAAACATGAAACTCAGTTCTGATTGTAAACAGCCATATCTTTTCAACATGATGGTTGGAAGTAGGATGTGTTCTCCAAAAAGAGCACAAAGTTAAATTTCAGATGCTTTTGAATATTTTCTCTGTCTGAAAAGCTCGGACATGTCTCTGGACTCCGACCTTATTTCTTTTTTTTGTGAATTAAATTGGCAGGAAGCAGCAGTCTGAAAGTGATATCCAGGCAGATTAAACTGACAAGCGTGATACCCAGTCAGGCACCAACCCACACAAAATTGTTATCAGGACTGAGTTTCGGCTGCTATAAATCTCCTCTTAGCCAAAGCTGCAGTATATACAGTGAAGGTTCAGAAGCTCAATTCCATGCAGCTGGGAGTGTAAAGTTTTTTTTATTGCTATGGTATTTCTGTTTACATAGCCACTACAGTTATGGAACTGACTGCATACCTGACCCTTCCTCGCTCTCCATGTGGCCCCTCTTCCTCTGCCCTGTAGCTGGTGCCACACCCCTCTGGTGGTGGCGTGCTCTGGTGGTGCCATGCCACAACTCCCTTGCTTCAAAGTCCCCCAGGGTCCTAGGCACCAGCTTTCTGTGCAACAGCAGTTGCAGCCAGCAGAGGTGACCAAGTTTGGCATCTACAGATCCTCCTTCAAGGAGTCCATGATCAGTGCTGAAAACTACTACTAAATGGCCCTCTTCATAACAGACGGCCACTTATTTTGTAAAGCAATACTAAGATGGGCTTTACAGACTTCACATGCATTTCCTTTACCCAAAGGTTTGCTATCCCCACACGACAACCTGAAAAGGCCTGATTTCTCACACAGTCAAATGGGAGCCAGTGTCAGCCTGGCATTCCTGAATGGGCTCTGCGGTGTTGCTATCTCCTTTTCCAGCCAGACTTATGTACCAGAAAGCTACTTTGTTCCTGTTACTTTGCAACCTCAGCTCTTCTGGGCAAACCAGTTTGCCCAGCTCAGCAGGAGGTCTAACAAGACCTGCCCACTTCCCATAAAAGCCATCAAAAACACATTTCAGCTTCAGCTGTTCAGCCTCCAATGAAACAAAACCAAATTTGTTTGTGAAAGAACTCAAGCTGCAGCCAGTCAAAATGCTGCACTCCAGCTCTGCTACACAGAGACACATCTTTCAGCACTGCAGTTAACAGCAGAAGTCCCTGAGGAAGGCTATACATAGCTTGCTTCACAAGTGTCAGCATGGCACCAGCCCCGTGCTTAGGAGCCACAGCGCAGACACGCTCCCATAAACCTGAACAGACTTCACACCTTGTGCACACTTTGAGTCTGGCACATCTCAAACTCCAGTTTGGAGATAAACAGGTTCTATCCATGCTTCAGCAATAAATCTTGAAATCATGGCAGAGGAACAAATGTTTTCCTTAAAAGACTTGCATGAGTAATTAACTTCATGATAATTCTAGTGTTGCTTGCCATTTTGGTTTGTTTCCTAGCTCTGTTACCTGACAAATCAAAAACATTTGCTGCATAAGTCTCTTTGTGTCTGCACTTCCCATCACAAACGTCTGTTGTTCCCTTCAGATGAACTTCTCAAAATAGGAAAGTTTTAGCAGAGGGTCCCTTCAGGTTCACAGCCTCCACAACTCCAAGTAGCTGGGGGATGGTAGTTGTGGGCCTGTAAAGTGGGACTTGGCCATTGCTAGAATTTCTAATACCACTTAGACCAACATTGTGCTCTTCAGAGAAATCCACCTCAGCTAAGCACTGAAAAAAATCCCACCTGGTCTAGCTACATTACAGAACCACAGCGCACAGTACGTCAGAAAAGCACTTCATGCATCTCAGCAGAGGGTCAATACTTCTCCATTGCAAACTTTCCACTGTTTCAAACTTAGAAGTTGGACCTTTTCTTTCCTTATTTTAAACATTTACAATTCCTAGGAGTTAGATTAAGTATAGAGACACTAGATGAGACAGCAGCTTGAATCTATGCTTGCAGCCAATCCTCACGCATTCCTTTGTAACAAATAACCAGGTACCTAAGACATACTAAGTTGTAATGAATGACAAATGCAATCAAAGAAATCAAATTAATCTCAAAAAACCTTTACTCTCTTAGCATTTTAAAACAGAACACTGCATGCTGAACCCATAAGGAATTCGACCATGTCATAATACTTTTTAATTAAACTTCTATTTAGTCTGTTGCTTTTGTAAAGCAATATTTTAATTTAGTGTGCTTTCATAAAAGTTAACTACATAATGCTTAGAAGAATATTTACACATAGGCCAATCATAAAATCTCGTATTAGATGGATTGTGCCTTATTAATTTACAGTCACTTCTAGACAAACTAAAAACTACAGATGAAGAAAAAATCAACAAAACTAAGACTGTTTATTTTTTTTAAATCAACACTCAGAAAAACTATTTCAGTATTTACCTGCTAAAGACCAAAAAAGTGAGCATGAAGATGGTTACAGAGCTCAAAGACTTTACAAACACCAAATGAGTTGTGTGCGAAAAGGTATGCAGTAGAAACTAATAAATTTGTTCTCTGGATCCAATGAATTTAAAATCAGCCATTTCATATAATATGCACAATACATGAAGAATAAGGTTTAAGATTTCCATATACACACATATGACTCTTGAGACAATAACTTTTAAAACTAATAATCCCATTTCTGTGGCTGCTGTATTACTAATTGAGAAATCTGTAAAGTGTGGTCTCACTGCAGACAGATCTCACAGCTTGTATCTCAGTGTTGCTAAACAATGAAGTTTCTCATTTAGGTATTTTGCATACTTCAAAAGAAAAATGACTTCTGGGTAGCACACAATCACTGTTCTTGTGTGGGAAGCTCACAATAACACTGATATTATTCTTCGCCTTTGGAAAAATATCAAAACTAGTATGTAAGGAAAAAATCAACTCGCAGAAACCCTGTGCTACGCTAAACCACAGAAACAAACTACAGAGAGAAAAACAGCCCCAAAGAATTCCACTTTTGAAGACTTTAAGTGTCACCTGCTCAAGCATTTGTTCCTCCCTGCCCTTTTATGCAGTCCAAGGGCTTTACTTACCCTCTCACCTTCAAACAAAATATTCTTTGCTCAAAAGTAGCTCTAACCTCAAACCCTCCAAGAACACATGCAAGAATGGCTGAACACACCTCCAGCCAAGCAAACACTGGACAGGTTGGCAAAAAAAACCTGGAAGCCTTTCAGCTAACACAGTCAGCAACAATTAACTGTTCAGCTTCCTTGTAGGAGCTCTTCAACAGTAATCTGTAGTCACTGTAGCCCAGACATTCCCATGGCATCTGGTCTAGCCCAGAGGGCTAGAAGGACGGGGATGAATGAGGAAGCACACCATCCTTCTTCCTTGTGGGCAGAAATGCACACACAGCTAATAGGAGAGGGTCTTGGGTGGTAGGGAGTGGGTGTCTGAAGGTGGGAGAAGAGAAATCCCAAGGAGATGTTAGAAGGTAGCAGAGTAGGACAGGTGTCAGGTAGGAGGACGAAGGAGAGAGTCTAGACATAGATGCAGTTCTGTGGGACAAAAGAAAGGGGAAAAGAAGACCACAAACAAAAGATGGGCAAGATGCAGATGTGGTGGCAGAGGGAAAATGGTGGAAAACCCTCCAGAATCTGGAATGAAGAATAGAGAAATTCCCTGGAAAACGATGCAGAGAGCAGCCTAAGTCCCACTGTAAATCCACTGCTTGTGGCTCTGCACAGCCCCTACATGTGCTGTGGGTAGCTTGTGGATCCTTCCAGGTAGCAGACACCCTACCTCTACAACAGAGTTACTGTGGACCATGCTGCTGTGTAGTAAGGCTCACCTGTCAGGAGATGGAGGCTGCACATATGCTTTAGGGCAAAGGCAGCATTGCTGCCATCAGAGACACATGAAAAGGCATGGAAATATCTGCTGAACTGGGGCAGACACCAATGCCATAGCATAAACCCAAAGCAGAAGGCTTATACACATAAGCCAGACTGATATTCAGCATCTGCAAAACAGCCATTGTGGCACTGGAAACCTAGTGATACATGTTTCTGTTGCTTAGCCTATTTTGACACACAATAGATATCCCAAATCATAGCCAGAATCTCACCGACAAGCAATCTCCCAGCACAACTCTTGCAAGCATTTTCATTGGTCCAGCAAAGGGGATGAGTCAGCTCAGGCAAACCTGAACCAAAGCCTGCTTCCACCAGGCAGAGCTCAGCAGCAGAACTGTATATCCTACTAGAAGCCACACAAGCCAGTTAGACGTTTGTGTTAGAGTTCATGCTCCTTAGGGAGAGAGACTACTTCACCTGCACAGCATCCAGCAGAACTGGATGCTGGTTTAGATCCAGGTTCGAAAGAACTATCAGCATGTGCTTAATGGGAAAGTGACTGAGCCTGGAACTCCACAAGATTATTAACAGCTCACATGCCAGAGCAAACCATGCTGCTAGGAAGTAGAAATCAGTTTTCTCTAACCTCCTTTTCTGTTCCATAGGAGCCCAACAAGAGGAAAGGGAATGCTGAGCAAGAGGTTTCTGTTTAAGCAGCTGCTTCAGGTTCATCCATGTGTCTCTTGCTCCCACCCACATTTCACAGGATGGATACTGCAGACATCAGCTTGGCCTGGAAACAAACCCAAATCAACCACAACCTAAAGATGTAAGAACAAATGAAGCAGAGAGGCAGAATCACTTTCACAACAGATCGACACTGCTCTACTCCACTGTCCTAGAAGAGAAACACATTTCTATCACCCACATCTGCCTACCTATTAGGGAATCAGGTCAGAAACACCCAAGAAGGGTATTGTCACAACAGGCTCTGTTTGCAGAACATTAGACCTGTATAGCTGTGGAGAGAAGTCACTTCTCATTTCTGTAGTGTGGCAATATCATGGCACACAGAATTGCAAAATCATAGAATAACTCAGGTGGAAAGGGACCATGGGAGGTGTCTAGTCCAACCTGCTCAAGACAGCGTCTGCTATGTGATCAGATCAGGCTGTTCAGAACTTTACCCAGTCATCCCTTCACACAGGATGAAAAAATCTGAAGATGAAGACTGCAAAAGCTTCCTGGACAATTGGTTCCAATGCTTGACTGTCCTTGCAGGGAAAAAAATTTTCCCCATATCGAGTCAGAACCTCTCCTGATTCAACTTATCTCTCATCTTCCCATCACACACCTGCTCATTTGTGAAGAACCTGGCTCCATCTTCTTGAAGATCTCCTCATAGGCATTGGAAAGTTGCTATAACATCCCCCCAAAGCTTTCTCTTCTCCAGGCTAAGCAAGCACAGTTCCCTCAGTGTCTCCTCAAGTTATGTGCTACAGTTTCCTGTCATTTTGGTGGCTCTCTGCTGACATCAACATTTATTAACATCCTTCTTGCATCAGAATACTGGACACAGCATTAAACATGTTGTCCAAGAAATGTGAAGTAAAGAAGAACAGTCACTTTGCTTGATCTTCTGGCTATGCTTCTGTTCACACAGGCCAGGATGCTGCTAGCCTTCATCACTGCCTGGGAGCACTGCTAGCCACATTTAGTCCACTTTCCCCCAGGATTCCTTAAGCCCCTTCCAGCAAAGCTGTAACACAGCAAGTCAGCCAGTCCTCGGTCCATATAGTTGCAAGGGGTTAGTCTGCTCCAGATGCAGGTCTTCGAGTTTGTCCTTGTTGGATTTTGTAAGCTTATTGTCAGCCCATTTCTCCAGCCTGCCCAGGTCCCTCTGAATGGCAGCTCTACATACATATACACCCTCCCTGCATTTGATTTCATTCCAGACTTCAAGAGGTGCATTTCCTCTCCTCCTCCTCCGGGTTACTGATAAAGATGCTGAACAGAAAGGGTTCCAGAACAGATCCCCTGAGGAATTACACTTGTAACCACACTCCAGGAAGAGTATGAATCACTAAGCCCTACCCTTTGAGGTCAATGACCCTGACAGGTTTTCATGCATCTGGTAGTCCACCCACCTAGGCAACAGCATTCCAAACCAGGTAACAGAGCTGGTGCCACAGCACAACATACTGAAGGCTAAAGTCAACATAGATGACACCTACTGCTCTCCTTCCATTAACAGATCTAGTAGTTTCAACGCAGAAAACAAACAGGTTTGTCAAGCAGGATTTACCCAGGGTAAATGCACACTGACTACTAATCATTGCTCTCAGGTTTCTTCCATGCTCCCTTCCAGAGCCACATCTGTTTTCTTCCCTCCTCATCCCCACAGTCATCACCACACGCAGCTGTCCTTTCCAAGCTTTCTGCCAAGCTGACTCATAAAAAGGAAGGAGAACAACCCTGCTCCTAGACACTGCTTTTCACGAGAACATGTCATTGAGGGGAAAATCATAGAGCATGTATGACTCTAGCACCCCACAAGAGCATCCCAGAATATGGTCAGACCAACTGATACAGCTGGGCTTTGCTGGGCTCTGTATGAAGCTCTATGAAAGAAAAAGCCTTGGCCTCTAGAATCACATCCTCACTGAATGAAGCCCCCCTCAGCCATTTCCGCAAAGCAACAGACGGGAAGAAAAAGAGCAGTGTAACCAACACCAAGCACAGACATTCACAGAGATAGAAAACAGTTTGTGTCAGATCTCCGTGACTAACAAGTTCTGATGTGGGAGAACTTCAGCAGTTCAAAAGGATTAATCCTAAAACAAGTTCTACATATCCACAGAAATGCTTGCAATTATAATGAAAATACTCCAAATACCAAGAAACTCATCACTGAGTAGAAGCATGGTACTGCATGCATGTTACACAGCTATTTTTCGTCCTGCCCGTTTAAGAAGTGCCCCACAATTTAAGGACCTTGCAAAGCAACTCCCTCATCATAGAGCCACTCAACAATAAACACTATCTACATCACATCCATTAAAACGGGGGTAGGGGCAAGGAGTGGGAGAAACAGAAGTTTTACTAACATGAACCAAGTGCTGAGATGGTTGACAACAGGTCAGCTGAAGCACCAAACAAAAAGTGCAATGTTCCACATTTCTGCAGCAGGTAAATATTTGAGACTACCCACATTTGCTTTTCAGTGATTTCTCCCCCCACACACACCGGAAGAGTAGAAAAACTTGAATGCTCCCAAAGGCAAGTAACTATGCTATGAGTCTGAGAGAGATTTTCCTGGTTGGGATCTAGGAATCCTACCTGCCAGAGCTGGGATGGTGACTTTGTTCCACTCCCACGGCTGATCATACTCATCTGCAGGCCTGTCATCATCCTGTGGCAATTTGCCTTCTTGTAAACGGTGACTCACCACACTTTCAGAATCGGATTCCACAGCACTGCCTTCTGGTTCATAGGGTGTGTCATAGAGCTGCATGTTTTTCTGATGGGACTTCATGCCTTCCTGCTTCTGAAACTCTGTTGGCAAGAAAGAAAATTGCATCAGCACCACTACTAACCATGCCTTATCATTACAGTCAATAATTTGAGAGCATTCATCTTCCATCCATTCCTTAATAGCCACATAATTATACAGATGGCAAGCTTGTACAAGACTTCTAAATTCTATCTCTACGTTTGGTAACTGGCTGGAAGCAAAAGTTTGTTCCAGCTAACAACCACAGCACAAACAGTTTCATGCCTCCACCGATATTCCCCAGCTTGCACAGAGCCAGATTACAGGAAGCACACAATCCTTGTCAGCCTCTGTAAAGCACGCTTACAAGCAACTGTACATAAATCCCCAAGAACACTGAAATTTGTGTATGCAGTTAACTCTTCAAGAGGAGATAATTCAGAAGTGCAATTCAAAGATACAAAGATCACAAAATATAAATCCCACAGTATAATTATATATGCTGGTAAAAAAATTCTCTGCAGTTACCTCTACAGAATATCAGCAGAAAATGAGCTAGGACTAGAGTAAGAACACTAGACAAAAACATTGGTAACTAGAGTTTAGTTCACATTGTATTAAGGAACATGTATTTCTTTAAATTAACACTGACCTTATAAAAAAATAAACATGTTGAAGCTTCACAGAAAGGAATAGTGTACTGCCCTCCAGAATACAGCAAACCAAAAACTGGGCTTTGTTAGGGAGAGCACAGCTAGCAAATCAAGGGGCAAGCTGTCATGCCTTCACCCTTGGCCCCAAGGAGGCTACACCCACCAACAGGTGGGTCCTACTGTGTCCAGTCTGCACACTCCCTACAAAGAGTGTGCAAGGAGTGAGCTAGTTCATAAAACTATAAAGGAGCCCGTGCAGAGCTACCAAGACAGCAGGGTCCTGGGGCCTATGATAAGGAGAGATGGTTTTGGTTAGTCTGATGAGGGGAAGGACAAGGGGGATGTAACAGCAGCTCTCAGCTGTCTGAAGGGCAGTCAGAGCCAAACCCTTCTCAGGAAGTGTCAGAAGACGCAATAAGGAGAAACAGACACAAGACGTAGCTTTAGAGTAGGACACTGGGGGAACCTTCTTCCCCTGGTGTGTAGTGCAGCCCTAGGATAGGTCACCAGGTAGGTCATGGGAGATGTCTCCATTCTTTGGAGTTTGCAGAGCCTTGGCTAGACAAAGCCAGGGTTGCTCCACCTACTGATACAAAACTGGATGGAGTGAGTGATAGACCAGATGGCTGTGCTGCCATTCACAGGGCCCTGGAGATGCTGGAAAATTGCAGGCTAACTGGCTGGAAAGCCACTCAGCAGAGAAGGACTTTGGGGTCCTCTATGACAGCAAGTTGAACATCAGCCAGCAATGTACCCTCATGATAAAGAGGGCCAATACTAACCTGGGCTGCATTAGGAGGAGTGTTGAAACCACATCAAGGGAGGTGATTCTTCCCCTCTACTCAGCACTGGTAAGGCCACATCTGGACAGCTGAGTCCAGTTCTCACCTCCCCAGCGCAAGAAAGACACAGACATACTGGAGCAAGTTCAGCAAAGGGCCATGAAGCTGATAATGGGACTGGAGCATTTTTCATATGAGGAGAGGCTGAGAGAGCTGGGACCAGTCAGCCTGGAGAAGATAAGTTTCAGTGGGGACCTTATCAATGCATATAAATACCTGATGGAAGAAAGTGAAGATGGAGCTAGACTTTTATTGGCAGCGCCCAGTGACAAGACAAGAGGCAACAGGCACAAATCAAAATACATCAAATTCCATCTGAACACAAGAAAACACCTTTTTACTGTGATAATGGTTAAACACTAAAAAAGCTTGCCCACAGAGGCTGTAGAGTCTCCATCTGTGGAGATATTCAAGACCTGACTGGACATAGTCATTGGCAACCTGTTCTAGCTGACCCTGCTTAAACAGGGTTTTCTATTAGATGATATTAAGACGTCTCTTCCAACCTCAGCCTTTCTGTGATTATCCTGACCACTGCAAGGACAAAATAAGAATTTCATTAATTGTAGCAAATTGCAAAGTTACTTAAAAAAAAAAAAAAAAGACTCAGGGAGAAGGGAGAGAACTTTTTAACCTACAAATGAAGAAAAGATTTAGAGCAGTTCTCTCCATTACTGTAACAAAAGCCATTCATCAATTCATCTATCAGCAAGAACATTATAACCAAGTAATTGCTCCAAACCATTTCAAAAGTACTGTGAAATGTCTACAATATGACGGTGCCCTTATTGCTTGGAAAAAAATTATTAAATTTATACATTACAAATACAGTAAACCTGAAGAAATATATACCAAAATCAATGATGTAAATACCAGCAGGATAGGTTATGATAATACCTAGTTATGAATGATAACCACGTTATCACCTTTCAATACAAGTGTCCTGGTTTCGGCAGGGATAGAGTTGGTTTCCTTCCTAGTAGCTGGTACAGTGCTGTGTTTTGGATTTAGGGTGAGAACAATGTTGATAACACACCGATGTTTTAGTTGTTGCTAGGTAGTGTTTACACTAGTCAAGGACTTTTCAGCTTCCCATGCTCTACCAACTGAGAAGGCTGGAGGTGCACAAGAAGCTGGGAGGGGGCACAGCCAGGACAGCTGACCCAAACTGGCCAAAGGGATATTCCATACCATGTGACATCATGCTCAGCATATAAACCTGGGAGAAGAAGGAAGGCGGGGACATTCGGAGTGATGGAGTTTGTCTTCCCAAGTAACCATTACGCGTGATGGAGCCCTGCTTTCCTGGAGATGGCTGAACACCTGCCTGCC
>NW_008794115.1:983430-996557 GCF_000699145.1 Aptenodytes forsteri | reverse complement strand
GCGTGATGGAGCCCTGCTTTCCTGGAGATGGCTTGAACACCTGCCTGCCCGTAGTGAGTAGTGAATGAATTCCTTGTTTTGCTTTGCTTGCATGCGTGCTTTACCTATTAAACTGTCTTTATCTCAACCCATGAGTTTTCTCACTTTTACCCTTCTGATTCTCTCCCCCATCCCACCGGGGGGGAGTGAGCGAGCGGCTGCATGGTGCTCAGTTGCCGACTGAGATTAAGCCATGACAACAAGCAAAACCTAGAAAAGATTATTTGAAAAAAGTTCTTTAAACCTTTTCAGTTAAAACACAGTCTTTGTCTTTCAGCTATCTTTTGAAAAGAATTTTGCTCAAGGAAAAATGCTGCATTAAGAAAAACCTGTATTAGGAAGAACACACAGCTGATACTCTCTTGAATGCTCCTGGATCAAAAAGTTAAACATTTTATTTCTTCTAAAGTCAGAAATGTGGTATGTATCTGTCTGTCTTTCTGTACTGTGAAGCCAGCCATTGCTACAACCAGGAAGTGTGCATTTCTGAGGAACAGAAGCCATGATCCTACCAAATCAAAGACTTTACACACACAAAAAAAAAACCAAACCCCACCCAAACCCAAAAAAACCAAACCCACAAACCAAACCAAACCAAACTATTCATTTTAAGTGCCAAACACCAGCTACACCACTAGCTCCTGGTGTGTGAATATATTTCAATACAGGAGCTCATGATCAACATTTTTCTTTTACCCACAGGACCAAAGCATCAGACTGCACAGAAAAGATTACCTGTAAATAGAAGGTGGTACGCTACTGATTCACGGTTCATGTTCAGGGACTACAATTAGAAAAATTACAAATATTTGATCCTAAAGCAGAAAAGTTTCTCTAGGAAAAACTAAAACCTAGGGAGAGCAAAGAAGTGGAAGAAGGAGAATATATATACATGCATATATAAAAATATATGTGTGTATACACATACACACTTATACACACATATTTACCTACAGCCTCTTTTATAAAGCTTCCTATAAATTTGCTTGAAAGTCCATCTTTTACTTAATATATTGGAAGAGTATTTGTAAAGAAAAATGATTTTACTAAAAGTGAAATAGAAACAGTTCCTTTCAATAACAGGCAGCAAAGCTGAATCTGCACCACAAGCATTATTAGCATTATGCACACTGATAGCTCAGTGCAGGCTTGATATTTAAGAATTGGGTAGTTGAAAACAACAGAATATTTGTGATGATGCATTTCTCATGGTTTTCATGCAATCTCTAACAATGACAGCTCTAAGTGCTAAAACAGTTACTGGAATGACCAGGGAGTCCAAAACTGTTAATTTAACTTTTTTTTTTTTCACTTTTATTAATTTTATCCTTTGAACTCTTACTGCTGATAAAGAAAAGTACATTTTTATACAATTATGCTCATTAAGTTAATTAGCTACTAAAAGAAGAAACAAATGAAGTTTTGAAAGAACTTAAGTTTGCTAGCAGGCTGGAAGACCCCCACAAATAATTCTTATTCTCACAGATTAGCAGTTATAACAGAATCAGGCTCCCGGAGTCTGGACTCCTTTGTAAAACCAAGAACCTGACCAGCAAGGTACAGAAACTGAGACATCTGGGAACACAAGATTATGAGATACAAGACTGAACTTGACATTCTTCTTCTCATTTGGTGAACAATTCTAACAAACACATACTGAACAGACAAAGCTCCACAGGACAAGCAGGTAACCTCATAGTAACCTTTCCAGCAGCCACATTAAACCTCTTAATAGTCTTAAATAATTCAACAGCATTACTCATAGATGCTGAGGTGAGTTTGGAGAGAATTAGGGGATATATAATCAAAAAACCAGGACAGCTATGAAGCCAACAAAAGGAAACTGACAGTACTACTTGCTTACAGAACCCAATAGGTGAGCTTCTACAGCTTTCCTTCCAAAAGGATGCAACAGACAACAGAACAACCAGATTCTTCTACAATGTACAGATGCCAATAGACATTTCCTTCATCTCAAACTAAAGCATGCAGTAACAAGAGGTCAAACAACGTAGCTGCACTCTTAAAAAAAAGTTTTGACTCACCAGTATGTCAGATTCCAAAGTGTACTGACCCACACATATCAGGTGCAACTGTGATAAAACAGACCCATCTCCACTTCAGCTACAGATTTCAGGACTGGTGCAGGATTTAAAATGACAATCCTACCAGCTCCTCAGCTTCTTTCTCTACCACCAAAGCCTTATCCCAGTGAGCCAAATCTGACTATGAAGGTAACGTGCTGGAAACAGTATTGCCATGCAAGGCCAGCTTTTGAAAAGCTAGCACTGAAATTGACTTTTAGCAAAGTACAAGGGCTATCAACACCCTTTGTACCTGAGAAGCCTAAGAGCAGAACTCAGGACAGATGACAGAATTCTACTCCTGGGATTTTACACAGCACACTTAGTTGCACTCATCTCCATTCAACAGTACACAGCTCAGTGTAGAGTCGGTCGTACTGATCATACTAGTGGATAAAGCTTCACCCTATTTTCTAAAGCGTGGGACAAAATATTTGGCAATGCTCCCAACCCTGACAAATAGCTGTTGATAGAAGCCCTTGAATGGAAGTACAATGATTTTTCAAGGTCATTTGTGCATGTACTTAACTTTGTTCAGATACATAGCTATTTGAAGGAAGCCCAGCAGATTGTTCATTCATTTATTTTAACACACATTAACATGTAAACACTGTGCTGGAATAGGATAGTACAGAGCACAGCTGTCAGTTTTAAGAATTTCTGCCTCCCTATCTCTGAATTCAGACTACAGGTCTCCTCCAGATGGTAGTTTCACTTATGCCCTCTTCCCAGAAGTCAGCATTTAAACAGCTTCAATCCTAGAGATCTGGATTTAGCTTCCTGATAACCATATAAAAAATGCAACCTGCTATCAACGACACAACATACAAAACTATAACCAACCTGGAGTGAATACCACTGTGATGCTGTTCTCACTTAGTACATTTGCACCACTCAAATCTACTAGATAATTCCAGCTGCAAGGATCTTAGCATTGAAGCACTTTATCTGGAAATCACAGATCTTTCTGGTATCATGTTTTCAAGGCACACAGAGAAACTAAACATTTATCATCAGAAAGATCTGGATGTTTAATTAAAACAAACAAGCAAACAACAATCCCTTGCTAAAGTCCACTATTTGCATCTTATTCTCCTACATAAACAAAATGCCACACAGGAATAGGGAGCATTTCGCCAGTTAGGGAACAGGCTAACCTGTCTTCAAGTAGGACAGTCAGAGCAGAGTTACGAGCAACACAACTTTTGAAATGTGGATTCAAACATTTTATATCGAAAAGCCCCAGAAGGGCAGTCTGCAAAGTGTTTGGAGGACTTGCTGTAGCACACTGGCTTTCTATAGATAAGCCCGGGATAACTAGAAGAGGACCATACTAAAAAAAAAAAATAAAATAAAAGGTACCTGAGAACATAACTCAAGAACAAGGCCTGTTTGTGGACAACTGACACTTATATTCCTTGTATTCTCACCTGTCACTGAAAAGAAACTTGGGAAGGCTCAGGCTCACGATGAGACGTACTGGTGAATACCTGATGCATCTCCCCAGACGTTATCCTGACAGCCTGGCTGTCTCTAGCAGGTGAAGGCTACATCAGAGACAGGTCTGAACACAGAAAGCCAAGTCTCGTCTGGAGTTGTTCTTGCTCTCTATCAGGGAACAGGTCTTGCTGCATTGGCCCAAACCTCTGCTCTCCACATGCTCTGCTCTTGAGGCTTCCAATGGAGAGCCACTGAACCAGCATCTAACTGCATTAAAGGGCAGCAAACTATTTGTACCAGGTGTATGGGTAGGCTACACATCAACCAATAACTTGCCAGTTTGCCAGACGCATAAGACAAATGCTAATGCAAAGATAACCCTGACACAAGAACATTTGCTCCCATTGAATCCATTTCTTTTCCCTCTCCATAAACAGGTCAGAAATACTTAGCCAACTGCTTGCTTACTCCAAGCCTCACCATTAATGTTTCTTTTCACACCCATCTTACCAAGATAATCTGGAAACATTTCAGAATTTATGCTGCAGAATTCTCATTGTATTAGTGCAAAGTCTATTCACCACAGAAGCTATGTTTTACCTCTGCTCAAATTTCACCTCCAGCCACCAGAAGTCAAACTGCTTTCTGCTCTGCTTCCAGGTCCAGCTGGATGCCTCCAACTGCTGGGACACAAAAAAACACCAATAACATTCCAACAGCAGGGAGGGCTGTTTTGCTTTGAGACTGCAGCAACTACCTCCCAATGCTCATGATTCCAGATTTTGCTGCAGGAAAAGCTGGATATGAGAAGATCTTCCCTCATTTTCCCTTCTGAACAGAAGCCAAGTGACTCAGAAGTGAGCTGCTTTCCAGGAATGAACAACAAATATTTGTTCCGCTGCCTTGGTGTGAGAGCTTGGCATAACCTCTTGATGTGAAAAGCAATGTCTTTAAACGGCCTGCATCATGACGGAAATCCTACTAAAGTCCAAGCATGACTCATTATCCCAGGAAGAAGCATTCAAAGCAAATTTACATTCCAACAATCCTGATAAAGACTATTAGGCCAGTCAGAGCAACGGCAGGAGGGGAGAAGTCCCTTTATGATAAGTGTGAATAAACCAGCAACAAAAAACATTAATATCTTCCACAGAAAGTATATACTGAAAGAAAACAAAGAGGCAAGCATACCCTGCTCAAGACGACAGGAAATACACGTTTTTCTTTGGGGGTGGAGAGGGGCAGGGAAGAGGAGGAGTGGGTGTTGGTGGAGTCGAGTGAGACTGATTAAAAAAACAAAACACATGGGAAGAACACCTAAATCCTGGTGGATTGGAAGAACAGCAGTACTGCTTCCAAAGGACATGAAAACTGTCCTTGGAGACATGTTTCTTTTATGGCAGAGGCAAGGAAATAAAAAATTAAATTTCTTCAGTTTTCTGTAGGCAGAAGTTTATTCTACAAAGCTTTCCCCCTCAACACCTAATTTTCTGTTAAATAAGCAGTGATTAAACATTATAACTGCCATCTTAAAATTAGGAATTTCTGCAGACTTTACCTCTTCAGAGGTGCTTTAATGATGCTTAGCTACTTAGTCCTTACACATTTCTCAGAAAGACACAGAAGAGGCGTAGGGATGCCCTTTTTATTTAGGGGAGAGGGAAAAAGAATCCAAAAAACCTCCACAGGATTCTGTAAATTTACTGCTGCTTGGCCAATGGCCAACTCTAGATGTTGCTACAGCCAGTTGCATCATAATAGTACATCCGTGATTTGCTTGCAGGTTTTCTTGACCTTTCTGATCAGGAGCACTGACCTTTGGGATTCAAGGATCATTGTTCCATGGGCTAAGTGGAGCAATTCAAGTGGCAATGATGCAAACCAGAGACTTTGGCTCAACCAAAATCAGTCATTCTCATTCCATACTCTGAAGCTTCTAAGCTGTGTAAAAGAGGATTCATTCGTTGTGGTAAGTGGGAATGGAAGTCCGTTTGGAAACAGAGTGCAGTGCAGGTATTTTCATGTACACCTATTAGCACAATGGTTCTCACCAGCCCATAACACAAACTACAGTGTCCCAAAATATTTGTTCTAATATTAGCATAAGCAGAATCAATTCTCCTTGAAAGACATTCTAATACCAATGTGGTGGCTATTTTAAACAAGCTAACACTCTCCAGTGTCAGGACAGAGAAGCTTGCAGCAAATATGATTACTATTTCCTGCAGTTAGATCAGTCTTGCTACTCATGGCTGCTACTGATGCTCACAACGCCCTTGCCAGCTCTCTTCAGGCCCACAATCTCACCCCTTCACAGGAATCACCCTGAGAGGGGAAAGGAGTGGAAGAATAACCCATTCATAATGTAAATGCCATTCAACCTTTACACAGAAGGAAGATATTTTCTTGAATCTTGTCTGCCTGTGAGAGTCTCTGCTTACTGAAAGCTTACTCAAAAGCATCGAATGAGATAAGCACTGATCAAAAAGATTTTTAGTGAGTATAAAAATTTATTTTTATACCTTCAAGATGATATTGCAAGGGATATCTAGATGTGAGCAAAAGTGAGTTTATTAAAACCAAGAGAAAATACGCAACTATTTCCCTGATAGCTTGAGGTTTAAGTTCAATGAGAATTACCCAGAGAGGAGTTATCTTCTCTGCATGTAACTAATTTTGAACATGGCCTTACTTGGGATAGGGGAGGGGGCAGAGAAGAAGGGGAAGTGGATAAAGGCCTCCCTCCAGACTTAATTGCCCTGTGATACATAGTGGGGAAGAAGTTGCCTACAGGAACTACATATATGGCAGACTGAGACAGTAGACTCATGTAGCCAGAAGAGCTGCCATATCTGATTTAACAAAACCAGATGAGATGTCCTCTCAGCCAGATGAGATGTGCTCTTACCTTCTGTTAGCCACCTGCTAGCATTCCCTATAGAGAGTACAAGGCAGGGAGAAGGACTGCTGCTTAAAAATTCCTGGAATAGATTTCTTCCATAGACATGGTGGCTACATGGTGAAAAGCAACACAGAAATGTGAATTGCACATTGTTTCTAAAGAAACATCTAGCCTGTGAATGATTGTGTCACTATGATTAAAAAACAAAACAAAACTGAGAGCTCAAAACATAGCCTGAAGCTTCCCTGATGACTAATGACCATTATTTTATGTTTGTTAGTAATTTTTCAGAAAAACACCATGAAAACAAAGAGAAGTCAAAGCTTTGGAAGTGATATCTGATGCATCTACAAGAGATCTTTCCCTCTGACCAGAATTCCAGCAAGACCAGGCACCATCAGTACTCTCCTTCCTCCTCTGGCAGGACTTAAAAGCCACACAGCATCTGTATACTAAACCATCTGTTTTCTTCGTGTTCACTGCAAGGAATAGCCACAGTGATTATTTGCCACAGTGACCGTTTGCAATTTTGCAAATGGCAAGTTGCAAGAAATAGTGATCAGCCACAGTGATCATTTGCAATTTTGCCCACTTTGACTTGCTTTCCCAAGGAAAGCGTTATCCTAGTTGCAATCTTTCTGTTCTGTCACTCAAGTTGAGCTATTGGCACAATGTAGGAACTCTGATCAGTACCTAAACACCTAATGAAGATGAATCACCATCTGTTGGATGTAAAAGCCTTCAGATATGACTCCAAATGTTAGGATGGGAGATTCAATAAACTCAAAGTCCAGCATGGTCCTGTACATGCATACAGCAAGGATCATTAACGTAGACATGAAAGATGGTCTACATTTGCTGTTCAGCTCTGGAGACAAAATGTTTTCATTTAGAATTCTACCTCCACATGAGTAGACCAAGAAAGCTGCTCAGTTGTCATCACATCCAGCCATAGATTTTTGCTTTTCACAATCCAAGGCCTTGCATGCAGTAAAAGACAGCTGACTTGCTAACACAGAAAAAGTGTCAGGGATATGAACATTGAAATTACTGGGAAAACATTTCAACTCATCCCCTTTGGCCTATGATCCCTTTACTCATTGAGTCAGCTCAGCAAGTGATTGATGGACGGAGCAACTAGTACCTAGCATTTGTAAGACTTCAAATACTCTACACTGAGCTGTCCAGCTGCTAATATTCAGTACCTTGCTCTTGTTTGCAGATTTGTCTGTAGTTATTATACTACTCAGGCAAACCCTGACTAGATGGCAATGCTTACTTGAAAGCCCACTTACAGAGTAATCTGTTAGTAATGCAGTGTTGTTTTTTTCCCCTTGGACAACACTTTTATATAACAGTACAGAATGTGAAGCAGTGTTTGAATGTATACAGCCATTGATAAAATGCTCTAAAGTATACAGTCTATCATGTCATCACTCAAAAGCATTTGTGCTTACACAGATATCTAACCACAGCAAATAAATCTGGTTAGCATTCAGCAGAACATCATTAAGAACAGGCCCTACTGTCAAGGAAAGCAAACCACAGTCATGCGGACACCATAAATTAGTCCTCTTCTTCCCTCTTGCAACAGAAGCATCACAAATCATGAAGAGTAACGTCTGGTATTTTCCACTTCGGTCGTCAGAAAATGTCATGTTATAAAAATTCATTCCAGTCATGATCTTGATGCATACAACTGAGTCAACATTTTCTGGTAATTTTTCCAGTTACATTCTTATTTTTCAATATACGTCTCTAAACCACTAACCAATCTGCATGCAAACATTTTCAATGCACAAAACCACACCCAAAAAGACAACTGTGGAAAGCTGGATTTTTTGCTGGGTGTTTTGTTCTTTGTTTGCCTTCAAAAAAAGATACAAAAAGATCCTTAAAAAAATTGATTAGGAGAGGCTCTCTGTTGATATGCTTTATATCCTACCATGATGCCAAGTTTTCTCAGGGATGGTGCATCTCACAACCAAAGGAAAGGGCAATAATAAATGCTACTCAGCTTAACATACAAAAGCAATGGTATATCTGAAAGACACCACAGTTTTTTCCTTTGTTTCCCTCTTCCCTTTCTATTTCAATTGAGACAGCAGCACGGACACCTTCTAGCCCACCTCAGGCTGCGTTACAGCCGTAACAGCTGCTGCAGGACTTGCTTAGGAAAAGCTCAAGAGGGCTCAGCTATGCCATCACACTTTTCTGCCTTGCAGCCCATCCTAGCCAAGTGCAACTGTTTGACAGACCATACAAGAGCTGCAACAGCACAAGAACCGCAAAACCCACTGCTTCTTCACATAGCTTTTCAAATTACCCACTCCACAGAAAATTAATGCAGAACTCAAAGCAAGCCCAGAGTTCCTCCTGGCAAGCCTCATTTCCACCCAGTTTGCCTGGTTTGTTCCTAATTGTTACTCTGACCTACAACAGCATCAGTTTTGTATGCCTACATCCTGCTTCAAAAAAACAAGCTGTATGTGAACTGTCCCACCCCAAGCCACCAACACATGAAACTGAACAAGACAGAACCAAGAGCAAGCTCAGATCAAGATTGAATATTTTCATCTTCTTTTTGCACACATTGATATTGCTAAAGAAATTCAGCCACAGTAGCACAACATGGTCCAGCAGCAAGCAGAAACACGCTGCAGGCTTCCTAGATCTTTGCTTGGGTAGGCATGACAGAAAGAAATGCACATATCAGCACACCAACACACACCAAAACAAGACGAGGCTTACCTGAACCCATCCAGAAAGGGCAGGCTGCTCCCACAGAAAATAACCTCTAATAATTTTAGCAGCCAGAATGGTAATGAACAGCTGAGTTTGCATAGGTATTTGAGCTCCTCCAAAAGAGCACTTTCAAGCAGAGTTCTTCATAGCCAGAAACCAGAGAAGGAGAGAAGCTGTATGTTATTGCCAGCCTACATGAAATGCACAGTGCACAAAGGAAGTTGTGTTTCTGACCACTTCCCACTGAAATTTTAAGCTCATTTTATGACACTGCTGTGAAGCCACGTTAAAATGTTGGTAAGCTGATATGGCAAGATGTTCAGTCTCTGTGGCAAGCAGACACAGAACTGGCTGAATCTTCAACCCCCATTTATTTTTAAGGATAAGAAAAATCTCCTCTAGTTTGGGTTACAAAACCAAAAAAGATGCAGAAGAAACTGTAGTTACCGCATTACAGCTGATATCAGAAACAGACTCCATTTACTCAAGGTTTCACTCATGTTTTGCCACTAGAGACTTTCAGAGTTTGGATGCAAAGCCAGCAGTCAAAAATTCTATCAATTTACCAGCAAGCTAAGCACAACAAAGATGACAAAATATCACTGTTGAAAGGGTATCTTATTCCTTCCAAGAAGTATTATGTTTACTTCATCACATGCTTAACTAATACTTCCTGTACCATCTTGTTTCAGCTTACTTAACTTTCCTGTACAATATAGAGAAAAAAACCTCTAGAAAAAATAGAGATTGGAGTAAGAGAGAATGTAATATGAAGGGATAATTGAGAAAGTACTTCTGAGAAAAAAAATCCTCACTAGTTTAAAAAAAAAAAAAAAGGACCCCCCAGCAGGACCTTTGACTTGAGCACAGGTGGCTGGGTAAAGGGTAGAAATTCCTTCTCACTTCATAGCACATATAATGTCCACTAGTTTTCTTTTAAAAAAAAATAAATCCGGGTTAGGGTAGAAATATTTATTCCCAGGGTTGTAATCCTGATACTAGCTTGGTTATTTAAATGCTGCTCTTAAACATTTTCACATGGGCTTCAAACACTTCCTTTGGCTAAAAGCCTCTTCGCTAAAGAACAAGAGGAAAGAGAAGAGGAAAACAAAGCATAACTTTGAAGAAGAGGCATATGAGTGCGACAAGGGAGTTTTGTCTTGTTTTTGTCCCAAGTGCTGCCAGTCTCATTTTTTCTTTTAGCATCACTGTTCCAGCTCCAATTAACAAATCCCTGTAAAGCTCATCAGCAACAGTGCACATCTCTCCCAGGTTGCTGACTCTTCATGTAACAAATTCTCCCTGCTCTGCTTTTGAGCAATGTTGCAGAAGAACAACAGAACTGGGACCAGTTTGGGAAGATTGAGGGCTGAACTGATGAGTCAGCAAGATGTACCACTGATGTCCCCCATCCAATAAAGTAATACTCCTCCCAGTCAGAGCCAACAGTGAGAGCTTACAGCACTCCCTTCCTTTTCCCTGCAGACTACAGGGGTATCAGTCACCTACACTTCTACCACACTTCCAGCTGGAAAGCACCCAGAATTCCTGTCAACAGAGTCCAGGCATGCACATACAGGCCCAGTCCAGCCTGCAAGCCCATCTGTCAAGCCTCTGCTCCTTCATCCCAAGAAGGGATAGTGAACAGCTGTCAGAAATCATACTCACTGCTGCAACAGCGTGCTTTCAGCATGCATATCCCTCATCCAGTGTTACCTCCAGAAAACTGGGATATTTATGGATGAACCCCTGCTCAAGCTATATTTCAGCAGGTTGCTTCTTTATGCCTCACAAGCACCTGTCTGGGCTTTCCAGTGATTAAGTTTAAAAAGACCAGTACTGGGAGCATACTGACATGGTGGCAAAGCTGGAAATGGACTGAGACCAAACAAACACGGATTCCTACAAGCTAGCCTGGGATATCCTGATTCTCACAGCCATTTCTCACTTTCACAGAACAGCTACAGATTAGTCGCAGGATCATAGGATAAGTTAGGCTAAACAAGATCTCAGGAAGTCATCTTGTTCAATCTCCTACTCAAAGCAGGGTCAGCTATGTGGTCAGATGAGGTTACTCACGTTCTGGTTCCTCAGTCAAGTCTTGAAAAACTCCAAAGATGGAGACTACACAATCTCACTGGGCAACCTTCTCCACCATTTGACTGTCCTCATAATGAGAATTTTTTTTCATTACATTCAGTTGGAACCTCTTATTTCAATTTATGTTCACTGCCTCTCACCCTTTCCAGGCATGGAAAGGACAGATGGAACACTGATGAAATCAGAAGGAATTGCAGTCTACAGAACTCTGCTTTCAAGGGAAAATGAAAAACAGTTTCATTTTTAATTTACTTGATCCAGTTTAAGGGTTTAACACAACTCACACGAATCTTTAGAGGACAGGGAGAAAATCCCTTAGCTGCCACATGCCCTCATGCACAGGCATGTTCTACATAAAAGAATCCTTTGCAGCAAGCTGACATTCATCTTTTGTGTCTCACTGGATGGCCAGAGCAGTGAGACATCTTCAAATTTAACATACCTTGTACTAGGGGGTAGGGGTGGGGGGAGGAGGGTGGAAGCGAGATGGGAGGGAGTCTAAAATGACCTTGAACAGAGTGGCAGCAAGTTGCTTAATCCAGCAAGATATGAAATGAGAAAACAAGGAACTCTTTCACCTTTGTAGCCAAAAGATTGCCAAGTTTTCCAGTGAATTCAGACTTCACTGAATTCTCAGTCTAGGGTCACAGTTCTCTTTTCTGTATTTCTCAAGAGACAGCTGCTAGAGTTCTAAAATGACAGATCCTCTTGGACCACACAGACCTCAGTGCTCCTCAAACTGCTGCCAGTAGCATCCCTGTCTTGAAGGGACAGGCAATTCACATCCAATTTTAAAAGGACTACTGTCCTTAAGAAAAGCAGCCCCAAAACTTGAAACTTGTCTGGGGGTGAGGGGGATGGGGTAGAGGGAGAGGGAAGACCTGTGGTAACTGGCAGGCTAAAACAGACACAGAATTGAAGCAGCATGTTAAGAAACTTAAATATAACCCCCTAGCCAAAGGCAATGTTGTGTTCAAACCACATACAGGCACCAAGGAATAAGCACCATCATACAATACAGAAGTTGCTTGTATAAGGAAAGCAGATAGGTTTTGTTTAAGTAACCCTCTTGATCAGAGTGGCTTGAACCTACTGCTTCTTTACCAACATGATGCAGAGATGCTTCCAAACTGTGGGCAAGGGTTTAATAGCATTTTGGGCTCAATGGTTTCTCTTTCCCAACCATCCAAGCATCCATTCCTTCACTTCGCTTTTTGTGGAAGAACACAGGCCAGATTCATCAGGCACTGAGCAAGTAAATTGCATGAATGAAGTTAAGTTCCTTCCATATGCACGCTCACCTAGTCTATTATGACCCACCTTTCCAAAGATCTGAACATCTTGTTCCTATTATTTTGGGTGTAAGTTGTGTCTTAATGAGAAGTGGCAAGAAACTCCAAAAAACCTCGATTTATATTCATGCTTATGATTCAGGTTTCATCATTTAGTCCATTTCCAGACTACATCAATAAGAGCAAGATGAGGGTGTTGAAACGGGGGTGGGGTAGGTGGGTGGAAAGACATTTAAACCATAGAATCATAGAATAGTTTGGGTTGGAAGGGACTTTTAAAGGTCATCTAGTCCAACCCCCCTGCTGTGGGCAGGGACATCTTCAACTAGATCAGGTTGCTCAGAGCCCCGTCCAACCTGACCTTGAATGTTTTCAGGGATGGGGCATCCACCACCTCTCTGGGCAACCTGTGCCAGTGTTTCACCACCCTCAGCGTAAAAAATTTCTTCCTTATATCTAGTCTAAATCTACCCCCTTTTAGTTTAAAGCCATTCCCCCTTGTCCTGTCGCAACAGGCCCTGCTAA
>NW_008794115.1:970618-982841 GCF_000699145.1 Aptenodytes forsteri | reverse complement strand
ATCTACCCCCCTTTAGTTTAAAGCCATTCCCCCTTGTCCTGTCGCAACAGGCCATGCTAAAAAGTTTGCCGCCATCTTTTTTAGAAGCCCCCTTTAAGTACTGATAGGCTGCAATAAGGTCTCCCTGAAGCTGCCTCTTGTCTAGGCTCCTGGCTTAAACCCATTCTGGACAATATGTTTGTACACTGAAACTAAGCAACAAGATTCTGTGCATGCAACTGATGCATTGAGTGGCAAGACACAGGGTGTCTCTCTTTCTAACTCCTATTCCAGACCAAGGTCGGGGGATGGTTACTCTTTCAGGAAAAGGCCAATTTTACAGTTACCCAGCTGTAGAGAGTAGAGATGAAGAGTTAGTTTTTAATTTTCAGGCATTTGTAAGCTGGTATGCACTCTCCAGAGCAGGAAGCACCACCATAATATTAAATATTAGAGAGAATGCCTTAAATAATTTTAAGGGAGGAGACAGATTTAAACATAGAGGAATATTGTTCATTTTATGCACAGCTGGTTTCCACCCCCAGTTAGGCACCTAGTTATAGCAAACACACCACACCACAGTCTCTTCCAACATGAGAAATAAGACTCCATACATTCCAGCCTCATCTCCTCACACTCACTGATGGGGTGTGAAGTGCTCCATGAAGACAGGAAGAGAAGTACACTTGATCATGGAGGCAACTGGCCATGGATCTAAAGTGATACAGTTTCACAGCACGTGAGATCTAGTGCTTTGCTCAGAGAGAAGGTAAGGACTTATGTTGAAACAGATCCAGCATTATTTCAAACATGCCTCCCTCAATTCATGCACATCAGACCTAATGCAAAGGAAGAAGTCCTCTTCTGTAATTGTCCCTAGACAACTTCTTTCCTTTAAATCATTGCTGAATGAAATCTCTGTCCAAATTTCTAATGAAGTAAGAAACAACTTGAAATAGATGCGGAAGCCCAGGAGGTTTCTAACTAACATTACTTCTGGCATATTTTAAAGAAGGAGCACAGCTGTTCAGAACATAAGTCCTCGCTTCTGCTGGGCTGCAGGGAATTCTGCACTACAATCAGGCTAGCAGCAGATGAGGTCCACACACACAGTAACACTAGCACTATGCCCCAAATCATGGGTATGCTCAGGACACATCAGACATCCCCTTCTTTGTCAGCTCTAGGAAGAGCTCCCCAAGATTTCCAGTGCAGCCCTTTAGAAAACTCCGAACATGTAAATAAAGCCATCTTGTTACCAGTCACAAGCTTACTCCTGTGTGCTATTGAACTTCTTCAAATCTTACCCAGTGGCTCTCCACATTGCAAACAATGAGTTGAGAGCACATACATCAATGTCAAGAGTGAAGAGTTACCTTGCACTTTGTCCCACATTTTTTTTAAGAAAAAAGCATAAACCTTTTTCTGATAGAATGACCAGGATGTAGTCTTATTCACACCAGCTGGCAACAAGACAATGAACATAAGAGTTCTAGCAAGGAATCCACAGTATCATATGAGAGATTGACGATGGATAAATTCTCATTTTGAGCTGATTTCTAGTCATGGCTAGCCTAGTGTTAGATCCTCAAATAGAATGTAGAATTGGAACACACTCAAATGTAGGAATAAGAGAAGAAGCTTAAAGTCTTTTGAAAACTATGCCAGCTGTTGAGCTTAGTGGGCAAACACACTGCCTCTTCTGTGTTGGCTACAGCTGTTTGCCATGTTCAAATACGAGCAGATAGCAAATCTTAAACAGAGCCACTACAGTGCTTAAAGATCACAGGTTGGCTTGCTAGGCTCAGTGACCTTCAATAGACCAGAAATGTTCTTTCTAAGCATTCCATGCTGTATGTGCTAATCTATGCAGCCTAATATGTATCACAGTAATTATCACTGCTCTTTTTACATTATTTGCAGCGGTAAACTAGGCGCCAACAAGCAAGATGCCAGAGGTAAAGGATGTTACAAGTACTGACTCACCACCAATGTGCTGTAGTGACTATTCAGGTGAAGTTACATGTCTGAACAAAAAAATGGCCTCACTAGCTACAAGGGAAACTGACACCCAAGACCTTTTGAAGTAGGTGCAGGTTCATGGGAATGCTGCTTTTCCCGACACTCCCAACATTTCTGTGATAGCTTGCAGCAAGACAGAGTTAATGCTCCCAGCATGTCCATGGGGAGCTCCCAGTCAAGGCAGGTGCACTGCTTTTGCTAGGCTGCCTGTCATGCGTTGGAGATTCCATTGTGATTCAGGCACAGACTCTTACTGCAGTCCCTAGAAAGAAGCAGTGAAGTACATGAAGGCATTTGCTCTTCTAGCACTGCCTGCACCTATAGAGGAGGCTCAGCATTCTGCATCCACGGGGAGGGAGGCAAAGCACAAAATCCCTAGGTGTGAGCTAATTAAACTTGCTCACTGCTGTTCTACTGCATAGCCAGGATGATGTATGTAGAGACAAGATGATAAATACACAGAAAAAGAAGTAAGGAAGGAAGAAGCTAATGTTGTGAGCCTGTGAACGAAGCTGTGAATTTTCCTTTGGAATTCTCTCTAACATTCCCCTTTTTTAACCTCAGAAAAGCTCCTGTTGACAAAATCCTCACATTTATTAAGGCCGCTCTGGATGGAGGCTCTGCCCTTCCTCATCAAGCACTTCCCTTAGTTTATGTTCACCTTTGCTGATAGTGCAGATGTATCATCACCCAGGTTGATGAATGCATTGAAGAACACAGGCAAGACAACAGGTATCTCTGTGCCATGATCCAAATGCTCTACAGCATCCCTAGAAATAATTTCCAGCTCTTCAGGCCCAGCACACAGATCCTTCTCCTGTACCAGTCACCCACCCCTGGAGCATGTACACGAGCTTATCTGTTCAGCCTGCCCTACACAGACCAGGCTTGTATGGGGAAGGACATGTCCGGGAGACTTGAATTCAGCTTTCCATTTATGGCCAGAAGCCCTTTTGCAAAAAACTTAGATCTTCCATTCTTCAAGGGGTACTGGCAGCATGCTGCTCTGTTGATTCGGGACTCAATGCACATCGAGCACTTCCCCTGATCTCGTGGGTCAGCGTATCCCACCTACCACATCTAACATGCCCAGGTCCCAGGACAACTGTGTGACTAGCCTCTTGTGAGAAATGCATCAATAACAAAACTGCTTCCTCAAACACCTGCATTTGACTGTCCGGAAGGAGATTTTTTATGCCCTGAGTAGCCTCTAAAGTTACCCCAAACAGAAGAGAGGCACAGTGTATATTTTATCAATAGTGTTATGACAGCCTTCTGAAGTCTGTTCACAACACAGCATTTGCTCCATGAGGAATACCACATGGCATGTTACATCTCAAGGAAAGTAACTATTTTCAGAAATGCTACCCACTGAAGACTACAGAATTCTGAAATACAAGAAGAGGGGTTTCTCCCTGTCTACCATATCCCTGAGGCAGATGCATGATACAGAGGCCAGAATGCCATGCAGGGGCTGATGTTGCTGGCACAGTGCTAGGTGATGCCTAAAAAAGCAAAGGAAAAACATGGTGTACATTCAAACTTACAGGTAGGGCACAGACCTGAGGCACTTCTAGATTGCTAACAAATCAAGGCACTGATGTACCATATGCTTACCTCAACTTTCAAACCATTGTCCTAACTCAAGGGCCTAGCCTGCCTAACTCTCCTTCATTACCTGTTCTAGAGCACAGAAAACAGAGCTTCTGATCTGGAAAAGACAACAGTGTTTTTGCCACCACACATCCCTCAAGGTAGGCATGCCCCTCAGATAATGCTTTTTACTTCCCCTCTCACAGACGCCACCCCCCCATTTTTGTTAATGTGGTTCCAAATTAATTTGAGACTTGAACTGACCTTAATTTTACTGTTGTTAAAGTAAACTGATTTTTATAGTATAACATGTATCATGCTAGGCACCTTGTACACAAAAAATTGTGAGTTGGAGGTAAGGGGCTCCCTTCAAAGCCAAGCAGCAAGTTAGGAAGGGCAACAGATGCAATCTATTATCTCATTCTTGTAGCCGGTATTCTTCATCATACCTTGAAAGGATACATTTCTTTGTGCAACAACTTGGCTGACAGTGTATCTCCATCTGAGTGACAATCCAAAATTGGATCCTCCTCCAAAGGTGTGTTTTAGATGCAGTCTATGATCCAGCACACAGATGGCTGTGGTAGAGACTGCCTTGATTTGGCATTTGATTGCAAGTGTTTCATGCAGTCTGAGGACTTGACTAAATTCCTTCTGAGAGGCAGAGATACCTGGAAAAGTGGTGTCAACATGCACAGTTGTCACGAGAAAGGGGAAAGGCACAATCCCTTCCAGCTCACAGGGTAGGACCTTATGACTTTAAGGGGATTTTAAAGGGAAAAAAGATACCCACATTTTTTCCCAGCATAGCCATATCCCTGAATTGAGGGCACCTTTCCACCTCTCAGGTAAGGGATTATCACAGAAAACAAACAGACCCCTCTCACTGGATTTGACATCCAGTGCAGGCTGATGGGAGTAAATACTCAGGTGGAACCTAACTTCTCTTCCCCTAGCATTCCCTGAGAAGAATGGATGACGGAACAGCCTGGATGTTACGGGCACCACCACTTTGGCCTCACAGTGTCTCAACCATTCACTTCTGTTCAAATGCAGCATCTCCAGCCACTGCTCCCCTGGGGAACTCTCTCTCAAGCATGAAGTACCTCCTACACCTGATCCAAGCAATGACGCTTGGTTACAGGCTTGGTAAGGCAGCACAGGCCTTTTTCTGTGATGGGCCACATGTTATTGCAGCAGCTATTGCAGCAGCTACAAACTGATGCTAGGGGCAAAATAAGAATTGAAAGCTTGCATAAGAAAGCAGTGGAAACACCATACTTACAACACACTTGGATAGACAGTCTAGCCCTTGCAAGGGAACAATGGGGATTTATACTGCTGTTCCAAGAGAGAACAGAGTCCGTTCAGCTGTCAGACAGCTCAGATGTAAATCAGCACATGTGGTTGCAGCTTTATGAGGAACCCCAGTCACAGTAATGTTATCTCGCATTGTTTCTTCTTTCCTCTTTTCTTTGCCTCCAATCCTTCCTCATCTATTTCTTCCATGGACATGGTTATCCAGACAGTATCGGCAATGCCAGTATCTTCTTAGCAGGTTACTTTTTTCTCTCTGTTCCACCTACTCCTCAGGATCCTTAGAAATCAGCATCTTCTTAGCTATCTCTACTTGTGTTCATGCATGCATGCATGCCTGATAGCAGCCAGGCCAGGATCTTATTTCATGCATAGTCCAGGATACAGTATGTCAGATATTAAGATCACAGAGAACTTCTTTCATACACCTGAATTTACTCTGGGATGTCCAATCCCCAAACAGGTTGGGGATAAGGCAAAGATGCAACACTGTTCCTGTGGCTTTGGGTGCACACCCACCCAAGCTGAGACTCACACCACACAGCACACCAGGAACTGGATTCCCAGCGATTTTTTCTGAACCTCTGGCATGGACTTCTTGAAGACAGGACAGACACTTACGAATATCAGCACAGGCCAGCAGATGTGTTTGGCTGCCAGGAGATGACAGCTTCTTACAAACATGCATTCATTCTCAACATGCTCTACCTTAGCCTCAGGTCAAGCCTTTCCTTGAAAAGCCTTTCCAAACCTTAGCATAAAGGTTGCTTTCTTTCAATCAACATAACCACAAATCTAGGAAGACAGTATTTTTACTGTCTGATAGTATTACACTATCAGCAGAAGAAACTTCAAGCCTGATAAAACCCAATTCCAACCACAGACAGCATGGAATCAGATAGACCATTCAATAGTTTATTGAAATCATCAACTTAAAGGCTTTTTTTTTTTAATTAAACATCAGCTGGGAACCAACTGCATCACAACTATGAGCCCACAGAGCTTTCGGGGAGGAAGAATAAGGTTTGAATGAACATATTCGTTATTTCAGACATGATACATTTCTATTCAGGTGTAAGCTTAGCTTCTCAAATTGAAATAATAGGGTCTTATTTCATATGGACATTTGCTTTTGCCTAATTCTCTACTAACTCAAGGGCATGCAGCATGCAGAAAAACTTTAGGTTCCTTTTTCAAACTAGCCCTTACACCTGGTTTCCAGAGTTGATCAAGAGTACATCTGTAAACAAGGAATAACTGACAAAAAGCTTGTTTTGTTTTCTGTCTCTCCTAATGTGCATTCTGCTGGGGTATGCAGATGCCCTCTCTCTGGGATTAATCCATGTTAAATACAGTCAGAAGGACTTCACCAGATTAGTTAAACTAAATGGATAGCCATATAACATTCTTTTGTTCATCAGACAGCATAGCTAACAAACAAACATTACAAACAAAACAGTAAGCATTTTGAGGCCAACAAAACTGCAGTCCAAAGGTCTTCTTTAGAAGTAGTAGACACATAATAGAACTCACCTGTGAAATATAAACTGAATCTTTAAAAACTCTCCAAAAAGATGCCTTTGGATTTTTATTTGTCAAGTAAAATGCAAAGGCAACATCAGTGCAATAAAAAATCCAAACACAAAACCACATGCTTGAATATAGTGGAATATAACCTGACCTCACTGAGTTTTATGGGAAGACTTTCTCCATTTCTACCAGCATTAGGACAAGATGACTGGAAACCAAATACCGGAATCTCAAAACACTAAACATCTTCAGGGAGACGTCAAGCATCTACTACTGGCTCAAATGCATTTTCAGAACACTTGCTATATCATTATAGTCAATTAAACCCCAGTTTTGAAAGTGCCTTTACCATCTTTGAGAGCTCCTCATGTTGGCTTTATAATAACAGACAGAGCAGATAGAACAGCTTATCAGCTGCACCAAACACCAATTTGGCAAAAGGGTGTCTTGCAATTGCAAGGGTACACAAATTTACTGTCCCTTACTTTAGCTAAGCCATCCAGTATTGTCCACTAAGCCATCCAGTATTGTCCACTAAACCATCCCATTTATTATGGCTCTAATCTGGAAAAGGAGATAGAATAAGCTCCTGTCCTAAACACAGGAAGAAAGAAATCAAAGCATTGTAAACTTCATCGTTAAAATTACAAATGCTCATCACTGCTGTATAAAGAGCAAGAACTTATTGGGACTAATCTAGTTTTCTGAGAAATTACTCAACTAGAATGAATAGATTTACACCAATGAGAAATAAAAGCTCCCAGCCCCTCTATAAGACACTGAAAACTTCCAAACAATATAGTCTACATGTCATGTCCTGTGTCACTCTTCAGAAATGCTATTTAAGAAAAGAAAAATAGGAACACTTGCATGAAAAAAGGATCTTTGCATCCAACAGCCTCATCTTCCCCCACTGATTAATCTTTTCTGAGGGCTCAAAACAGGAGCTGCCAATAGAAAAGGAAAGCATACAATCAACTTAACTGGGCACAAGAGTGACTTTTACCTCATAATGAGAAAAAGAGGACCTGCAGTACAAATCTGAGAAATGCACAATTGATCTGCACAAAGATGTATGTTGACTGAGCCAAATCATCATAACTCAAAAACATATGGCCCCATACCCGAGAAAAGTTTACAGACTGCACAGCCAACAAGTAGGAAATGGATGCAGATAATATGAGGAAAATACATGGACAGTACAGTTGCGTAATGCCAGGACAAGGGGTTCAAACAGTCCAAACTCCTAAAACAATACCACCATTAACCACCTCCCTACATGACAGAAAAGAAAGGACGCTACCAAGAATAGCAGTTAAAGGCTCACAGGCATCCTAAAGTGTCTCATTTTGCCATTGGTACAAAAAACCATCAGAGAAGCGAGGAAGGAAGGAAGGAAGCTACACAAAGATGTAGCTTTGCAGCCCTCCTCCAACAGAGGGAAGACCAAGAAGTCTGAATCTGACTGAGGGAAAAAAGGCCATAAGCAAATTGATCAACTCTTTTTAAGTGAACTAACACAATGTCATGTTTTGGCCATCCCTACTACGTACACACATGACAGCCTTGACATTGCCAAGCTGAGCAATATACACTCCAACTCCCAGTGCTCACATTTTCATCTTCCCACATGACAGTACAAACCATCTATATTCAATAGTGAAGTCCAGAGCAGTATTTTTAGATATCAAGGCATCTGCAGGCACATGAAAAGCCTCCACGGTGTTTACTTTTGACTACATAAGCATCTTCATAAACATGGTTTTGCATGCCAAAGGACATTTCTGTTTCATAGCAGCTGTAATATCCATGTGAACTGCCATGCAATTAAAGCTCACATGTGCAATTGTCTTTTCTTACCAGTCATTATTCTCTGGGCTTCATATGGTTCCATATAGCCAGTGTTCTCCCCTTTTCCCATTCTATTCAACTCACTTTTGGCATCAAATGGATCTGAGTAGTCATCAGCTATCAATACCTGAAAGACAAGAAAGTAACTGTTACTAGAATCTCCAGTCAGATGTGCAAACTAGAAGGCAGTAACACCCTACCAGCAAATAACCCAGTTTCACACAGCTGCATCCTATGCCATCTTCAGAGTACAGTCTGAGTTCAGAGGACAAATACACAATTGCCACAAATCAGTTTACTAAATGGTGCTGAAATAGAAGTGTGCTCCTGTTCATACCAGAAACCTCATAAAGGCAGACTCTATGTCGAAAGATTTCTGACTAGCGCAAGATATGGAATAATCGGGATGGACAAATTAGAAAGATCCAATCAGTCAGCACATTCAATCCAGTGCAATTCTTATCAGAGAAGTTTGCTAATATTCAGCAAAAAAAGCACACTTTCACTTGCACTTACTTCACCCCCTCTGCTTTTTAGGTTTATCAGCTACAACTGAAAATATTGTTAAAGTATTTTCAAAGAAATACTCAAAGGCTATTCTTTTCACTGCATTAATAAGAAGCTTTGTAATTTTAGTTTTCAGTTGGAAAGGAACAAAACAGAAAACAAGTTTCTTGTTTAAACTTACTTCCTTGAACCCATCTGTGCCAATCTTTCTCTCAAAGGAACATTATATTTACCTGTATTTTGTGAACTAGGACAAAAGGCAGCAAAAAGAAATTATCTGTCAGAAGAACAAGTTTCCTTTCAACATTAGGAGACTAGAAAAACCTGAAGGTTAGAAAATCTCACCCCTTACTCCACATTACCTTGCTCCCCTGACCCCTACAAAACCATTTTGTGCTGTGTAAGTCCCATGGGTTATATAGGCTTTTTAATCAGCTGATTAAAGTAACAGGAATCATTTCTCCATGTTACTGAAGGGGTAGAATTAATCTTGGTTTCTATAAACTGACAAGGGGACCAGGGCAAAGAAAAAAATCCTCATATGAGAACTGCAGGGCACAGAGATGTAATGTAGGACAGGCAAAAGAGTCTGAAGCAGAGAAAGCAGAGGCAGGCCTCAGCATCAGAATCCCCACAGAATCATAAAATAATTCAGGTGAGAAAGAACCCCGGGAGATCACTGTGTCCAACCCCTCACTCAAAGCAGGGCAAGCCTAAAGGGTTCTGCCCTGAAGGCCTACTCTCTTTAAGAGGGATTTTTCAACTAAGACTCTTTCTGTCTCACCAGTTACTCTACATCTTTAAGACCAGCACCAGTAAGACTGACAGCAGACTGCTATTCCAACAACTTCAATCTTTTCAACAAAGAACCATGAGTACATTGCCAGCTATGAGACTGAAGCTGCATCTGCTTCTGTCTCCTGCTCCCAGCATACCCCATCAGACAGAGCAAAAAACAGGACACACAAGCATTTCCAGATCAAACGCCTGCACAAATGCCATGGAGTAAAGGAACAATTTATTACAAAAGGCAGAGATCTCCATTAAGAGTAGGCAATAAAACATCTAACACACTTTGGAGTCACTACTCAGGCCCTGCAACACTGCCACACTGCAATTTTATACTAGTTATTTTGCTTGCCAACCCTCCCCCCCAAAACAAAACAAAAAACCAGTCAACCAAAAAAATCCCACGACATTCCTCAGCATAAGCTCCCAACCCTGGACTACAGACCACCCGCAAGCACATTCCAAAGAAGGGACATTTTAGAAGATGTATTTGTTATCACTGAATACACGGATGTGAGTGTCAGAGCAAGACTTAGCTGTCCTACAGTCACAGGTTAACAGCTGGGATACCAAAGTATCTGGGGTTGATGTTTTAATTAGAAATTAATTGTGTTTTCCTCCACTCAAAGTTTAAAGTGACTGGAAGTTTCTGACGGGAAACTACCAGACTGACATGGATAAGAGGGAGAAAAAAATTCTTTCTCTCACTTAGTGTCCAAAATTACTGCCTCATTATTGTGAAAAACAGTTAACCCAAAGGAAAGAAGTCCCCTCTCCCATGTCTGGCAACATATGCCCAAGCAGCAAATCAAGTGACAGCAGCTGCACACACTTAAGACAAAGACAACAATCACGCAGCAGTAATTTCTCCTAGTCACAAGGACAGGTTTATCTCCAGAAGTGCTGCAGCTGAAATGCCATCCATTTAGTCTTCTAATGCAATCCTGTCAAGAGCTGCTGGATGATAGCATGGGCTCTGTGCCGCTCTCTATTACAAATGTTGACAATACTTGCCAATCCTTAGCATAACTGTACTAAAACATGAAACATAGCAGTCTAACACAGTTATTTGATATTTCTTCTTCTCAATTTGCCAAAAATACACTAGGAGGAAAATTACACATATACAATGCTGTCAAACAAGATAAAAATTAAGACTGATTTGCTTTAAGCTTAATGGTAACATATTCAAGAGCTTCCTGTATTGCACATGAACAGGAGGACTAAAGCAACTAACTTGTTATTCAGAAGAGGTCTAACAAAGCAAAAGCTGCTTTCTAACAAGTAAAAAAAAAAAAAAAATGTAAGGAAGTCCAAACCCACGTTATTTTATTATTGTATTTATTACTATTATTCTATTTTATTATCTGTAAATCTGTACCAGATCAGATTGAGGCTGGAAATATATCCACGACAGTAATCCCTGGAGTGAAAACTTCCCCTAGCTTGGACAGTGGGTGTAAACTCCTTCCCTTCAGATGAATAATAGTGTCACAAGCACTATGAGAGCTCACCATAACTATGTTTTCAATCAGGTAACCTATCAAATCTGCCAGATTGGGCAAACCAGCTCCCCCAGATGACACCCCACCCCACCCCCCCAAAAAACACCACCCCAAACCAAAAAACCAAAGAAACCCCCCCCAACAAATCCCATACCCACTTTTCAGCACTCAGTCAGGCAGAAAGAGCAGTCTGCTTCACCTTCCTGGAGCTGTATACCTGTATTTCCTTATTACAAGTAGCTTTACAGCTCTGAGCTGCCAGAAGGCTCCCCAAGTGACTGCTACTGTTTCCATATATATTAAAATTTACTAATTCTCAGCCTAGATATAGCAGCTGGCCAGTGCCATCATTTGATTTCTTCTATACTTGCTAACAGCTATAAATTCTCCACTTACAGGAAGGCTCAAGTTTTTCTACTTCTTTAATAAAGAAGCATTCATTCAAAAAGGCTTGAAAACCTCAAATGAGTATGCTTGTTAGTTCTGTTATAACATACCTACTGTAAACGTCTAAACTCCTTTTCACAATCACATTATGGAAGATTATTTCTCCTGTTCTCAGAGATCCCAGCCAGAAAAAGGGTTCCTACTCTGCAAATCTTTGTGCCATCTCCCCAGAAATTACTTTTACCTTAGCAAGCCTATATGCAGTAGGTCAGACAAAGTCAAAGTACAGACAAAGTCTTCTGATGAATGACAAGGTTCTGAATACAAGAGTTTTCTAGTCATGGTACATATAATAAACAAAACATTTGCTTCATGTCAGAGGGTATGAATACATTGTCCTCATACCACTTCATGCCATCCTCACAAAGCCCGAGCTTGCCAATCTTACATTCAAGTTCTGTTCACAAGCCTATGAGTATCCCAGGTACATCCCTTGAATGTGCAGTAAGGCTCTTGTCGTGGTTTAATTTCAGTCGGCAACTAAGCACCACGCAGCCGCTCGCTCACTCCCCCCCACCCCGCTGGGATGGGGGAGAGAATTGGAAGAGCACAAGTGAGAAAAAACTCATGGGTTGAGATAAAAACAGTTTAATAATTGAAATAAAATGATAATAATAATATGATAATAATAATAACACACAAAACAAGTGATGCACAGTACAATTGCTCACCACCCGCCGACC
>NW_008794115.1:968573-970534 GCF_000699145.1 Aptenodytes forsteri | reverse complement strand
GAAGCTGAAAAGTCCTTGGCTAGTGTAAGCATTACCTAGCAACAACTAAAACATCGTTGTGTTATCAACTTTGTTCTCATCCTAAATCCAAAACACTGTACCAGCTACTAGAAAGGAAATTAACTCTATCCCTGCCGAAACCAGGACAGCTCTGCAGATCATGATCTTAATCACCTCCATGCCACGTGAGGAATATCCAATATGAGAGCACCATGCTGTCATTTGTCCCCCATGGGCATGTAGGAACAGGCCTTTCTGTGTGATAATCAAAGTGCCTCCATGTTCACCAGGGCTCATCAGTGTTCCAGACAGGGGTATTTGTGTTGTGATTTTTTTCTCCCAACAACTTTCAGCCACTGCCCAGCAAACTGGTCTCAGTCAGTCATTTGTTTTCTGTGGTCCAGAGGCCAAGGCCACCACAGAAGATCCCAGCTTCTGGCCTGCAATGCAGTGCCCTTCCCACATCTTGGGTTACGTGCACTTCCAAGGCAAATGGCTAAACTTGTGCAACTGGCCTCCAAATTGATCTTTCATGTTAGTGACTGACCAACACAGGACAGGAAAGAGAAGGGAATGGATGCCATCCATCATCTACCAATGCATCCCTCCCAGAAGTCTCAACTAGTCAGGCTACCCAGGATCTAAGGCTGTACCTGCCACATCTGCCTTAGACACAGAGGAGTGGCAACATGCTGAGGTTTTGTAGCTGCAGGCTAGAGAGGGCATTCACACACAGGGTCTGACCTTTGCAGTGGGACACAGTTAACTTGCCTTTCCTCTCTGCCAAATCCAGCCACCTTTCATGTGGGTCCTACCTGTCAAAATGAATCACAGCTATCAGGGAATCCCCAGAAGGCCTCAGGCAGCCATTCAAATTCCAAATTCATGTCTCAATTGGCTGCATTTGTCAGGGCTATTGTTAAAGACCTGTGGCTTATCTCTTAACAGAATGCAAGATTATCAGAGTGGACTGTGAGCTCCTACAACTACTGATTCCTGTTCTATACAAGCCCACCCTATGGCACCCCATACACATATTATTTTCTATTGTGTAGATCTAGTAATAGTAACTTGAGGCATGAGTAACTTCAAGCAAAAGAAGCTCCAAAACATAAATAGAAGTGCACTGATCAAAAGTAAGTGAAACTTGAATTCGATCTTCCATGATCAAAGGGAACAAGGATTTAGCAAACACTCACAGTTCTCTCTAGCAGGTTGTCTGTTAAAACTCAAAGGCAAAAGAAAAGGAATATGGCTCAGTTACCAGAGAAGTTGACAAATTCAAAACCATAGTTTTAGCTAAAAGTCAGTTAGCAGATACAAGATCAAAAAACCCCACCAACACCACCACCCCCCTCCCCCCCCCAAATATTAAATACAAGCTGAGATTCTGGTTTACCCCTCTAATATATATTAACTAAGGTGCAAGCTTCACTGTTGATGCATAGTCTTTGTTCTTCTACAGTCTTAAAAATTCCATTTAAGACCTACATATATTATTATCATAAATACAAGTTTAAATGAGTATCTGCATATGCAAAAGAATGATTTGCATATGCAGCCACAGGAAGAAAACAAAGAACATACCTAAATGCATAATTCTGCAGATATCTCTATCTGACTAAAAAACACATTTTAAAGGGAACAAACAAAGAAGAAATCAATGAGAACTTAACCACATTGAAATAAACTGAGTCTTTAGGAATAAACCCTCTTTGAACTGAAAGGAGATACAAAAGATCTATCCTTCAAACAGCAACTTCAGCACAGAACTGTTTGTTATTCGACTGATTTAGTGGCTATCATGATTAAGGACACACTATTCTGGAAGAATGCAAGAGGAATTATGGTCAATAACATGAAGCAAAAACCCAAAAGACCTCTCCTGCCAGCCAAACCTTTGGGAGGCTTATTATGGGAGACTCTTTTTTGGGGGGAGATTTATTATTAAATATTATATA
>NW_008794115.1:967599-968552 GCF_000699145.1 Aptenodytes forsteri | reverse complement strand
AATATATACTTAAATTAGAAAAAGGCAGACCATATAGTCCTCTCTTGGCTTTTGTAACTGGCAATTATGTCCACCAATATCACAGACTGTCATGTGACTGTCAGCAGAGATATAGAAGACAAGCACTTAGAAACTGTGAATTTGTGTCAGAGAACACCATGGTTAACACATTTACACAATGTAATGGAAGTTCCTCATCCTCTTTGAGAATTTATAGTCAGAAAAGACCAGTCACTAGCTACAGTAGATGTCACTCTATATTAAGTGTTTTTTTACAACAACCATGTGAAATTTTTGACAAATACTAAATTTCTTTTCTTGTCCCCAAGCAATCTCCAGGTCTCACATCCCAAACAGATGTGAGAAACAGAAACATCCCTAGGCAGATGTTTCCTTAAAAATAATATTTTCATTTAATACTCAGACAACTACACATTGGAAAGGTCTCTGATGATGAAGCCGGGACAAAGCTCAGCCTGCATACAGAAGGACCGCAAAGTTTGGTCTAGATTTGTTTTCCAAATGAATAAAGACTTGCACTTATGCTTTCTTCCATGAAGCATTGAATTCAAGAACTTGTTGAGTAATCCTCCCCATAGCCTTAGTACCGCCTTTTTTAAAAATAAAGTTCACAGCCTTGGAAAACCTGAAAATACAGTGATCTGCACGTGGCTGAATTCCCAAAAGGGTCAGCAAAAGGATCAGGAGAGTAAAAGAAGGATTTTTAATATCTTGCTAGTGAGTCAGAAATTTAGATCATAGAATCATAGAATCATAGAATCATTGAGGTTGGAAAAGACCTCTAAGATCATCGAGTCCAACCGTCAACCCAACACCACCATGCCCACTAAACCATGTCCCTAAGCGTCTCATCTACACGTCTTTTAAATACCTCCAGGGATGGGGACTCCACCACTTCCCTGGGCAGCCTGTTCCAATGTTTCACCACTCCT
>NW_008794115.1:953576-966740 GCF_000699145.1 Aptenodytes forsteri | reverse complement strand
GTGTCAAAGGCCTTGCTGAAGTCCAGGTAGACCACATCCACAGCCTTTCCCTCGTCCACTAGGCGGGTCACCTGGTCATAGAAGGAGATCAGGTTGGTCAAGCAGGACCTGCCTCTCATGAACCCGTGCTGGCTAGGCCAGATCCCCTGGTTGTCCCGCCCATGCCTTGTGAGCGCCCTCAAGATGAAATCATGATTCTAGAGAACTTCTCTACAGATGGAGCTGTGTATAAAGCCTTTCCTTCTACTCCCAAATTTGAGTGTTGGAAAGACCTCCATCAGCTCTGTCCCTGGAATAAATCACAGGCCTCGTTCATAGCTTTGACTTCCGGAGAGGAACACATTCCTTGTCTAAAATGTAACTGAAGCACAAATTGGGAAAGGTAGCTCCTAAATTTCTGAGACAGATGTGGACTGTAAGGTATTGGGGGGAAAAAAAAAGCCAGTATTTAAATGGCGTTTCAAGAGCTACTCCCCATACACAAGACTTAGTTTTCAGCGAAGATGAATTGATCTTTGCAGTTTCTACAAGTCCACACACTCACAGTGACAGGACCCAACTGCTAACAAGCTGATACATAAACAACAGTTCTTGTCTTCTTGCCTCTTCATTCCTATCTATGCCCTTGATTTCCCAGGCAGTAATTGCAGTTCCCTGCTTTCCCATGTGTGTCCCTGCTTCACATAGGGCAACGCAGGCCACACAGATGCTGCTGCTGCAAGTTTAAAAACAAGAGTTCTACCTGCTTTCCCCTCAGCAAGGAAAGGGTCCTTCCTTGACCCATCCACTCAACTATTTCAAATTTGAAAATACACCTTCCAGCATCTGCCAATAGATCCAAGAGTTATGGAAGGATGGACAGACAGAACAGTTAATAGGCATTGTTCGCTTCAGAAAACCAGGTCCAAAAAAAAAATGTCCAACAAAAAAAATGTTTGTATCCCATTCACTGCCATTAGCAGAATAAGTTTTATAAAACAATTTTCTATACTTCATGCACAATGCACAACTACTCCAGTAGTTTTACAGTAACATTTACAGAAACAGTGACATGTCTGTCACATGACTGTACCACAGTCCCTTTCCCATCTATCACCAGAATCCACCATATGCTGTTTCAACTGCCAGGTCTCATACTACTTCTTCCACTTCAACACAGTGCCTAGCATACAGTTAGTCAAGGATACAATCACAGTGACACAGGGCAGCAAAGGAATGAGAAGTCAAACCATATTCTTTGCCATGGGGCAAGCTCTGCATGAATGTCTGAGAATCAGACACTGTAACCAACTGCTGGTAGGCAAGGACATATACAAGGATGTTCAGAGAGACAAACATCTCTCCTATATCAAACAGTGCCCGTGAGCTTGGGGAGCAAAGGAGCGTGTAAAGATATAGAACAGGTATTTCTTCAGTGATCCAAGCAAATACAATGGCAAGCTGGCCACCACAAGATCAGATTGCAAACTAGAAGTTTACTAGCGAACTTGATGGTTAAAAAAATAAACACAGATTCACCTTTTTCCTTTCTAGATCCTTTCTCTTCATTAATCAGTCTAAAAGACATTTACATAAGTTCCAATACATGTTCTTACTGTGCCTAATTTCTCATTTAGAGTTAAATGCCCTTTAAATCACAATAAACTGCATAACCTTATCCTGTCTATAGAAGGTTTCACTTCCACATATACATTACATTAGAACAGTCTTAATGCTAACAGTTTGCTTGCAAGTTTGCCTTAAGTTGGATGTGTAAAAAAGTGTAATACAGACCTCCTTTCTTATCTGACCAGTTTTGAGGGAAAGGCTGCAGATAATATCTATGCTATCATGCAATAGTAGGAAAGTTGGATTTATGGTCGCCCAACTGTTGAAACTTAATTGTGTAATGCTGTTTTAGCTATGCTTAGTGTCTCGGTACTTCCATGTTCACATGCAGACTTAACTAACCCAGCTCTTGCACACACCTATGTGGAAATTCAGAGGACAATCTATAGAAGCAAACACAATTCATTCCTTCTTGCTGATGAGCACCAGTATTCAGCCCTGCTTTAGTGTCCTCTCAATATCATTCTCTCCCATTGACTCACCCAGCCATGCCCAATGGTATACACATGCACTTGATCTGAACAGAGCCTTATTCATTCTTTCATGCTTTAGCAGAAGAAGATATGCTTGTATGCTGTAGAGACTATGGTCAGACTAACTCCACATTCACTTACTGCACAGATTCATCTACAGAATGGGGAAAAGCACTCCAGCTTGACAGATCCTGCATTACTGTCCTTGCAGGAATGCACTATATTAGCATAAGTCTGTTGGCAACACTCCAGCTCCAGGGCAGTTTTTGAACATCAGAGTTACCTTAAGACTTAGATTCCATGAGATCTCTGAAGACAATTAAACCTTCTGCTCAAAGCAGGGGTAATATGAAAGCTAGACCAGGTTGTCAAGGGTCTTGCCCATAGAAGTTTTGAAAGTCTCCAGAGGCAGAAGGTCCACAACCTCCTTCTCAGCAATATGCATGTTTATGTATATAAAATAACACATAATAATGATAACGATATATTTTATATATTTATCATATTTTTGTGTATGTATGTGTATGTACATACATATAATGTAGATTTCAGAACTTTACAAATCATTTCAACATATGTAACAAGAAAACCTAAATTTACTTAAATAAAACTGGTAGACTATCTATCCCTGCCGAAACCAGGACAAGCAACAGTTTGAGAAGATGTGTAGACCAGAGAGACAGAAGGTGCATTAGACCAGAGGATGTGATTAAGTAGTCATTTGGATTCCATTCACAGATATTACGTTTCCCATGAAGATGGAACACATGCAAATGCTACACTGATGGACTGCTCTGGACATAGCTCAGTAATTTAGAAAAATCCTTCCACAGGCAATACATGGTATCCACCATATAGTTTTCACTTGCATTTAAAGTCAGAACCTGTAAGGTAATAAATCTGCTGTTGTGATTTTTGACTCTTTTCACCTGCCTTCTTTTGCCACCCATGCAAACTCCAACACTACATGCACTTTTAGGTAATTTTTTTTTTCTTTCACTATCCAGTTTAGCCTTACCCAACATTTAGCCATATGCAGATTATTACTACCTTTTGAGGTTAAACAATATACCTCCTCCTTGTCTCCTACAGTTAACTTTATCAGCATGAAGACTTTAATTAGAATTGCTGGCTGAACATAAAAACACAATGACAAAAGAAGTGTAATCATAGGGACATATCTCACTACTACTATTAATATTTGTTCCTCTAATACTTTTGGTGAGCTTGTTCGCAGCTGCAAATTTAACTTTTACAAGGAGTGCTCCAGGGTCTTCATATGTGACATAGCAATCTACAGATATTGCAAGAGCATGAATTGCATCTACAGCATGCAGCTTTCTCTTCTGCCTCCATGAAGTTGTCAGCTGCTGGAACCAGGTCAAAGTCATCACTACTGAATCAGCAAAGACATGTAAAAGTGATGGATTACTTCCCTCTCTCCCACAGCTGGCTTTTTTGAGTATAGATCCTCATAGCAATCAATGGATAGAAAGATTAAGTGGTGAACTTATGCAGAAGCAGTAAGAGGTAAATCAACTGCGAAACACACAAGGCAAGCTTGTAATGGGCATGCCAGTGCCATAACCTGGAAGGCTACTGCATGCAGTGATATCCTTCCAGGGGCATCCCTGCAGCCCTGACCTCTCAAAGATAAGGCACCAACCTGCTGAGAAGCAGTAGGGCCACATGGCTCCTCTTTCTGCACTAGAAAGCTGAGGGGAGGAGAGAAAGAGGTGCACCCTTCTGCCAGCTCAGAGAGGCCTAGCTGTGTAGCTCCAGCCTATCACCCTGTAAAGAGCAAAACAGCCAGCGTCCTGCTGTTCTGCCCAGAGGTCTGCACACAGCTGGTCACGTCTGCAGTCAGGGTATTTCAGTCTCACCTACAGCTGCCATTGCAAACTGTTTGTGCCCCCTTCCACCTTCCCTTCAGCAACAGGAATGTGTCGACTCCTCCAGCACACTAAATGCTCTAACTTTGGAGTGGCGCAAGCCCCTCTGTGCAGGCTTTCCAGCTGCAGGAGAGCCACTCTATGATACTATACTACAGCTGGAAGATCAGTACAACAACCTGGATATATCAAGCCAGCAACAGCTGCCTATTATCACAAGGCTTCTCTAGAGTCAGTGCCGAAGAGTGACCAACCACAGCCCCCCCGAAAATTTTCCTAATAACACAATGGTGGTGGAAAACTATGTGTGATTAGCTTGTTCCCCTGCACAGCTCAGGACTCACTGAATTGCATTATCCTGGGTGGAAAGTCACTCCAGAACTCCCCACTCTCCAGTCTGGTGTTCAGCTTTACTCAAGCCTGTTTCATGGAGCAGACAGACATTATTGCCCAGCACTCAGTCCACATTGGACCAGGGTAAAACAATCCTCAGACAAACCTCACTCGCTGATGAGCCAGGATCCCTACATCACAGCTCAGGACTCCAGCTGAAATTCCCCCTGGACTGAGTATCTCCCTGTATGCCACAATTCAGCATCTCTTCCCCCATGCCAGATCAGTAGTTAAAATTACTTCAGTATTTAGCAGACACATATACCACCAAGCACCCTCAGAGGTATGGTGACGGCAAGCCCAACTCAACAGCACGCGTGTTCCCTCCAATACTTTCCATCATCCTTGAAAGCCAGCTGGAAACCTGTCAGCACACCTGTGCAGTTCAGTGAACCCAGACTATATGAGTCATCCATTTCACTACAAATAGAATCACAATCATGTACAGGCCAAATGAATCATCCATTGATTCGCAGAGTGTAGTGTTACACATAACAGTTGGGAGCTGCACCCCGCAGCCAAAGACCTCTCTGAGTCTCCCACTGGAACTTTCCCTTGAGTGTGAAGCTTCATAACAAGAGTGAAGGGGGGAAAGAAAAAAAAAGGCAGGCATTTGTCTGCAGCCTTAGGGACACTTGTTCTTCCCAAAACAGAATGCAACAAGCATTCTAGGCAGCTCTCAACCTTCCTATTATAATCTTGGAGCATCTGGCAGTTTTTAGTTTCTCCTAGGTTGCAGGCTTCTGATCCTTATCTATCTTTGAGTCGTTTGTGTAATCCTTGCAGTAGAAAAATTGCTCCAAGGATTTACCAAATCATCCAGCTCACCTTCTTCATTGCTGCTGCAATCTCAGTAACTTTGCACTGCCTTTACCAGAGATACATGTCTGTCAGCCACAGCAGAGCTTCTCAAATGAATTTCAGGTTTTAAACTGCCCGCAGTGGCCTTTCATTCTTCAATATCCCCTGCAGATCTCTGGCAGGGCAATCATGCCAATCACTATGGCTAACCAGCTTATTTCTTTAATGTAGACATATCAGGGTATGGGAGACAAGAAAGGAGCACTGGAGATGGAGGCAAAGGAATGTCTCTCTAATCTGAAACAGAAAGAAATTAGTACAGATCACAAAAGCTACAGCAAGCTGGACCAATGCTTTCTGTCTGACTGGCAGCATATTCTCCTGCTTTAACACTAACAGCACTAGTCAGCAGTGTGCCCTGGCAGCCAAGAGGGCAAACGACATCCTGAGGTGCATCAAATGCAGCATAGCCAGCCGGTCAAAAGAGGCGATTATCCCGCTGTATTCAGTGTTGGTGCAGCCTCACCTTGAATATTGTGTGCAGTTCTGGGCCCCACAATTTAAGAAGGATGTTAAGGTACTTGAATGTGTCCAGAGGAGGGTAACAAAGCTGGTGAAAGGGCTGGAATGCATGTCCTGTGAGGAGTGTCTGAGGACTTTGGAGAAAAGGAGGCTGAGGGACGACCTCATTGCTCTCTACACCTTCCTGGGGAGGGGAAGCGGAGAGGGAGGTGCTGATCTCTTCTCCCTGGATCCAGTGACCAGGAGGCCTGGGAATGGCTCAAAGCTGCAGCAGGGGAGGTTCAGACTTGACATTAGGAAACATTTCTTTACCTACAGGGTAGTCAAACCCTGGAACAGGCTTCCTGGAGAGGTGGTCGATGCCCCATGCCTGTCAGTTTTTAAGAGGCATTTGGACAATGCCCTGAATAATATGCTTTAACTTTTGGTCAGCCCTAAAGAGATCAGACAGTTATACTAGATGGTCATTGTAGGTCCCTTCCAACTGAAAATATTCTGTTCTAAGACAGGCCAAAAATCTGTTTGCTGGAACAATAGTGGTTGAAACTAGGGAAGAAAGGTTGTATCTGAAAAGGAGCACTTTCTTTAAAGAAAAAGAATGCCCTAAAACTTCACTTGGAGACAATCCATTGGATGTAACATAACTAACTTCCTCTGCAGTCCCACTTTACTGAGCTACAATCTAACAATCTTTATGAGGTCCCTACACAGAAACTACCCTCATAATACGAAGCACAGCTGTAGGCTGTTTGTACCTCATTCAGACTTTGCATACTGATCTTTAAAACTACATTTGGGACACTTGTGACTTTTCTTTGAACATTTAAGAGTATCTTATGTTGCTTTGGGTTCTATGGTTTTTTTAAACCTTGCAAGATTAAAATAGATCTTTAAACATCTCAGAAGCATCTCAGAGCAGAGGTCTGAATTCCAGGATGGTAGTCTGTTCACACACACTCCTCCTGTAGTTCCCTTCAGCAGCCTTTAGTCCACAGTCATAAAGAACTATCACATTATAAATTTTAAGTGGCTGAAGTCCCCACAGTGGTCACTATCACTCTCACACATAAAGCCTGTGAAATGCTTTGAAATCATTTGGGAATATAGCCACTGATAATCCAATATCTAGCATTTTTGCAAAGCCACATGGAGACAACACAAGAATTTAAGCATTACAGTTTGACATCAACGTACGGAATTCAGCTACAGAAACAAAGCAGCTCTGCGGGTTTTTTTAAGCCAGACCAAACAGACTGTAGCTACTTTTTAGAGTCAAATATTAACAAGCAATTAACTTTAAGCTGGCCTTCCATCCCTCCAGTGGAAAACATCCCAAGTACTTACAATCCACTGCAGACATGAGTGGTTCTGTTAGTTTTTCAGCTAGAACTGAAAACTATGGTCAGGAAGTCCAAATGACTGGCCTGGTAGATGAAGGGAGAGTGGTGGATATTGTCTACCTGGACTTCACAGGCACTTTTAAAAAGAAAAGTGTGTCCCTTCTGAGTTTTTGCCTAGAACTTTTAACCTCATACCTAATATCCTGTATCCCTCACTCTCTCAGTCCAAAAGGAATGAGCACTTTGTACCATGCAATGAGCCCAGAAATTAAGCACATGACAGCTCAGAGTGTGTTCCTAACAGCAGTGTGCATCTCTTGGATTTGAGAAGATAGCCCAGCACAGAAACATATTCATCTTGCATGCTTTCCTGTGAAGCAAGAGAAAGTACATATGAAAGAATGGTGCAAGCATGTGTTCTTGCTTATTGGCGGCCAAGTGAGCACGGTTCATAGACATTCGATACACAGGTTGCATGGAAAGGGGTGGAAACAGGACAAAGGTCCACCACCCTGCCCAGTTCCCTTATGGGCATTTGTACTGCAGTATTAGCCTTTTTCAGAATAAGGGCATGTTGAACATCTTCAGTTACAGTCTCCCACTAAATAGTTCAATAAGCACATCTTAGTTCAGAAAGGGCGAGTCAGTCTTCTCGCTTGAATCCAGTAACTGAGGTACTTTCTTTCAATGGTTTGGATCTGCTTATTGCAAGGGTATATTCATGATACACTCTTCCAGAAGACTACCACTCCCTCCCTCACAACTGCTTCATAGTCCTTCCTGATAACCTTTCCCTGCTCGGATCTCTCTGTGTCCAAGAGTCTGAAAATCTGGATGGTTCCCAGAGCTGAGACTGTTCCAAGCTGTGCAATACACTGCAGATGCCAGGCATACTTAACTGAACAGCCTACCACACCACTTTGAACAGCCCGAAAGTCACTAAGACTCCACAGACTCAGGTAATAACTGAATATCTTCCCATTAATAAGACTGTGATAGTCCCTTAATCATGAGACTGACATATGTGGAAAAATCCATTATAGCAACATGAGATACATGGAAAAAATGTAGCTTGCTGCCTTTATCTGTGGCCTTGCCCAAGCCATTCGTTCAGGTTCACAAGACCAGTGGCCACTGCTATCTTTTTCTTGAGACCTCTGACTCAAAGGCAGAGCCATATGCCAATGGGAACCACGTGCAGAGAGGAAGACTGTTTCAGAGTAGAACCAATTGTAAAGAGTGGCAGCCTGACACACTGCTGCAATGGATTAAACATGGGAATAAGACATGGAGTTACATCTGTAGTTTAGGATCTCTAGAAACTATATACTTTGATATAAATAACCCCAACACTGCTTAGACATCTTTCAAGTGTTTTCTCTGTGCACCTCGAAATACCAGCTGCAAGATTCTGTTAAATACACCTGACACTTTGCAAGATCAAATAAAACTTATACCATATAAAGAAATAAGACAAACATAATCTCAATGTTTACTAAAAGGTTTTAATTATATACAGATATTAATAATGTTCCATGGAGCCTAAGCACTTTTATGCAAGACCTTAAAAGTTGAAACACCATTGCCATAGTCTATTGCAATGTCAGAAAGGTACTTGTTTCTTACGTAATGGGAGGAAAGCTTTCAAGGCAAACAGGTTTAGCCCTCATGCTTAACTAGCAGTCAGATCTCCACATCACACACTTCTGAGGTGGATTCCATGGAAACAAACGGTTGTTTTTTTTTTCTTATACAAGTGTAGAATTCACACATAGACATTGTTTTCAGACTTTTGTAAATCAAGTCAGCAACTATGTTGCCTTGAACAGTTTCCTGCCTGATTGCTGCTACCACACGACATTTACATGCTTTTGCACTGGATCAGCTCTGCCTGTGCAGAACTGAGCTATTTTCTACAGCATCAGATATGTCCTGTCCTGTGGAAATGGATCCTGCAACTCGCGGTGTCTTCTGCATTCAATATCCAGAACTGCAGCACAGTTCTGCCTCCACTGCAGGGAGTGCAAAATGCTGCTTCTTATGAAATAATTATCTTTTAGAGGACAAGTACACTACAATCCCAGCTTTTAAATCCTAAGAACTTCCTGCAGTGGAGTATGATACAGTTGCTCTTTGAATAGTGTTCTAGGTTCTTCAGCTGCAAAGCCAGGCAGAGAAATGTTTAGGTTCAAAAAAGTGTAGTAGGTGAGAAAATACACAAAGTATCTCTTCACACAGACACTTTCCCCTCAACTATTACTACTTTCATGGATTTACACATATCACACAATGCCAGATAGAGGAGAGTCACTCAGGAAGACTTCAACTCATTGTTTCAGATCCCCAGTTCACCAAGTGGTTTGTCTATTGAGTTGATGTTAAGCCAAGTCTCACATTTATTCTTACACAAATACAGTAGCTGCCAGGTTGTCCTGGCATATAGCCACATGTTGTTCCAACTTGCCTACGCTCATTCATCTGCCACAGGAGAGCTAAGCAGTTAATGTCTCCCAGGCCAGCACTAAAGGTGGAAGCCAGTAATTTCTTATCCTCCATACTATGGGAACTGAGCTGCTTCTGCCATGAATTCTAACATAGCCTGCTTTCCCTTGTTTGAAGATAAGCATCACTGTTAAAGCCCCCAAACCTGCCTGATTGTACTACCTAAATAAAAAAATCCACCCACCAATTTGAATTTAAAGACATCTGGCAACAGTGACTCCCTGGGGCATCTGTTATAAAGGTTAGTCACCTCGCTATTAAAGATGCATGGCAATTTGGGTTTGTCTGCTTCAACTTTAGTCAGTACATCTACCTCTACACATCAAAGCCTCCTGAACCCCAGATACATTACATCTCTGTGGTTACTTTTACAACCTATGCCTGGAATCTTGCAAAATACAATCATGCCTGCCATAGCTTTTAATCTCCATCTCCTTTAGTCCCTGAATCAGCTAGTCTATCATTTTTTTCCCTGGGAATTTTGACTAACCAGTCTGTCGTTATTCATACTTTGCCATTTGTCCTTTATAAGTAACCACACCAAACAAGCACCTTACTGAATCTCCTTCCCATTCTAGTAACTCTTTCAAGTTTAACACACAACTGAGCTCTTCAGCCAACTCTTTACTGATGACCAGTCACAAAAGTTATAAAATCGCTCATTGAATTTGTTGAAAACCATACTTCTCACTGGTCAGTTACCACATAAAGGAAAACAGCACTCTATCCTTGTATGTGAAATAGAAAAAAAACAGAGATGCTGGAACTGAACACAAGCATTTAGCAAACACTATTGGATCATTAAACACTAACATACTTCTATGATGGCAGACCTATATGGCAACTAGATCTTTTTTCATTCCGAAGGTACTTACTAGCTTAGGCTATGCTACTCAGATTTTTTTCCCCCTTTCAATGTGTTTAACATATCTGTCAACTCTTCTGAATGTCAGACACCTAGGGTTTTTTATACCATCTTTACTGTCCCCTCTACTATATCCTTCTTACAGAAGTTTATTTCCACTTGCTTTATTTGCCATTGAACTAGACATATGCTGTTAACCAAATTCCTCATTTTTTCCTTCTCAGTGAATGGCAGGTGTAGGAGAGAAGCAGTTCTCTGCCTGCCCACTATGACTACTGCTTACCAGATTCACCTGTCAGGCGTTACATTTCAGGGCTGTGAAATAAGAGATATTTCATTTCCATTACTGTGAGAAAATAACACAATTGAACAAAAGGTAAGCTATGTAGCTCCTCGCAACCAAATTCTGTTGTGGGTGGGGGCAGGCACACTTACCTTTTGAGGTGTAGGGACGATTTTATTTCTCAGACACGTTAAGATTTCCTGCTTGTCACATACAGTTCTCTCTCTCAAAAACAGAAAGAATGTAACTATGACATGAGTGTTCTGTATCTTTTTTAAAAAACTGTAGGCTGCTCATTCAAAACAAGTTTTAGAATCTGCAACAAGGGCTTGGGAGCAGCACACAGATTTATGACCACACAAAGTAGCAGGTTACTTAGCAACAGATGCAACTGCTTTGAAAATTGCTTCAGTAGAGTCTAAAATGGAAAGATAATTTAAAAAAAAAAAACCATGCCCTATTAAAAAGAAAAAAAAAAAAAAAAGAATAGCAGTTGCTCTTGGAAGCGTTTTGCCCCAAGCAGTTATTTTCTCTGAAGTATGAAGTTGCTGAAAGCATTTGCCTAAGAGCAGATACAGCATATGGTATCAACACAGGCAATTGAAAGAAGACTGAATATACTGAGACTGTAACATAGTGAGACTCTAACTTTAATCATTCACTTCCACAAAAGAAGTTGCTTCTAGTCAGGAACTACACCTAAAATGACAGACAATGCAACAAATTCTAGACTTTTAATCTTGTATCATCACCATCGCAAGCTGATTTATTTGGAATTCCACCTAGACAGGATATAATTTATCAAGTTATCATGGAAATGTGTCACCACTCAATGCAATCACGTTACGTATTTAAACATGTACACACAGATCATTTAAATTGATAACATCCAGCACATACTTAGAATTCCTGTGATGTGACTATTAAGTTGTAAATGCCAATTTACAAAATGGAGAAATATTAATTCCAATATATGAAAAAACTAAACTATACTCACAGGACCAACAGAGGTGGGGGGATATGTGCTTTATACACATTTATATGTAATGATACAAAATAATTAATGCTACTTCCCTCTGCAAAGCCTCCCAGCTGTAACCTGAGTTCCTGAGCCCAGCACTTTCTAGTGCTGTGTCTACAGTATTTTGTTAATATTTGTAGAGAACAACCAGTAAAAGACAGGAGAACATTTGCACCTGAGCCAGTAGATATAGAGTTTGCTTCAGGTACCTGTCAGTTGGAAACACAATTATCGTGGAAGTTATGATGCTGTTGTAACACGGGACTTTCAGCTACTTCACCTTTGACACTGAACTAGGAGGCAAAGGAGTTATTACTGAACACATGACAAACTGTCTCCTTAAAAACAGGCGGTCTGACTTGAGATGACATCAGATTTTTTTTTTAATTATTTTTTGTATATGACTGCTCCATACACGTGCAATGGGGCTGAGGCCACAACTTTGGGTCACAAGCACGGGGCTTCTCAGGTGACTCTAGGGCTCCCCAAACGCCCCCTCAGAGACTCACATCCTGTTCTGCAGGAGCATGCCAACCCAAGAGCCTTGGTACCAGTCATGAGGTTTGCAGTGCACTGTGCCCCAAAAGCAGGGCTAGGCACACCTGCAAACCTGACGCATCAGAAGGGAGGTGAGTTTGAAAGCCCAGAGAACAGGGCACCACCACTTCGTGTGCAAGCCTTGCACATGCCCTGCCTGCCCCGAGATGTTAAAAGGGGCCAGGCCACCCAGTGAAGCATGGGAGAGCAGTGGCCACTCCAGATGCATTCAGACAGCAGCTAGACCCCTCACCAAAAATCCTTCCAGGGACTGACATAGCCCCAGCCCTACTATCTAGTCTACAGGGGCGGAAACAGGAGCACAACACTTACTTTATCTTTCATGGCAGAGGGGACAGAGGTCGCCAGCTGCTTGGAGCCCTTATTGAGCTTCTGGCCTGCGCCATCGCTGCCACTGCTGCTCTCGACCTTGATAAGCCGGTGCTTGGGGGAGACGTACTTCACGTTGGGCGGTGTTGCCGGGCGGCGCTCGCTGTGGCTGCGAAAGAGGTGAGGGGAGCCAGCTGCGCAGGTGGCAGGGGGTGCGGCGCAGCATGATGAGGAGGAGAAAGCCTTGGGGGCTGCCTCGCCCAGGTCCTCGGGTGTGGAGTAGTCCGGGCGACACATGGCACGCAACTTGCGCAGGGATGAGCCGGGCCCGCTGTAGGGGTCCTCGAAGTCGCGGTCTTTCTGGGCACGGTAGGCGCGGAGCAGGTCACTGGTGTCGTCGCGCAGGCGGCGATGCGGGAAACCAGGCGAGGTGTGGTGGTGAAGGTGGAGGTGCGGAGGCCCTTCGGGGCGGGGCATGCTGCTGGCACCGTTGCGTTTCTCTCGGTAGTCGGGCCGGGGAGGCTGCGGGGGACTCTTGGTCTTGTTATTGCCCAGGCTGAAGTACTTATTCAGCCATTTGGCCATCGTCTCTCCCGG
>NW_008794115.1:944939-951169 GCF_000699145.1 Aptenodytes forsteri | reverse complement strand
GGTGGGACCCGCCGAGGCTTCCGTTCTGCGCGTGTGAAAGGGCGGGGGAGCGGAGCTGCTACCGTGAGGAGGCAGGAGGCATGGGTGCTTTTCCTTTCCTAGCTGGCCTGAGCTTCAGGAGCCTCTGTCTGTCCTCTAGCTTGTCGTCTGGAGGAGCCATGACACCTGCAGCCAGGGTGATGTGGTCTCAGCCACTGTCTCCACAGTTTGAGCTCTGACTTTTCTAGAACTGCTACTTGTATGTCCCCCTTCCCCTCAGTGGTGTAAGGGGTCTTAGACTGGGCCCAACTGGCCCCTATCAAAGGGCACCAAGCCCTGTTGTTGGCTAGGGCTAATGCTAAGCAAACAGGATATTGTGTATTTTGTCAGTAGATGCCTTTCCCAAGTGCACGGACGTGTTCTTAACATGAACAGCAGAGGTCCTAACATGCTTTCTGGGCAGAAGAGTGGCCTGAAATTAGAATTGAGATGTAAGCCCCTTTTGAAGATGGGAAAGGTAATGTTATGCAGTGTTTGGAGAGTGGTGTGAAGATGTCAGGAGCTAGTCACATTTTACACTGTTGCTTTTAATCACTTGGGAGATGGATCTCTTCTTATCTTTTTATATTCAGAATAGGGGAGGGGAGAGAAGAGGAACCCTTTATCTACTGCTCATTATAAGTCACCTGTGTAGTGCCCTGTTGCATTTTGGCAAACACCTGTGCAGTGTCCTGTTGGCATCATTGAAGCCCAACATCAGAATCATACCTGTAGTACATTTTACACACCCACTCCCAGTCATGAATTCTGAGGGCAGAATAGAGTTATCTTCATAAGCTAATTATCTTCATGAGTTAAAGATGGATTGGATGTTCATGTGAAGTTTTTATCTGGTTTTATGGACCATTTTAACCTTGCTTTTGGCTGCACATTCTCTATAGGAAGCCTCATTGTCTCTTTTGAATGCAAAGGAGTTCCCTGAGTTTGATCATTATCATGCAGCTTGCTCAATATAAGTGTGTCTGTATGTTTTAGTGACCTCCTGGGAACAGAGCTCCTCCACTGTAAATACAGGGTTCAATTATAATTCCTTCCTGGCAGGATTTCCTGCAGCATTGCCATCAGCTTGTGTGGAAAGGAGGATAGCATGCTCCCTTTACTGGCTTGGGCAACTGGAAAAACTTGTGGTTTTACATCCTTAGTGCTGTTCTCCCATCTCTGCTCAGCATATTCATCCCGTCTGACTTTAATTTTTTTCAGAGCAACTTCTAAGCCTGAGCCTGAGAAGTGTCCTGTTTCTTGACTGGCTAGTACCAGTGTTTTTCAGGGGGTTGCAAGACTCCCAACAGTTGCTGTTTCTAGGAATGGCATGTTCTAGGCCCTTTATACAAGGGTGAGATTTTTCCCGGAAGCAAGATGAGTTTCAACTTCTTTAAAACTCTCATTACCCAGAAGTCTAGCAGCTCCCTAATTGCTGTTCTGCCAGTCTTTCCACCAAGAATTTGGCTCCAGCATGGAGGCATGGGTGGGGCAGGAAGGCCCCAGGAGTATCCCAAACTCAGACCAATACTGTCCCTTGTGGCTTAATGAGGAACTACATTTTCTCCGCTGCATTGACGGGCAGCTTGGAGTGACAGGTGGGCAAAATGATGCCAATGCAGGGCAGCTTCTCCAATATTTCAGAGGTCCTCTTAATTTACCTACCATCAAATCTTAGCAATGTGGGAGGATAGGAAATATGGGGCTATTTGGTAACCCCAGGAAAAGCCTATAAATGAAAACAGAAGAATCTGCAAGACAGGCATAGCAGAGAAATGAGATTAATGTTTCTATTGCCGGTGGAGCATGCCAATGTCAGAGGTTGTTCCAACCTGAGTCTGCAAGGACCACAGCACTCATGGATGTGCACAGGCTGCTTTCCAACCCCAGTCTGCTCATGCAGGGTATATCTGCACCTGCAGCACTCCTAGTCCCTGCTGTGAGTCGTTTTCACATGGCTTTTTGGAGGAACCAGGCTTCATCTTTTCAGAGCTTTGACTGGAGTTATGAGTTCTGGTTGGTTGGTTTCTGGCATTTTTTTTTTTACCAAACGTAGGGATGGAAGGGTAGTGGTGAAAGACAACTTTCTTAAAACTTCTCTGAAATAACAAATCCTAAAATGTTAGGATCTGAATTGAACATCTGCTTCTGCTTGGCTCTGCAGCTCTTGAAGTACCAACTGCAATTTGTTTCAACTTAGAGAATGAGTAATAAAGAGATTCTTATCTCCACTGAGACCAAATGAAGAGCTGCCATTTGATACATGTATATTATTGCACACAAGTAATTTATTTGTGCTAAGTGTGCACACTCCTAATCATATTAATTTAATTAAATAATGAAGTTAAGTAGCAACTGCTCTGGAATTCACAAGACATTTGTTTCCTCTCATGCTTCTGGTTTCCATGTGTAATAAATGTTGCAGTACATGCAGTGCATTTCAAATTAAGATAAAGAAGAAAAAGTAGCAAGTGACATACAGAGCAAAGAACTTCCTGGATTAATAACACTCAAGCAGTGCTGCCATATCTAACTTCACAGTTATCCTACAAGAAAAGGAGTCCAATATTTTTAGTATTGATCAGCTCTTCACAATGAAATATCCACAACAAAGCTGGAAAGGAGGAAAATCCGTCAGGTTATTATGGCTTTGGGCTAGGCAAAAGATCACAAACATTCAGCACACTAAGAACTGCCATCACAAAACAGAGAAATGTTCTGTTTCTTGATATGCTTCTTTCTTAGTGACTAATGTCAGCTAGTTCAGAAAGGGTGTGTAGCATCCATGATGCATTTGGCTTCCTCCTGTTTGTGCATATTGCATCATATTCAGGTAATGATTACAGATCAGTTTGTTACCCACAGGCTATCAAAATTCTGAGTATTTTCCTTTTTGTGTATGTGTATGACTAAACGTGGGATTACTAGGACAATCTGATTTTTCTACTTTCCAGAATGGCATCTTCCAGCAACTAGTTTATTCTTGAGTAAGGTGAAGTGCTCATACTGTGATCATCATAGAATACCAGGTTGGAAGGGACCTCAAGGGTCATCTGGTCCAACTTTTCTTGGCAAAAGCACAGTCTAGACAAGATGGCCCAACACCCTGTCCAGCTGAATCTTAAAAGTGTCCAATGTTGGGGAATCCACCACTTCCCTGGGGAGATTATTCCAATGGCTGATTTTTCTTATTGTGAAAAATTTTCCTTTTGGTCCAATCAGAATCTCCCCAGGAGTAACTTGTACCCATTACCCCTCGTCTTTTCCATGTGACTCCTTGCAAAAAGGGAGTCTCCATCTACTTTGTAGCCACCCTTCAAATACTGGAACATGGTGATAAGGTGTCCCCTAAGCCTTCTTTTCTCAAGGCTGAACAAACCCAGTTCTCTCAGCCTTTCCTCATATGGCAGGCTTCCTAGTCCTTTGATCACCTTTGTGGCCCTTTCCTGGACCCTCTCCAGCCTGCCCACATCTTTTTTGTACAGTGGGGACCAAAACTGAACACAGTATTCCAGGTGTGGCCTGGCAAGTGCTGAGTAGAGTGGGATGAATTCATCTCTGCTGGTGATGCCCTTGTTGATGCAACGCAGCATCCTGTTGGCTTTCTTTGCTGCAGCAGCACACTGTTCACTCATATTGATCTTGTTGTCCACAAGGACCCTCAGGTCCCTTTCCACAGAGCTGCTCCCCAGCCAGATAGATCCCAGCCTGTGCTGCATTCCTGGACTACGTTTTCCCAGGTGCAAGACCTTACACTTGTCCTCATTGGACTTCATGAGATTCTTGTTAGCCCACTCTTCCAGCCTACTCAGGTCTTCCTGCAAGGTGGCCCTCCCTTCCAAAGTGTCCACTTCCCCTCTCAGTTTGGTATCATCAGCAAACTTCATCAGGGTACACTTGACCCCATCATTCATCCCATCATGTTTTGGTTATTTAAGTCCAACCAATTTGTCCCATATTTTCATGCTGCAGGAAAAGAGAAACAGGTAATATTCCTCTTGAATTTTACTCTTGTGATGTTATCTTTCCCTCCAAGAACCAGCGTGGTTCAATCATCTTTATTTTTCTTGTATCGCATGGGCTATTCAAAGTCAGATTTTGAAGGGTTTTGTCACCTATAGATGCCCTGTAGAATCTGCAAAAGCAGCTTCATAAAGCCAGCTGGAATTAGAGTATAGGGTGTTTGCAAGCATCCCACTTGCCATCTGCCTGCATCTTCTAGGTGCCTCTCTTTCTGGAAATCTCTGGCTTAGGTGACAAATCATAGGTGGCTGCATCATAGATTTGCTTTGGGCACGAGCAGTCTGTAATCATTGGAATTGTGTCCTTCAATCCCAGCTACCCTTCAGAAAATTATGAATTCTGATAATGATGTGGCTGCAGCAGCACAGGGTTCTTCATGTGTTGCAAAACCTGGCTGGGACCTTGATTCAGCCTGAAGTCAGCTGGATAAACGGGAGCTCTGTCACTTTGATGGAAGCACTTTTCCCTGCTTTGTGCTGTAATGTGCAATGATCTCAGAATTTCTGACTTCTTCTCTGTTCTGAGTTCCAGTGCAACACAACCTCCTGGAAGTAATGGGATCCTCTGCACAGCGATGAAAAGTTGGGCTCTGGTACAGGGGCCCAGAGAGGTAATGAGATGTCCATTGTTGGAAATTCAGACCTCAAATGGAGAAGGCCAATATACCAATATACCAATTTATACTATCCCAGCTTTGAGCAGGGCGGTGGTCCAGAGATTTCTAGAGGTTCTGTTCAATCAAAATCATCCTGTGCTTCTATGAAGCTGCTCTCCTATCTGTGTTCTTCCCAGTTCCTGTGCTGCATAAGGCAGGACATGGTCTGACCCAAAAACCTGCACTGGCACAACAGGACGATTTTCCAGAGGGATATGCCTGATGGCTACCCTACTGAGATGTCACTATTCATCCTAAACTGAAAGCTGTTGTACTACTTGTCACCTGACACTACGGGGACAAACAGATCCTCAGAAGAATGATGATGGCACTAAGTTGTAGTTACAAATAAAGGTGGTTTTTTAAACATAATTTTATGATCAGCATAGTATAGAATTTTATGATCACAGTAGCACAGGATTTTTGTAATTAGAATCAGTGTAGCACAATTTTATAAATAGCATAGCACTGAATTTTATAGCAAACCTTAACTTATGGTTCCCAATCACCTGGATCCTCCGCAGATAAGGTCAAATCTTAATACTTGGCTTGCAGTATCAGTATAACAATTGTAATCTAGACTCAATCCTCAGAGGAAGCAGACAACAGTGGAGGTGTCCCGGGCCACTGGGGGATCATGGGTTTTGCTGTCCAGCAGCAGTTCTGGTCCAAGTCCCACTTAGATCTTGTAACTGTTTGATTTTATAGACAGTTCTCTGTGTGCAGTTATGCTTCATTTTTCTGTGACGGGGTCATCACAACCTGGTTTGCTGGGTGCCTGGGACCTTTAAGGCCAGTAAGGAGGGAAGAAGGTGGCTTGGTACCCAGAAACCTTGAGGCTGATATGGAGGTGGAGAAGTCTGCCTCGTGCGCAGGACCTTCAAGAGCTGATGAGGGTGGGAAAGGGGTGTGATATGTGACCAGCTCAGTCACAGAGAATGGCTGTTTGCCTTATAAAATGGTGTTAGTTATGCTAACCATATTACCAGGGGTCAGAAGCAGGGGTTACTGGTGACACTACTTTACAGTCTTCCCATTGTGTGTTGCTTTGCAGTTGACTGTGTCAGTGCTTCTCACTCTACCTAGTTTTTCTAGGTCTTCTTGAGATATCCTCAAACTCTTCCCTATCTGTAGGTAACCTACATAAATTTAAATCATCAGTGTATTTTGCCAGCTCAGTGTTCAGACTCTCTTCCAAGTAATTATAAGTTAGTGAACCTTAGCAATCCTAGCATGGATCCCACAGATGTGCTGCTGTTAGCCTGTTTCAGAGAAGAGAGTTGGCCTGTTGTGGTTTAACCTCAGTCGGCAACTGAGCACCACACAGCTGCTTGCTCACTCCCCCCCACACCCCGCTGGGATGGGGGAGAGAATTGGAAGAGTAGAAGTGAGAAAAACTTGTGGGTTGAGATAAAAACAGTTTAATAATTGAAATAAAATAATAATAACAATAATAATAATGTAATAATAATAATAATACACAAAGCAAGTGATGCACAGTGCAATTGCTCACCACCTGCCGACCAATGCCCAG
>NW_008794115.1:935217-938457 GCF_000699145.1 Aptenodytes forsteri | reverse complement strand
AAAAGTCCTTGACTAGTGTAAGCATTACCTAGCAACAACTAAAACATCGGTGTTATCAACATTGTTCTCATCCTAAATCCAAAACACAGCACTGTACCAGCTACTAGGAAGAAAATTAACTCTATCCCTGCCAAAACCAGGACAGTAATAAACAGGAAGAGCTGGAAGACACTGTGCAGCTAGAACGATATGATCTAATCGCTATCACTGAAATGACTAGAGTGCTGCAATTGATGGCTACAAACTGTTCAGAAAGGACATGCAAGAAAGGAGGGGTGAGGTTTTGCCCTCTATGTAAAAAAATTGATTGGTTGCACAGAGCTGCCTTGAAAAACAGCAATGAACAGGTTGAGAGCTTATAGGTAAAAAGTAGGGGCCAAGCCAACAAAGGAAACCTCATGGTTAGTGTTTACTACAGGCCATCCAATCAAGGGGAGATGTTAATGAAGTGTTCTTACTTCAACTACAGGAAACATCACACTCGCAGGCTCTGTCCCTGCTGGGGGACTTCAACCACTCTGACATCTGCTGGAAAAGCAGCACAGCAAGGTGTAAGCAGTCCAGGAGGCTCTTGGAGTGCACTGAGGACAATTTCTTAATCCAGGTGATAGATAGCCCAACCAGAGGAGAAGTGTTACTAGACCTGTAACTTGCTTACCAATACAGATTAACTAATTAGAGAGGTCAAGATTGGTGGCAGCCTGGGCTGCAGTGATCATGCCCTGGTGGAACTCAAAATCTTGAGGGATTTGGGCCAGGTGAAGAGTAGAGTCAGGACACTGAATTTTAGGAAAGCGAACATTCAGTTGTTTAAGGAATTAGTTTCCCCTAGGAAACTGCCCTCACAGATAAAGGAGCTGAACAGACCTGGCAGCTCTTTAAGGACATTAGTCTCGGAGCACAAGAGCTCTCAATTCCCATATGTAAGAAATGACGCAAGGAAGGCAGGAGACCTGCATGGCTCAGTAAGGACCTCCTGGTCAAACTAAAGTGTAAGAAGGAAATGCACAGGCAATGGAACCAGGGACATGTATCCTGGGAAGAATATAGGGATGTGGCCCAGATTGTGTAGGGGTGGGATCAGGAAAGGTAGGGCACAGTTGGAGCTGAATTTGGCAAGGAATGTGAAGAATAATAAGAAGGACTTCTGCAGGTACACTGGACAGAAAGGGAAGATTAAAGAAAATGTAACCCCTTTGATTAATAAGACAGGAAAACTAGCAACAACTGACATCGAGAAGGCTGAAGTACTCAAAATTTTTTTGCCTCAGTTTTCACTGGCAATCTCTTTTCCCATAAGCCCCTGAACCTCAAAGCAGGGACTGGGGGAATGAAGTCCCTTGCATTGTTTGAGAAGATAAGGTTTGGGATCACCTGAGGAACCTGAACATACACAAGTCCATGGAACCCAACAAGATGCATCCCAGGGTCCTGAGGGAATTGGCAGATGAAAAGCCACTGTCTGTCAGTCATGGCAGTCAGGTGAAGTCCCAGTGACTGCAGAAAAGGGAGTATCACACTCATTTTTAAAAGGGGTGATAAGGAGGACCGTGAGAACTACCAACCAGTCAGCCTCATCTCTATGCCCAGTAAGATCATGGAAAAGATCTTCCTGGAAGTTGTTTTGAAGCATATGGGACAGAGGGAGGTAGTTCAGAGACAGCCAACATGGCTTCACCAAGGGTAAATTGTGCCTGACTAACCTAGTGGCCTTCTACGATGGAGTGACCGCATCGGTGGACAAGGGAAGAGCTATGGATGTCATTTACCTAGACTTCTTTAAGGCCTTTGATATGGTCCCACACAACATCCTTGTCTCTAAAATTGGAGAGATATGGATTTGATGGGTGGACTATTAGATGGATAAGGAATAGGCTGGATGGCTGCATCCAAAGATGTGTCAAAATGCGGATCAGTAACAAGCGGGGTCCCTCAAAGGTTCGTACTGGACCAGTACTGTTCAATCTCTTTATTGATGACATAGATAGTGGGATTGAGTGCACCCTCAGCAAATTTGTGGATGACACCAAGCTGAGTGGTGGCGTTGATAAGTTTGAGGGAAGGGATGCCATCTGGAGGGACCTTGACGGGCTTGAGGAGTGGTCCCATGTGAACCTCCTGAAGTTCAACAAGGCCAAGTGCAAGGTCTTGCATCTGGGTGGGGGCAATCACCAGTATCAGTACAGCCTGGGGATGAATGGATTGAGAGCAACCCTGCAGAGAAGGACTTGGGGATGTTGGCAGATGAAAAATTGGACAGGAGCCAGCAATGTGTGCTTGTAGCCCAGAAAACCAACCATATCTTGGGCTGCATAAAAAGAAGCATGGCCAGCAGGTCGAGGGAGGTGATTCTGCCCCTCTACTCTGCTCTGGTGAGACCCCACCTGGAGTACTGTGTCCAGCTCTCGGGTCCCCAGTACAAGAAAGACCTGTTGGACCTGTTGGAGCAGGTCCAGACAAAGGGCCACAAAAATGATCAGAGGGATGCAGTACCTCTCCTCTGAAGAAAGGCTGAGAGAGTTGGGGTTGTTCAGCCTAGAGAAGAAAAGGCTCCGGGGAGACCTTGCTGTGGGCTTTCTATATATAAAAGGGGTTTATAAGAAAGATGGAGAAAGTTTTTGCCAGGGCCTGTAGTAACAGGACAAGGGGCAATAGTTTTAGACTGAAGGAGGGTAGATTTAGATATGAAGAAATTTTTTACGATGAGGGTTGTGAGACACTGGAACAGGTTGCTCAGAGCAGTTGTGGATGCCCCATCATTGGAATTGTTAAAGGTTAGGTTGAATGGGGCTTTGAGCGATGTCCCTGTCCATTGCAGGGAGTGTTGGACTAGATGACATTTAAAGGTCCTTTCCAAACCAAACCATTCTATGTTTCTATGATATCCAATATGACAGCATAGAGAAGAACTGGGAAAATCAGTGTCTTCCACTGTAAAGCTCTTGAAAAGTTGAGAACATTTTGATTATTTATCTGGGTGTATTTGGTTTGCGTGGCAAGGTTTTGGTAGTGGGGGGCTACAGGGGTGACTTCTGCGAGAAGCTGCTAGAAGCTTCCCCTATGTCCAATAGAGCTAATGCCAGCCGGCTCCAAGACTGACCTGCTGCTGACCAAAGCTGAGCCAATCAGCGATGGAGGTAGTGCCTCTAGGATAACGTATTTAAGAATCATAGAATCATAGAATCATTGAGGTTGGAAAAGACCTCTAAGATCATCGAGTCCAACCACTGACCCAACACC
>NW_008794115.1:884796-931341 GCF_000699145.1 Aptenodytes forsteri | reverse complement strand
GCCCACGCTGAGTCAGAGCTGCCGCTCGTCAGGAACGCCCTCCTCCGGCTCGGGGAATGGCGGCGCTGGGGGTCCCTCTCGCTCCCTGCGCTTTTGCTGTTCGCGGGTTTTGCCGCGGTTTTGCCGCTTCAGGAAGGGTCCCCCGGCGCGATCCTCCGCTCCGGAGCCCTTCGCCTCGGTGGCTTCGCTGAAATGTGAATGAAATTCAGTGAAATGAAAATGAAAGAAGGGGAGAAAAACTTCTGCACAACAGCAGCCAGGAGAGAGGAGTGAGAGAAACAAGTCTGCAGACACCAAAGTCAGAGAAGGAGGGGGAGGAGGTGCTCCAGGTGCCGGAGTAGAGATTCCCCTGCAGCCCATGGTGAAGACCATGGTGAGGCAGGCAGTCCCCCTGCATCCCATGGAGGTCCACAGCAGAGCAGATATCCACCTGTAGCCCATGGAGGACCCCATGCCGGAGCAGGTGGGTGTCCAAACGAGGCTGTGACCCCACGGAAAGCCGTACTGGAGCAGGCTCCTGGCAGGACCCTGTGGACCCATGGAGAAAGGAGCCCACACTGGGGCAGGTTTGCTGGCAGGAGTTGTGACCCTGTGGGGGACCCATGCTGGAGTAGTCTGTTCTTGAAAGATTTAACCTGTGGAAAGGACCCACGCTGGAGCAGATCATGAAGAACTGCAGCCCGTGGGAAGGACTCACACTGGAGAAGTTCATGGAGGACTGACTCCTATGGGTGGAATCCCATGCTGGAGCAGGGGAAGAGTGTGAGGAGTCCTCCCCCTGGGGAGGAAGGAGCGGCAGAGACAACGTGATGAACTGACCACAACCCCTGTTCCCTGCACCCCTGTGCCACTGTGGGGGAGGAGATAGAGAAAATTGGGAATGAAGTTGAGCCTGGGAAGAAGGAAGAGGCGGGGGGAAAGTGTTTTAAGATTTGGTTTTATTTCTCATTACCCTACTCTGATTTGATTGGCAATAAATTAAATTAATTTCCCTGAGCTGAGCCTGTTTTGCCTGTGACGGTAATTGGTGAGTGATCTCTCCCTGTCCTTATCTCAACCTATGAGCTTTTCATTATATTTTCTGTCCCCTGTCCAGTTGAGGAGGGGGAGTGATAGAGCAGCTTTGGTGGACACCTGGTGTCCAGCCACGGTCAACCCACCACACTGAGCAAGATAAACAAGATATCCAGATCAAGCTTCTGTTAATTTGTACTAGCTGTTAAATGTAAGTCAGTCTCTCAAAAATTATGGTTCATCTACCTTTGTGCTAGATCCCAGAGGTAAACTTTGTAATTGCCAGTGCCAGTCTGGTTCCTCCTGGAGGAAGAACGAGAACAGATTGTAACTGTCAGTTACTCTCAGATTTAATTGTCAATAGTTCAGTAGTTCCTCTTAATGTAAACAAGTTATTTAGTTCACTACTCAGTCTCTTGTCCTCAAGTAACTAACAATTTGTGGACAATTGGAACTCTTTCATATACCTTTAAAGGTTAGTGTTTTAGAAAAAAACCAATTATCTAGTGTTTTGACAGTTGCAGTGCAAGTGAATAAGGCTGAAAGGATGAATGATAGGAATATGGACAAATAAGGATGATAATGCCTTCCCAACCACTATAGAATGCTGCTGTCTTATCTCACATTAACAAGTTTTCAGGACTAACTTAGTTAATGTGCCTGTTCCACAGCTACCCACTACCCTGACTCTTAAAAAGGACTAAAGAAATTGCCAACACTGGACCTCTCCATCCACTGTCTCAATGAAGACTATGTTCATGAAGAATGAATCCACAGCAGATAGATCCAGATAATGCATTTTATAAGAAATGATGATGATTCCATTCCATGATCCCAGATGATTTCATTTTATAGGAAAAATGTGCCTCTTCACTCAAACGTGCATTCTTCCAGAAAGGAATCTCTGCTATTTCCTTTAGAATACATCTCATCAAACAGAAGATACTTTGCATTCTCTTAGATGGTGAAAAAACCCTAGGTCATCCTTTACAGTTTTCTGTTCCTTGGTAACAGAGAAATCAATAATAGTTATCACTCAATTTTCACTCCAAGATTGCAAGCAGATTATTCTGTATGCATTTCCCTGATACAAAATCACTGGCCTTATACCACAAAAAAGAATCTAGAACAGCTAGCTATTAAAACGGCCTTCATTACCTTTTTCCAAGTTACCTGCTTTGGAAAATACAGAGAGACTCATCTGTTCAAGAAACATTAATACCCCTATTCCCTTCCTATATCAGAATAGGAAGGTCCAGCAATTGTTTTTCAAACACATACAATAGTGATCTCCACAGGAAATATCGAGGGAGAAATAAGGGTCAGGTACCAACTTCAGCTGTCTTTTTAGAAAAACTGCTTGCCTACAAAGACCCTCATTACTTGGACCTCTCTTCCCATTTAGTGAAACAATTAGTGAAATGGAAGGTGTAATGCCTATCATATCTATAGGGACTGAGGCAGCAGGAAGGTCACAGATACCTACATATTTAATTCCAGCATGTTACTTTCTAGATACACATATAAGCAGCAATCATAAACAGCAGGTAAACAGTTTTGTAAAAGAGCCATAATTACTATCATATACAAACATGTCTTTATTAGACAAGGAATGTAAAATAGTTTTACTAGAGGAAGTATATATCAAGTCAGAAATCTTGAATGAATGTCTTGGCAGAACTTCAAGCTGTCATCTTGTGGATATCAACTCACTGTGATCACAGAACCATATGATAATTTAAACTGGAATGGATCTGTGGTGGTAGTCTACTCCAATCCCCACCTCAGAGAATGTACAAACAGATAAGCTGCTGAGGAACTTGTCCAGTTTTGTTTTTAATATCTTCAGGATGAAAATTCAACCTTCAGCCTTTCAGGGCAACCTACTCAAGTGTTTGTCTACTCTCATGGTGAAATTTTTTTCCTAAGACCTAATGAAAATTTCTCATGTTGCAGCTTGTGTCTGGTTCCTCTTGTCCTTTCACTGTGCACCTCTGTTAAGAATCTGGCTCCACCTTCTCTGCCCTCATATTAGGTAGTTGAAAATAGCAATGATCTCACCCCTTGAGCTTTCTTTTTTTTTCAGGCTGAACAAACTCAGTTCTCTCAGCTCATTTTGTATGTCGTGACTTCCAGCACTCAAGTCATATCATCATGACAAAATGATCTATCTTAGTCTTCAGGAATAGCCATCAGAGATAAGTCAGAGCATGATGGAATATATTTGATTATCCATTCTTGACAGCACTGGTTGATAATTAGTTGCCCTTGGCTTTAACCCAAGAATCTGAAAGGCGACAAGATGATTTGTGAAAATCCCTGATCTCATCAGGGTAAGAGCAGAAAAAGCTCATTTATTACCTATATTATGACAAACTCACCCTGAGAAAATTATTCTAAGGGATGAACACTAGCAGACAAACACCTTTTTTTTTATTGAAAATAACGTACTCCTTTAGGAGGTAAGTTAGGAGGTTGATACAGCACCTGAGCTAAAAGATACTTGTACTGGGTATTAGTGCCCAGGTGCTGGCAGTGGGGGGCTGCGGGGGTGGCCTCTGTGAGGAGAGGCCAGGGCTGCCCTGTGCCGCACACAGCTGGTTCCAGCTGGCTCCAACGAACCCACTGCAGGGCATAGCTGAGCCCCTCGGCCAAGATGGTGCTGCCTCTGGGAAAGCATATTTAAGAAAGGGCAAAATACACTGAACAGGCAGAGGAGGAGTGAAAAAAAAAGAGTAAGAAAGGGCAGCGTGAGCCTCAAGGTCAGAGAATGAGAAGGAGGTGCTCCATGGTGAAGCAGATATCCCCTGCAGTCTGTGGAGGACCCCATGCCAGAGCAGGTGGATATTCCTGAGGGAAGTGTGGCCTATGGGGAGGACCCACGCAAGAGCAGTTTTTTTTCCTGGAGGACTGCAGCCATGGAAGGACCCACACTGAAGCAGGGCAAAAGTGTGAGAGGGAAGGAGCAGCAAAGAAGGAACCACTAGCATTGACCATAGTCCTCCTGCCCCATGCCCTCCCTCTGCACCGCTGGGTGGGTAGAGGAGTTGGGACTGGAGAAATGAAGTTGAGCTTGGGAGAGGGGGATGAAAGGTGCTGGTTTAATGTTTGTCTTTGTTTCTCACTACCTGAATCTATTTTGATTGGCAATAAACTAAATTAATTTTCCCAAAGTCAAGTCTATTTTGCCACTGACAGTAACTGGTAGGCAATCTCCCTGTCTTTGTCTCAGCCCATGAGCTTTCTCATCTTATTTTCTGCCCCTGACCTACTGAGGAGGTGTTTTGCACCAGGGGCTGATGGCCTGTTATGATCCCAGTAAGAAACATACTCAGACTCTGTAAAGTATGATTAGAGCTAACACTGTAAGGATAGAATATTATAGATAATCTTACATCCCCTTAGATGCTGGGAGCTCTGCTTGGTGTACCATCACATGGTCCTCTGATGCATGCTGGGCAGACCCTGTCCATAGAAGAGATTCTCCCATTTTGGTAATTTGAGCTATTATGGGATTTTTCTTACAAGGGAACAACTCTATTAATCATTTCTCCTGTCAAACAGGAAGGATGTTCACATGAGATCACTAAATCCTCGATGTACAATGCTCTTCCTGTCCAGATCACTACAGGAGGGGGAGTCAGCAACTGTATGGGCATTTGGCTGTTAGCCAAGGCTAAACCATCACAGTTAAAACATCCATGCATTGGTATCAGGTACTTAACAATTGCCTTGTCCTCCAAAAGAAATATAAAAAGTTCACTTCCTTACAAAAGACCTAGCATTTGTTTCCCATCTTGCTGGTGTCATTCTGCCCAAAATAATAATAATTGTGAATGAAAGGCATTCATGAGCTGAATGTCAAGATACTGCCAACTGTGCAGGATTGCTTTAGATTTAATTTACATCAAGAAACATTTAAGCAAGTGCAGATCAAAAGTGTTGTCTGCATTTACAAGATCGATTGTAAACAATATTTAATATGTTTTGATGGAGGATTTCTCCAGCACAGCAACACTATTAAATCAAATTTGATCCACCAGACAAAGAAGAATCAATCCCTGAAAGAAGGAGAAATATCCTTAAAATGGAAAGATATTATCATCACAAGAAAAGAAGGATACAAGCACATCCATGAATAAAGGTAGACTGAGAATCATGTTTCTAACTGCTAAGTTGATGAAATACTGGAATCAAAGCAACAGAGCAAAAAACTAACATATTTTTCTTTAAATGAAGCTTGATCATATCAGAGAAAGGGGTCCTATAACAAGGTTTTATATGACAGTAGAGAACTGGTAACTGTCAATTGTCGCAGTATTTGTGGGCAGCTGAATGTCATCCCGCTTGCTTTGCTTCAGCTGAGATGCCCACTCTTGAACATCAGGTTCTTTTATCAAAGTTAGTTAAGAAATATCTCCTGGAAGTTCTGCCCATGTTCCGTACCCTGTTCAATTTTACCAATATGAGAGATACTAGAGAATTAAATACTAAAGACAAAGGTACTGAAATAAATTCTTTCTTTATTTAAGAAAAACCCACACAGTGATGTATGTCTGAACTTTATATGCAGGAGAGTTGGGTGGCATGGCCAAGTTTTAGGTGGCAAGTGAAATGAAGTGCAGAGCTGCATTCAGAACACATGAGGAATGGAAATAGGAAGGCAAGCGTAGGCAGGCTAGAGATGCTGGCTGAGAGGTCTTTTGTTGGAGTGAACAGCAGGTGTGTGTCTTGATCTCATGAACAGTAGAGGACTGAGTGGCTAGATCAGTTTTAGGTGGTGAGTGAAATGAAGAGCAGAGTTACTTTCAGAGTGCTATAATGATGGGCTTGTGAAGGCAATTTTAGACAGGCTAGAGAAGTTGGCTGCAAGCTCTTGTGTTGGTGTGCACAGTAGGTACATGTTGTTGCTTAATGTGCACTGGAAAGGAAAACTGAGTGACAGGGCTATATTTTGGGTGGAAGCTGACATGAAGGGCAGAATTCTTGTGGGAATATGAGAGGAATGAGTGTTGCAAGGTGAGTGCAGGCAGGCTAGAGAAGCTGGCTGCCAGTTCTTGTGTTGGTGTGCCAGCGCGTGCATGACAGAGCTTATTGCACACTAAAGAGGAGAGGTCAGCTGTAGGGCTGAATTTATGGTGGAGAGTGAAATGAAACACACGAGTTGTGGGAGCGTGAGAAGAATAAGTGTGGGAATGTGAGTTTAGGCCAGGCTAGAGAACTTGGCCAAGTTCTTGCCCAAGCAGTCACTGGGCTCCTGTTGCAGCAGCACCTGGAGAGCACACCCAGGATGGGACATGGGACCTGCCAGTGCCTAGTGTGCAGTCTGGTGCGTGAGTAGAGCCCAGGTGCCCCAATTCCAGCACTGGCTCCCAGAGTGGCTCCCTCTCTGCCAGGGTCCCAGCTCACAGGCTCTCAGTGGCTCCTGGAACCTTGCAGAGGGAAGGTCTGTGCGCATGAGCAAGTGCCCCACACCTCCCTGTACTTGGACACTAGAGTCCTGTGCATCATTAGTGTGCTCCACTAGTTTTTCCCCCTCCTTCAGGTCTTGTTGAGTGTTGTCTTGCCTCAACCATCTCTGCCAGTTCCTATCTGCAGAATAAAAGCGGCTCCTATATCAAGACATTAGTGCTAGCAGCTTTACAGACAGATGGAATCAAGAAAACAGCTTCTGGGCCTCTTTCTGACACCAGGAGGAGAGAGACAAAAAGAGCCGAGGTGGGGTAGAGGCACAGCCTACTTCATCTTTAAAAGTAGATGAGCTCTTGTTTGAAACTGCCTAGGCCTTGGACCTGAATGGAAGAATCCCTCACCTCCAGCTTCACACCTCAGTGGTTTGAAATAGTGCAGTGGAGAGTTTGGTTTTGTTATCTAAATCATTAAGATTGGCCAGCTGTAGGTTATCAGTTCAGAAGAATGGCCTGAACATGGAACTGCACTATTATCACAGAATGAAGCAAGTATAATACAGTTTAATGTTTCTTTCCTTAGGTCCAGTATTTTCCTGTTGCTTATCAACACCACAAGGTCAGGGCCCTGAAGGCACCAGTAAGCCTTAATTGTCCCAAGCGGCCTCCCATGCGAACATCACTCATGCGCCCTCTGCCCAGGGGACCCATTTAAGCTCAGCCCTGAGCACCCAGTCCTGCCCTGAGTCACAGATAAGGTATGCCTGTCTCCCATCCTGTTGCCTGCTGTTCCTGACTGGATGTGCTGGATGGACCCTGCACCTGATCCCTTAGCTTGCTTTGCCTGGGGCTGTCAATGAACCCACCAATGCTGCCCTGCTCAGGTGCTACAGAACTGCTCTTTGCAGGGGCTGGTGCTGCCTGTACTGTGGTTACCCTTGGCTCCCAGTTTGTTGACCCTTGTAGAACAGCCCTGTTCTTGCTACTCCCTGATACCCAATTGCTCCTTCCTTGCCATTTATACTTTGTATTTCACATTTGTGTTGTTCTTTCTCTGTTATATCCCACTGTTGGCCATAAGGGTCTAAGAATTGATGTGGTGCTATTCAGTGGCTGTTCCTCTAGCAAAATCCTGGAGCAGAGTTTCACATGACTGTAAGCATTTTGGGAATGTGGGTAAATAGCAAGGTGGGGTGCAGGAAAAGCTTTTTTTAACAAGTCTTGCTGTCCATGCAGAATATTCAATGTATTGCTGGATAGCCTTTGTTGGAGATAGGTATTTTGCAGAAAGAAACTCAGGCATTTAACACTTGTTAAAAGTGTTAAAAAAAGAAGTATTAAAGTAAAAAAAGTAAAAAAGTATTAAAGTTTTAGAGTATTAAAACATGGGAAGGGAACAGATCTGTTTCCCATTCTCTTTTCCTCTCTCTGGTCTTGGGACTTTGGGTAAAGGTGTAGAGCAGTTGAAGCAATGGATAGAAGGGCTGCCTTCTAAAAGACAGTAGCCCTGTGTTGTGTACTGCAGTAGTTTTGCACACAAGCAAGTTTCTGGGGATCTTTCAGCTGCCTCAGTTCTTTAGCACTGTTAGAAGAATTGTAGAATCAGTGGAATGTTCTTCTTCATGGCTTTTTTTTTTCCCCTTGCAAAGTCCATGCAAGCCATCATGGGTGGCCTCCCAGTGCCTTTCGGTGCACCCCAGAGGCCATCATTAAATTTTCTTAGTGCCCCAGAGCTCTCTGAATGCCTTTATTTGTGGCCGAGGAGCATGTGAGTGCCTTTCTACTTGACTCAGGGGCCTCTTATAGCCTTTGCAGCCAGTGTCTGCCAAAAGCATTCTGTGTGCCCTGGGGGGCTCTGAGGGCTTTTCAGTGCATCCCAGAGTCCTTGGAGTGCCTTGCTGTGCTCCAGGGGCCTCCTTGTGCTTCTCTGTGTGCACCAGACACTACCAAGTGCCTCCAGGTGAGCCCCAGGTGCTTTCTGTGAGGCCCAGGGGCCTCAGACATCATTTTGGCAAGGCCACAGAGCCTGCTGGCAAGCTTTGTGTGTGTGCCTGTGTCCCCCTAAGGATGAAACCGTAGCAGGGAGTTGGCTATTGGAGGGAGCACGGGAATCCCGGTCAGGGCTGTATGTACATGCACATGCATGTGTGTGTGCGCACGAATCGGGGGGTGGTGGTCTGTACCAGCAGCTGGAGTGGCATAGCAGATCAGGGTTGGGGTGGGGCTTATATATCCAGGTACCAGCACGTGGGGAGACTGGGATCTGGAGGCCAGCTACTGGGCAGACCGAGTGCAGGAAGAATCAACTAAAGAACAAAAAGCCCTAGACAGTAGTGTCAAGAGTGTTTCCTCTCTTTATTACAGACCTGAATGATTGCTAGGGCTGGAATGATTGCTTAAGCAGGAAGAGACACAAACACATGTCATTGCTTGCTTTCACCTGCTGGTCCAGCATGGAACAAATTTGTATGTCCAATAGTACCAGAGAACTGCAACTTTATGTCTTCTAAGCTTACATAAAACTTGTCAGCTACTGTGGCCTTGGTATTTCTTGGAACTCTCTGTAGTGTCAGTGAGAAAAAGAAATAGGAATACAGGAGCCTGCATTGCTTTGGCTCTGGATCAAGGGCAGAGGGTGGAAACCTTTCAAAACTATGAGGAGCCTCTGGAAAAATCCAACACAGATCAAAACCATCTCAGAACTCACTGTCATCAGAGCTAACACAGGAAAATGTTAAGGCTGATAGAATTACTGCATTTTTAATACCACTACTTCACTATAAGGAAAAGTTTACTTTATGTTGACCAAAGAACTTGCCATTATTCATATCCTCATTATCTTCCACTCTTCCCCAAGTTTTATTAGACAGTTTCACTATTTTTTTCAGCTTCAGAAGTACACAGCAGTGCCTGTTACAAACAAAGCTCTGGACAGACAAAAGAAAAGTCTTACAGAAAGAGGAAATGGATTATAAATTCAACATGTGCTTGAAGTTAATTTCCCAGCCTACTGAACTGACTAGGACACAAGCACCTTTAGAGTCAGGAGACCCATAACCTCTAATTGCTGGAATCCAAGAAAGTTGGTCAAGGAAAAAAAGACTCCGTATGTGCTCAGTTTCTTTTACAGGTTCCCTAAATCCTGTATATAGCGTGCTATTGAAGCCAGGACACTGGAGTAGTGGATCCAGGATGGCTGTCCTGTGCTACAGGAACTTTCTTCTTGAGCACACCTTCAGGCCCTTCTCAGGGAGGGCTTTACACCCTCCTTTACAGGCAGTGCTCAGAAGTCGTGCCAGATGGAGACAGTTGTCTATAGGACAGATGATCCAAAACATCTGGGCTCTTTGTAGTAGTGGGAATGTAACAAGCCTAAGGAAGGCTGGGGTGTGGCATGGGGAGATCCTGGCCACCTGGTTTCTCTGAAAAGTGGAGGATACAAGGGTTGAGGACTTTCAAAAGAGGGTAGAGTTGCTGGACACTGTGGTTTCTTTTCCACCAGGAGTATTAAGGAATAAGAGTTTGGAGGCAGGGCATTCCAGACACTTGGATTCCCTTCAGCACTAGGTGGGCATCAGGGTCTAGGGGTGGTGACAATTATTTGGGATTTAGATTTGAGGCCTCCTATATCAAACAGGGCCCCACCGCAGGCCAAGCCAGGGGAAGTTCTGTCCTCACAAGGTCGGGAAAGACTGGGTTCTCTCCGTCCCCTTCCCCTGCAGCCCAGCAGTGTCCTGGCCCATCCCAGCTTGGAGAGTGTCAGCAGTTCTGGGCAGAGCATGCAGCCCTACCCACTTCAGCCCCTCCAGAGCCCTGGGGGCTGCACTGTCTGACTGGCCCCATCAAGACCAAATGGGCTGGGAGTGGCCACACCAGGCCAGGCTGGTCTGGAGAACATGAAATAAATTAAAAGAAAACATTTTCATTCTCACATAAAAACAGGTACGTTTTTTTCATTTTCAAAAACTGAAAGCAAATTATTTGGCATTTAGATTTGAGCTTTTCCAGTTTGTGGCAAAAGGAGGAGGAATGAGAAATTAAGATAAAGGAAGGAAAGGAGAAATGACCACAAGCAGGCTAAACACAGTTTGTTTTCCTTGTTTCTGTTGTTGAAATAACCAAAATGCTAGGATTCAGTAACAACTCAATATGAAGAAAAGCCTGGAGTATGATGAACGTTAAGTTAACATTAAGCTTAAATTTAAAAAAAAAGATCGCAATAGTCCCTGCTATAGTTGCTCTGGGCTTGGTTAATGCGTCGTTTCTTTAAAAGCAGGGAAACTTCGTTTTGCACGTGAACCAGCCTCCTTCTTCAGCCGCTGGGTGGCACACGGACGTAAACTGAAGAAATGCAACCCGTGAAGGAAGGGTGCACACACGAGCAGCCAGCGGCTCCACGTTGAAAAAACACGGCAGCTCCGCAACGTTGGTGATCCCAGAATGATGTCACAACGTGCGTTTTCAGGAAGGCTTTGGGCTTTGCAGAAGTTGAGAAAATGAAGTTAATGAGAGCTGCGTCTAAGAACTCCACGAACCAGTTTGCAGCATGTCTGACGGTGCGGGGAAGGGCTCTGTCCTACAGCTGAGATGGAGATTGGTGCTGTGTTGGTTGTTCTGCGTGTTCCAGCTCTCTGATAACACCTTCAGTGCTACATAGTTCTGGAAACAGCAACAATCAAAAGTTGGAAGGATGCTTCTACCTCCAGCTGCATGTTAAAGGGCTATTTCAAAGAAGTGTATCATTCTTTACTGAAATGCAATCACACGTCCAGGAAAAGCACCTCTACAAGTGACCTTGTTCAGGCCGCAGTTACAGTCCCGTAAATAAGAAGTGAGTTTCTGAGTTGGTGAAGTTGAATTGGATCCAGCTCTAGAATTACAAGTTACAGCACAGTAGATTCTGTGAGTGTAGATGGGCTCAAACCATTGAAAACAGAGAGGAAAAATAGCTGGCAGGAGAAAAGGGAAAGAAAGAGAGAACCACTGAACTAGGTAAATGGTAATGAGGGCTGCCTGAATATCTCTTTCCTGCTCAGCAGAGTGCGCTCCCTGCAACCCAGGGTTCCAACAGCATGTTGAAACTTGTGACATATTAGACAAGGTTGCTTTTTAGACAAGATTTCCCGTTTTTGTGGCTGAGGGCAGCCCTGCTACCCCACCATGGCAGAGGATTGCAGTGACCAAGATGGAGAACATGGACAGGCCTGTCATTTCTCTTGCTCTTTCACACCACTCTTTCTTCCACCTCTGCTACAGCAGTACGTGATGTGTGTCACGTGTCACACTGCTGTGACAAGCAGCAAATGAATAGCAGCAAAACAAGAATATTCTCCATGTGTGGACACAACAGACAGATGGAAAATCTTACATGCAAAACCTTACAGGTAGCAAAAACTATAGTCTCAGATCTTCTTGTAGCTTTCTTATTGTTACAAAGCTTGTAAATCAGATCTTGACCAGAAATGTGTTTGGAAGGCCACTTAAGTTCAATTTAATTACAAAGGCATTTCTCCTTAAGATTCACGTCAGCCACAAAGTGCTAAAGAGTGACTGTGGCTGTAGGGCTATGGGTCTTACAGCAAAGACAATGACTTTCAGATTTTTAACCCCTGTTTTGACAGATTCTGCTTTATGCTCTGACTCCTTTGTTTTGCTGCTTTGGTCTGTTAAGCTAGAGCTATTGTTTTGCTCTGCTTGCCTTAGTGTGCTGCAAAGGAGTGAAAGTGTACATAAGAATCTCTTCTAACAGCTGCTCCCCTGTTAAACATGAAGTTTGGGTGTAATTATAAGAATATGTTCACCTGGATAAAGCATGAATCTGTAGTTCCTACAGAACATGTCTTTCAGCTTTGTCATATTACAGGTAGTCTTAAAGGCTTGTCTACAGCTCTATAGCCAAGCATGTATAGAGCTATCCCAGTGGAAATATAGAAGGTGACATGGATGGGGAGGACTGTAGTGACAGTGTCATGCGCTTAATTCTGAGATCTTGTTAGGTGTACCAGAACAACAGTAGTGCTACTTTATCTTGAAAATATGTTACACACAGACTTTGCTGAGGAAGGGTCCTCATCCTTTTCAGGATGTGTTTGTGTTCTGTTTTAATTTGGGGAGGCATATAACTGTGGTACAGAAGATGAAGCCAATTCACTTCTCAGTAAAATGGGTTCAGATTAATGATTTTTTCTTTACTTTCTAGTGTAAGAGCAGATAACCAGTTTTGTTTGTTTACTCTCCATATGTTTACTTAAGTATTTCAGGTTTTTTCTTCAGATATTACGGAACTGACTAAAATGTTTTAGCAGATAGGAGTGTCCTTTCTGATCCAACATCTGTTAGCAGGCACTGTCTTCTAACATAATCTGAAAAGAAACAGAAATGTTGAGTAAAAAAAATGTTTTGTTTTGCATTCTTCTCAGTATGATTATTACCTCAGTGAACACTTTGATGTTTCCAAGAAAATGGATGCCTGAACTGTCCAGAAAGGACTTCCATTGATTATTTTTTAATAAAATTGGAAGAGAATCAAAGTAAGACAACAATGTTTTTGAAGGGCATTTTACCAGATGATCCTGCAAACTGGGTAAATGCAGGGACTTTCTGGTGATGTTTACAAAATTTGTTTCAAATGTTTAAAAACTTATTAACATTTATCATTTTGTTCTTGTCAACTTCTTCACTTCCTGTGGTATGCTCTTTTGATGTACCATCAGTTTCTTTGCTTCTTTGTGTAGAGGGTCAAGGTGGTGCACGAAGATGAATACACAAGGGGGTTCTGCCTCACCAAGCCTCTGAGGTTTTCTTCTTTCAGACTTTTGAACCCAGGGACTGCAGTAGTGGAGTGACCCTTGGCTGAAGAAAAGGAAGCAGAGGGAGGCTTTTGGCAGGCAGGCCACATTCTTGTATAAATATAGTTTATTAGGATCTTGGCAACAATCTACTGATTGTTCATCATTATATTTTTCTCCATAGTTAATAAATATTAAAGTGTCATCTCCCCCCTCCTTTTGTCATCTTTGGTTAGAAAGACATTAGCTCAGTAAGAACTACCTGTTGGTGCAGGGAGACAGAGTCCTGGATCTAATGCGGTATCTCCAGCATGAGATGAGTAACACAGCACAAGGCCTACAAGCTGCGTAAAGCCAGAAAGGCCTAGCTATCTGGAAGTGTTCTATCACATGACGGAGAGCAGATGTATATCTCATGTTACAGAAAGTCTCAAGGTTCATATTTCAGCATCGGACAAGTAACATTTTATACATGTATTAGCTCATTTGTTTATTTAGTCATTAATGTAGTCTGTATTTGTTTTTACTGGTGCTTTGTGGTGACTACATTCTCTGCATTTCAGAAAATGTTTCTTGTAATAAATACAGCAATGTGCTTACAGTATGTAGAAGGTACAGCAGTACATTCTGCAGTATTTTTAAACCAGTGATTGACAAGCAGACCTGGAATGATGAGGGCTACACTTCCAAAAGAATGCTTCATTCTGATTTTCTGGAGCTGGTGTGTGACCTTCAGTATCTTTCCTGTATCCAGAAGGCAAGTAAATTTTTCAGCAAATGAATAGAAAATGGTGCAAAGATAAAGTAACTAATTTTTTTTTTCTTACATTTGCTTACGCTTCTTTTATTCCACCCTGAGATTTGATTTTTAGAACATAGACTTTGGAAGAAAAACAATTTCCTGTAAGATATGGGAATCTGTGTCACATGAGGCTCAAGCACCAGATACAAACTCTTTATTTTTAGATCCAGAATTTCTGGCTTTGGTTTTCCATTGCTGACAACCCATGAAGAGAGCTTACACTACGGCAGCGAAGTATAAACACGTTCCAGTTAGTTCCTCCTACTCCATTCTTATGGTTACCTGAATGCTCATCTTGTTCTTGAACTTGCACATTGTCCTACTTGAAAGGTGGAGTCTTACTGAGTGAATCAGATGGAGTGAATGATCCTTTGTTGAAATATTACTTATCTACAAAGTCCTGTTGCCCTGACAAGAGGCAGTGAGTTTTATCACCATTCCAAACAATGACATGAAACAAAATTTTGATCACTAATTTCCTATGAGGATACTTAATTGTTCCTACTAGACGGAACTGCCACCACCTAAAATGGTGGTTGATATTTTTACTTTCTTCAGTTTTAAGAAGGCTTAACCCAATCTTTGAAACTCTCTTCTGATTCTGGTATGATTCACTGTGTGAGAAGTTTTCCATACACACAGAAGAAGATTCAGTTTATTCACTGAAAAACTTGCCTGGGATGAGTGCAGTGCTGTACTGGGATGGTAGACTCATGTGTCCACACACTTTTGCTTGTTTCAAGTGAATGCCATAGAAGCGGAGCTCTACTTGGACTGCAAGATAGGACTTGTTGCTTCTGTGCATTTTTTTTCTTTTCCCCATTATTTTTGAATATATGTGACAGATGATTTTGATCTTTTAGCACTGATCAATGTCTGTCATCTATCAATGGGAAGAGCAAGCCAGTTAAATCTCCTGCCATGTTCTGTGACATAGTATGGTTGATATGCATCAACAGATGTATTATGTGGTCCTTCCCACATTTGTTGATATCTTATTACTTCTTTATTTGTGTTCCATGCAATGGGAAATATAACTGAGTTCAATGGTGTGTCAGATTGGGCAGAATCATGAATTGGTACGTGCTGATGGCCACCCACTATATATTTATGGACACAAATTCATCTGGAAAATACTAAAGTAACTTTTTGTCATGATAGATGCATATTAATAACAAGACTATTTTAAAACTAGAACATCAATGATATTCAATTTTAGAACGCAGGAAATTCCTGTATGTTACAATGCGATAATCACTGCAGAAAGATTCAGATCCTTATATTTAAGATTATTCCACTGTTGTTCAGCAATCAAAAACACTAGATTGCAACTCAAAAATGAATCTTTCTTTCTTTCTTTCCTCTTTAGTAACATTCCCTCTGATGTCCTTGGAACTGTGTACTCTGTTGGAGGCAAAACAGCTGCTGGCTGGAGTTTTCTTTGAATAGATATGAAGCGTCCATATCTGTTGCTGAACAGAGAAAGATGTATTAAGCTCTATCAAGCAGCAGTGATGATAATGAATTAACAAGGTAGGAAACATTCCATATGAATTATTATTTAATTCTATCTTTATAATTATCTGACACACTTTTTTTGGTGAATACAGACTGACTACTGAGCAGGAAATGAAAAATTCTGACATGTTGAATCTTTTTAAAGGATAATAAAAGACATTCTTCCTTAGGTGAGTTCTTAATTTTCATGTTTTCTGTAAAATCTAGAAGGTGTAAGGATTCTCTGGAAGAGTTATCCACTGTTTGACTTAAATAAAAGTTGTAAAAATAATTTCTTAATTCCAACACGTAGTTTTGATAGCTTGGTTGGATTTTTATGTAGAATTTAATCTTTTTCTCAGTCAGTGAGAAAACTGACTCCAGATTTTATTTTTAAGAAAAAATATATTGAAATAAAGTAAATGAAGGACTGATCTGAGAAAATAATTTCCACAAGTACAGGAACTGAAATTACAACAGATAGGGTTTAGAATGGGATTTGCCCTACATTCCTTTCAGATGCGGAAACAAAACTCTACAGTATAATAAAACTCAGAGAGCAAGAGGCAGCTCAAAGAGATGCAGCAGCCCCTAAGAATGGGGGCAGGCTTTATGCAGGTTTTTACTTGGAATAGTGTCAGAAGTGCTTCTTTCCAGTGGTCTCACTTAATACACAAGTCAAATATGGACTAGTCTGCAAATGGGATCATAAATATCAAAACTGATGATGTGTGGTACTAGCTTGATGAGAAATAAATCATGTATCCTTGGCAAAGTTATCTTGCTCCCACAGAAGATACCTTTCCTTAAATGTTTTAATTTCATTTCATTCTTAGAAACCTCAAAATATCTGAAAAGGTTTTTGTTTGTTCTCTGTTTCTAAGTCACTCAAACTTACACAATATGAGATGTTTCATTTATGTTAAAAACCCTTCTGCATTACATTTTACAAAGCTGTTTCTTATGGTGTATTTTATCTATAAAAGGATTTAATAATGTTAATTTTATAGTATATTAATAAAGTACAGCTGAGAGTAGACTAACCAGAATTCTGGTCTGAAGATGAGGATTTGTCATGGGATAAAATTAGAGGGAGGAAAATAAAGCTTGAGTTTCTCGTACCACTTTCTTTTAGGGTGCTGTACCACATGTAAAGTTAGCACTATTCTATTAGAATCATAGAACATGTAGAGCAATTCAGGTTGGAAGACAGCTCAGGAGGCCACCAGTCCTCTTTGAACCCCTACTTAAAGCAGGATCGGGTGGGAGGTCAAACCAGGCTGCTCAGGTTTTTGTCCTGTCTAGTCTTGAAACCCTCCAATGTTGGAGACTTGTTAGAGTCCAATACTCTCTGACCACACTCCATGTGTGGAGGGTGTAATGTTTAATAATATTAAATTTACTTATTTGAAGATAGTTGATATTACATGGGACTTTTTATTTAGTAGCATGATACAAAATATACTGAAATCACAATACAAATGTAAGTTACACTTAGCAAAATACAGCAATTGCACTACACAGTTCAATCACAATACAAATGTGATTGCAGTCTCTATAACATGCTCACCGTCAAAACGCTGGATATCCCCAGTTATCAGGAAAGCATACGTGGGCTGAAGCCAGCTCAAGTCTGTTGCTCTTCAAAATTCTGTTAGTTGTTCAATTTTTATACTCCATGTTGGGCTGAGCCACATATTCACTCCCCACATGCTGGTCTGGCTAACTCAGGGAGGCTTTCATACTCTTCTAATGAACTCAGGGAAAACATTTACACCACCAGCTGATCCACTCAACTGACATAGCTGTTCATCTAAAACAAAGGACACTCTCCAGTCCCCTTTGTGTCAAGAATCAAGTCAGCTTCTTTGCAAAAGCTGTGGTCAGCCACACCCTGCGTTATCCCCTGAGTTTCATGGGCACAACACCCTTGCCCATCTCCTGTGAGCCTTCTTCCATTGTAGAGGGTTTGTTGGTCAGGCAGAGCTTTCCACAGGCTGCAGTTTCCTTCAGGACGTATCTACCCGCTTAGGTGTGTGGTCCTCTATGGGCTGCAGAGTGGGTATCAGCTCCAATGTGGTCCTCTCCATGGGCTGCAGTGGGACAGGTGCTTTGGTGCCTGGAGCACCTTCTCCCCCTCCTTCTTCTCTGACCTTGATGTCTGCAGGATTGTTTCTCACACATTTTTTTCTCACTCCTCCCTCTTACAGCTGTTTACCCTTTCTTAAATATGTTTTCACAGAGGCACCACCAGCTTTGCTAATGGGCTCGGCAGTTGGTCAATTTTCAAGCTGGCTGGAGCTGGCTGTGTCTGACATGGGGGCAGCTCCTAGTCTCTTCTCACAGAGGCCACCCCTGTGGGCCCCCCCACTACCAAAACCTTGCCATGTAAACACAGTACAGAGATGAAAGGTAAGTAATAGCATTGGACTGACAGAGACATGAAAAATAAGTGTTTCCAGATTTAAAGCTTGGAAAACTCAAACTTCAGTTGAGTGAGTTGCACAAGCCTGCAAGCTCAAAAGACTTCAGCAGGTTCCTGGTGAGCACCCTAGTTGGGAAGGCAATCCAGGCCTCAGGAGCTATAACCCTGAAGTCTTTTTACAATACAGTGTAAGGGCGAGGCATCTTGCTACGAACAACCAAACAGGAGCACATGCTAATGTTTTGAAACTGTGTATGTTTCCTCTTTTCAGTGCAGGATGGCTCTCACTAGGCCAAGCCCTAGTCCTGACCACGTGTTCAACGTAAGAGCAGCAACAGTTTTCTCCAGCAAGACCTTATGTAGCTGTAAAAGATTTACTGTATCATGGAGGGAAAAAAACCCCTTAAGGTCTCTTCTTTACTTGGAGAAAACAAATGTACAAATAAGCCCCATTTTGCCTATGGAAGATTGGGACACACAGAACAGTCCCCTAACATGTTTAGAGAGTATCTTCTCCAAAAAAAACCCACCCCAGAAAAAAGCCCTCAAAATCAGAAGGCCCATCTTGATCAACTGGCTGATCTGGAACCAAATCTGTTCTTTCCATGTTCTGGTTTATGATGTTCAGCATAGTATTAACTCATGCTTTAATAGCTCATAACTGATTTCTGCTGCTTCTGTTTCTCAAGGCTAGCTCAGAGGAAGCTGCTGCAACCGCAGCTGGTGTTCCGCACTGGCAGGGGCGTGGGGTGAGGTGAGACAGAGAAACGGTGAGATCCTGATGGCTCTTTCTGGATCTCAATAAGAAAGGCCTGACAACAAATGGCTTCATAAAATATTTGTTTTAATAAGACAGAATAAGAAGAGTAATATAGATAATGAGTAAATTTTACTTCCCTTCAGATGCTGGAAATGCTGTGTTCATGCAGCATTAGATGGACCCCGGAGAGATTTTCCCTCCATGGACAGGACCTGCACAGCATGCAGGTCCTTTCAGCACTGCCAAGACACACTGACAGTGGTGCATAGTGATTGTTGGGAGACTTTGCATCAAGTCACACAGAGCTACTGGTGGCCTATGGTGCATACTGATGTCACAAGCTATGTTTGGTCTTGCGATGTCTGTGCCCAGGTCAAGAGAAAGATGCTGAGGCTACAGGACACTTACCAACTCCTGAGTGGCCATGCAAAATTATTGCAGTGTATTTTATTGTGGACTTGCCTGCATCTCAGGGTTGTACAGTAGTGCTCATGGTGGTGGACTTGTTTACCAAGGTGGTTATTTTTATTCCACTGAGGAGCAGCCCCTCAGATGGCACATTTGTTGCTGCAGCATGAGTCTTATTGCCATGACAAATTGTGGGGCCCAGTTTTCTGCCTGGCTCTGAAGGTGCAACTCTTTGTTTCCACCCCATATCACTCACAGTCTGATGGTCAGAGGGAGCAGGTGAACCTGCTATCCTGGAGCAGTATCTCCATCGTTGTATTATTTACCACCAGGATGAGTGGGTCTCCGTTCCTGTTGGCAGAATTTGCCTGTAACACTAGTGTCCACTCTTCCATGCAGCAGACCTTTTTGAATCCACAGTGTGGTTTTCATCCCTGTTACCACCCAGCTACTCCAGTGTTTGTCCAGGGGCTTTCTCCTGCAGACTCCCTTGAGTGGTTGCTGCATGTATGTTTGTTTCTTTAAGAGCAGATGGGAAAAGCAAAATATGATCTGGCTAGATATATGTGAAATATTTACATTGCAGATTTAAAATTCTGAATATTTTCTTAACTTTTTATAAGACCCGTATTATTTTCATGGAAAAATTCCACAAAATCATAGAACGTCATCTCATTCCAAGCTATTTTCAGAATGCAAACATGAAGTTTTGTGATACTTTACCTCAAGTCAATATGAGAGAGATAAATATCAAGTACATTAAAATGCATTAAGCAAAATTGCAGGAAATGTTATGTAAGTTCAGCATTGATCTTGTGATTGTGACAGATACACTTGACCCCTAGCTGTACTTTGGTTCAGGCTGACTAAGGAGCAACAGGCCTCACACCCTGTGGTCAACCTGTGAGCTGGAAAGCTCCTGGCTCACGTACAAGGGAGTGAAAGTGCCTCGGAAAAATTTTTCAAAAGGTGGTTTCAAAACCCAAAATGCAAGATAACTAAAGTACAGAACAAGATACCAAAGCTAAAATGAAGACATCTGTCTTCTATACTATTAATGCAAGATAACTAAAGTACAGAACAAGATACCAAAGCTAAAATGAAGACATCTGTCTTGTCTATACTATTGACTAGCAGCCAACTACTTCACTCTATAAATAACCATCAGGATGGGCCTGATTTGAGCTCTCCCTGAATTGCAGCTGGACTGCATGCCAGGTGACTCTCCCCTTGAGCAGGGGCGCCTTTCAAGGTTTGAGATTCCTTACCTGAGACTAAGAGATCTTTCCTTACCCAAGGCGGAGAGATCCCTTACCCGCGACTGGATGATAAAAGGAAAGAAGGTGAGGCAAAGTTTGAATATTTATGTAATCATTTGGTAACAGTTTAGTCCAATTTCTGTGTTAGTCAGGTCTTTATCTAGATAGTATGTTATAAGCTAGCGTCCTCCAAATGTGTTGCTGTAGACAATGTTTCTTACCGTAGTATGTGCAGCCCTTTCAATTTATACAGAAGGAGATTTAACCTTCTGATAACTGTGTTTGTGTGCTGGCTTTGCTTTGGAAAATGTATGCAGTTCACAAAACAGACATGCGTCTTGATCAAAAAATCACTGTGTCAAGTTTTCTGGAAGCTGAAAAGGTACATTTCTATATTGGTCTGTGCACATGTCTATATCTATTGCTCCTTTGTTTCTCATATTTATTCATTAACCATTGGCAATGGGATACCATTAGAGACCACCTACTGGGCCAGAGGATTTTATACCACATGTAGTTCTTACACTATTAAATTCTTATTAAAATCAAAGTGAATTTCTTATTGAGAAAACTGCCCCAAACAAGTTTATTTTAATCATTTTTAAAGTGGTGTAAAAAATTCAGTGGGTGCTCTATTGTATGATAGGATGACCCTCTGTTCCTCAATACAAAGACTATCTCAAGAAAAATGTAGTCAAAAGATGTGAGCAGAACATACCACAAACTAGTGCCATAATGGGCTGGAGCACTGCTTTACAGAAAAACAAACTGACCTCGCTCCTGTGATCTTGTGAATTTTCACAAGTCACTGTGCTTTATGAAGATACAAGGCTCTTCTCATGTACAGTGCCTCAGAGGTCACAAGAAGGAAAGCTCACAACTCACTAATATGGTTCCATACTTTAAACACATTGTTTTCCTTGTCTACTATACTTGATAGAAACTGCTCTTCTGGTAGAGGTGCTTGACTAAAGCTGACCCAGACCAGGTATTGATGAACATTTCCTTTTTTAGATGAAAGTTGTAAGCCTCTGGAGAACCATGGATCATGGCTGGAAACCAATGGGGTTGTGTTGGATACCATCACTAGGAGCATCAGATGGCTGGAGAAGAATCTCAACAGCCTCAGAAACTGTCTGCTAAATCCAGGCTGGAAAGAGGGTGGTATGATGTCCAATAGATATGATCTAAATGAGAAAGGATGCAATTAAGTGTTTCTTTTCTCTGCTGGTGGTGGTGATTTGGGTATAGTGTTCATTCAGAAAGAAAAACTCAGGACAAATAGTCAAATCTGGTGAAGCTGGCAAAAGCAAATGTACATGTACAAACCTGAAGGAAACTTGAGAAGGTCTTCCTGGTTCAAAATGGGCAAGTATGTTTGGAAAGAGAATCTGCTTCATAAAACAGGCCTTGAACAGGTTAAAGTGTTGTCACAATACAATGTTTTAAATATCAGCCTGAGGATATACTTTGTTTACAGCTTAGTTTTAGGAAATTGAGTACATATTTTTTCCTATTTCCTTTTGTTCTATTGTTCAAATTAATTACTATTTTTGTCTTTTATGGTTTTGGTAACAGAAGAAAATGAATGTGATATTGCTAAAAGTGTTTGGGTGCAGGCTGAATTGTCTCAACTGGAAGGATGAAGAACACAGAAAATAGATTAAAAAGTGCTTCCATAGAGAAGTTACTTGCTACAGAGAAGTAGTCCAGTAGAAAACACATGACCATGGGTCAAAGGATCTTAATTCTACTTTTGGCTCTGTCATTGACCTGCTATACGGTTGTAGGTCAAATAATTTCTTCATTTGTCTCTTCCCATCTCCTTCTGTTGAGAAGATTTCACAATCTATTTAAACTTTCTCTTAAAAGCTTTCTCTGCAACAGTGGTCTAAAATGGACTCTCCTCTCAGTGGTAGTCTGAAAAATTCACTAGAATTGATAATGTCAGAAACCTGGGAGAAGGGTATACCATTGTTAACTCTTTTCCTACATAGCAGGTTCTTAATTCAGCTTCTCCCCTAGCTGAAATTACAGTGTGCTTCCTCACTTTGTTAATTTAGAATTTTCAAAATAGTTAAAGCACTAATAGGTGGGATAAACAGTGTACAATATTGTAATTACAGTAGTAGTTCCCTGTTCCCCCCTACTCCCATGTCCCACAGATCACTGAGCAGTATGTAAAAGCACAAAAAGACAACTGGTTCATTCAAGAACCCGTAGCACAAGCATTCTAGAGGGCTTTCATTGTTATGTTGCCTTAAAGGCATTTAGCCAACAAAATATCCTATACAAGCCATTCAAGTTAGTCAGGAGTTACAATGCTTTGACTCGTACTTTTAAGATTACTAGAAATTAATATATTGAGGCTTTTAATAGAAAAAAAATGATTTATTCCTGTGAAAGCACACTCTCATGAAGCATACAGTAGCCTCAGACAATGGAATGCTAAGACTGTGCAGCTAGATTTTCAAAAATGTCTAAGGATTTTACACGCTTCAGTCTGGATGCCCAACTTGAAAACATCCTTTTGCCCAAGTCATGAGCACTACAGCTCACTTGGGGGTTTCTGGGAGCTGTGAGATGCTGTATCTGTCACTTGAACACACACTGTTATCTCTAGCTGGTTTTTACATTGTTATGTATGGTTCATCTTCCACATAAGCGTTGGCTAAATGCTTTCCTTCTTGAAGATCTTGGTTTTGCCAGATCCAACACAGAAACTGTGTTCTTTAGATCTTTTGCAAGTTCATCTGCTTTTAGCTTATCTGTAATTTCCAGCATTGGTTGGAAAGAGGTGGGAATCAGCTATTGTTCAGTGGCTGCATGCGATCACAGTCAGTCTCCTCTGCTGGAGAAGTGCTCTGCCACTAGCAAGTAAATGTAGGTGGCTAGTGCAGAAACTTACAGCCAGTCATTATAGCCAGTTCTCATTTGTATGCCCTGGAGAAAGCAAATTGCTAACAAATAAGGAGAAGTGAGGAGCTGCTCCCTGACAGTATCTGATACCTTGCACTTCCTATGAAGTTCAGGGTCCCAGAGTTTGACAAATGCTACTGTATACAGCAGTATTTTTCTTTACATTTAATAAGATGAAAATTTTACAACCAATTAAACCTCCTAATAGCTTTAATAGTCCTCTCTGGGAGGACTAGACAATATATTACTCACTGTCTGTACAAATAGGCCTGTTGACAGCTGTTCTTTCCACTTGGCCATTACCAATTTGGTCTGCCAGTTCTTGAATGAATACCATTGCCCAAGTGCTTAATGCAGCTCAGGTCCCACATTGATGCCATAGAGCTGACTGTCTTGAGGAGGCAGCATGCTCCCACTGCTTCCCAGCTGCAGCCTGACTTGTTTATGATCAGCTCAGATTTCTCTGCATGTAAATGCTTTGCTCTATGTGGGCATGCCCAGAAGCCTTTGCCGTAGAAAGAGCCCGTGTGAGGCAATGCTGTTATTAGATACCAGTGTCCTTTGGGCACACGCTCATCTCACACATCTTTTTGCATGATGCACAGCAGCACCTTGTCTGCTGCCTATGGAAATGTTTTTTTTTTTTTCAGTAGCCTTCTCATATTAATGTGACTGGTTTTGTTTGTAGTTTGTCTTCTCATCTGGCAGTCTTAAAGCATTATCTATGCTTGAAACATACTGCTGTGTATCAGTACTCAGTGATCCGAGGCAGTTGTTGAATGTGCAGTTGACTACCCCTGATATTGTTACATGGTGATTATATTACATATTCCTAGCATTATATCACCTCACAGCACACTGATGTTTCAAAATACATACTCTGCATTCCAGCCAGACACCCGACCAAGCATTGCTCTGTTCCAATACTGTGTGCATCTGGTGGTATTCATTAAGTGTTTTGTAAGATTTTCTCCAGACATGAAAAGTACTTTGAAAGTTTCAGCTACAACATAGTCTTATCAGCCTTCTTTTAGCCTATACTCTGTTCTTTTCCTTCAAGACAGTGCCATTTTTCAATGCCCAGAGAAGGTAGCACTGGTGAGTGCTAAAGTTCTTATAACAGTGAGTGCAAACAGGCTGCTGCACACACAACTGAAGTAATGTAAATTCCTCAGAAATAGGATGATAAGACTCTTAGATGTTATTCACAACCTTACATTTTATTTTCAGTAGATATGTACTTCCTAAGACTGTTGAAGTAACTATAACATCCCTGGCATCATGCTATTTGGTCATTGTTGTTGCTAATGTATCACTGAAGAAGAATAGAGGTTAGTGTGGAAAGTTCAAAGCTGTATGCTTCAGGTGAGTTGTTTTACATTCCCAGTTCTCAGGAGCTTGGTCCAAGGTTTCTGAGCTTAGGTTCTCTGCCTAGGTTTCTTACACTAATGAGGATAATGAGGGTGGAGAGAGTGGGATAGAAAGAATGGTATTTTAATTGTGATGGAGACTGATAAGTGCCAGACATGCTGTAGGTATTGTGGGAAGCTACCTAGGATGTTGCAACAGCAGGCTAGCAATTGCATATGCATACTTGCAGTTGGTTATTTTGGAGAATGATATTTTTTTCCTTTTTTTTTCTTTCTGGAAACTGAGTTGGAAATGTACTGTTGCAGTGGGGTATCCTAGTTCACCAAATCATGACAATTAAAATTACTGTGAAATGCAGAGCTCTGTTTCTCCTTTACCTAGCTGGCAACCGTCATATGTGCTGGACAGATTTTATTGCATTGTAATGGTGATGATTCTACACTTGGATAGAAGTCACCAGCTTGAGAACTGAACATATTCTTGCAATTAGTGTGCAGATATGTGTGTATCATTTCCAAGGTTTCATTTCCAGGGAAGGTAGCAATTTTTTTATTTCTCCATACCAGCCTATGGGAAAACTAGTCTTCAGTCTAGAAACTATGGAGTTAAATCCTTAGCTTTTGTAACTCATTGTAAAACTACTAAAGTCCAATAGAACTATGCCAGTGTACCCATTCATATCAGCAGTGTGGCCCATTAACACAAGAGTATACAGAGAGTCTTGAAAATTGGGGGCTTTCTAAAAGTTTTCAGAAATTGGTGCATTTAAAACATTGCAATAAAGGAATAAAAATAGACAGAGCTGGTTAACCCTGAGCCCTTGGGACTGACATTTTTTGTTATTTGATTCTCAAATAAGTTATACTTTACTTCTTTCTCTTTGAGTCCTGTGACAATATATTGTTTCACTGTATGACTCTGTCTTGAAGGAACTACTAGAGTGAAAGGTGCCAAGACAAAAAAGGGAGCACCAGCCATTTTATAGGAGCATAAGATCTTCAGTTAAATCCCCTCAGGAAAGCTGAACCACAAAATGACTTGTTTTTTAGTGCAAGGGCTTGTCAATACTTGAAAGGTGTTCCAGATTAAATTTCATTATTCACTACTATGTCTTATGCCCACAAATATTTTTTTGTGCATTATTGGTGCTTTAATAACTGGTAATTATTCCCTGCCTTTGGAGCCAGAGGTGTGGGGATGATGAATTTCTAATCCATGCCAACTTTTGCTATCTGACAGTGGTATCCCTCTGGTGAGCCACATCATTGCTTTTTAGCTATTTGGATTGTCTCTTTGTTTACACCTATACTATCTACTGGTCCAAAGTTATCCTGACCAAGTAGTATGCTGATTTTTAAATCAACATTTTTGTGCACCACACAGAACTATCTTTTCCAGTTGCCACCAGCTGCAAAGTTCACATACCTGTGTGTGTGAACATGTATCTTATCCATGACTATTTACTGCACTATTTTGTGACTCAAACTGCATTGACTTTCTCTGCAGAAGTCTTGTAATTATACTGCTACTCTAACAAAAAGAATCACATGAAATCAGTGTTTCTTATGAATGCAGTTGTGGAACAAATGTTTGGACAGAGACTTTCCAATGGACAGGATGTAGACTATAATTTTAATACCAGTAACAATTCTATAACTAGTTTCTCACAATACAAGCATAACTAGCATCAAGCAGCAGCACACAAGCCCCATTAAGTCCAATCTCTTGCTTAGAATGGATGACAGGAATAAAAAGGGGCTAAAAGCATTAAGTATTCCTTAAAATAGAGGAAATAAGAGGGGTTATATTAACCTCTAAAATTGTTTTCACTTTTTATTTAAAAACATAGCAGAGTAATTATAGTGTTTGAATAGAAACAATTATATGTCTTTTCAACATAGTGTTATCAGGTTATTTGTTACCTGCTGTTCTCAAAGATTTGTTTTTAAAGGAACACTGCCAACATGTGATGGATGGACTTTCAGTGAAATGAATAAAGCACCAGAAAATTCACCACAGGCAAGTGGAAAGAACTCTAGCTGCTGAATAAATGCTTAAATCACAGCTCAAAAACATTGGCAAGACTTTATGCTTTCTTGTTGCCTTGAGATGCTGTATGTTGGATTATCATGGTTTAAAAGATGCCACTGACATGTGCATCTTGTTTACCATATGCTGTGATCGCTATCCTGTTACATACATTATCTGACTGAAGGCTACATTTTCATAGAAAGTAAAAGCTCTACAGCCTTCTACACAATTTAAGACTATAAGAGAACATCACTAAAGAACATTATTTTGCTACAAAAGTATCATTCCCACTGTTTTCTTACATTTTTCTTTTATAATCCTCTTCAGATGATTGCAAGGGTTTTTGCACTCATGAAAATCTTGTGCAACTGGAATTAAATTAGGGGTGTCAATACTGAACGTTTCAGAGAAGTATGTGCAATAATATGCGTGTTCTGTAGCAGTAGCCTGACGATTCTACTATGCCTTGTGCTTGCTCCCGCTGTATGGAAGAAGAAGAACACATCAACTGGTATAGTACCCTATGGTATTCTGTGCTCTGTGAACATGCCTATCAGAAGCCAAGTTACCTATTTTGGATGATTCAGCAGTCTCCTATTTCCTAATTCAATACATCCATGATTCACATCACTTAACTTTGTGATACTAGCACAAAAATTAATAAATACATGATATTAAAAGCCCTGGTGCTAGCTTTGCACTGCTTCTGATAAGTGGCTGATAATTTCAGTTCATAGTTCTTTTGCAGTTTACCAGTTTGCAAAAGGAGAAAATAATACTAATCAGTTGCCTAATGGGGTACTTCAGAGACAAGCTGTGAACATGGATGACTTCTTAAATTCCACAATGTTATTATGGCTATAAAAAATAGGATACTTATGCATCCTTTTAATAACGTATTCATTAAGAATTCTCAAAATTCATGACTGTTGCTGTGGCTTTACTGCTATTGATATCATTTAATGTTGACTTCAATAAGAAAAAAGTCCTGCCAACCCTGAGTGCTTTTAAAAATGCTCAGCGTGGATTTATTCTGAGAAGATTTCGTACTTTATAGAGCTTCTGCCTTAGTGAATCAGTTTACTACCATTTTTCCCAATACAAGAATAGCTATTTTCAATCCTATAAAGTTTCAATTAGTAGTAGATAAGAGGAACCGACTGCTTCCTGAGCTGAGCTGAGAATGGAATCACTGGAAAGAGAGGGCCAAACCCATACGTGTAGAAAGCTGAAGAACTGAACCCTAAGGGGGAGATTACCATAGGCAGCTTACCTCTGGAAACAGAGGAGAATCTTCCTCTCTTCTTCGCCTCTCACTCTGAGCTGAGGTTTCTTAGCTGCATGTTCATGAGCCCTCCTTTCACTGATGTTACCCAGATCCTTTGCAGATTCTGACAAAACTCTGTAACCCAGAATTAAATTATCCACTGTTTTGCTGAATTAGTTTTCTGCCAGATTAGGCAGTTAAAGAGTTGAATCAGCCTGCAGAGGAATATAACAATCATCAGAGTTGGTGCAAGGCAAGTAGCGAGACCATGAGGTAAGTGTGGGCAGAAAGGAAGAGCTGAGCAGGGAAAATGACATTGCCATTTTGGCAAGTGGCAAGCTGTTAGATCTGCCTAAATCATCATGCTTAACTGTATTTGAATTTCACCTAAGGAAAAAGCAACTTTTTAATCATGCCCTGTAGCTTTCTGGCTGTGCCAGCATCTGCCACAAAAGCTGGCAAGTTACTTCTGTGCTACCTGGTGGATATATTAAAAGTACATGATAATTTCTAGCTAGTACATGCTTAAACCCCCCCCCCCTCCAAATTAGATGTGCATCTTTACAGTCTAGAGGTGAGATACAAACTTACTAGAAATATTCCAAGAGAAAGAGAAAAATACATTGATTTAATTTCAGGACCTGGAAGGTTTTACAGTAGTTTATTTATTTTTATGACTTATACAAAACCAGCAAAGCAGGAAGAGAATTCAGAGGCAAAATGTCTATACTACAATAAAATGTTCTAATGTTCTAATCCTGTCATGACTCTTCCTTCTTAGAATATCTCTGAGCTTGTTTTTTTATCTGTAATGTAGCACTGTAATCCATCTAGAGGCTCATGCACCACTGTCATTTAGTTCTGTGTGGCTCCTGAGAATGGGACTGCAGTTGGTATCCTGCCAAATCCTTGTTCTAGGCCTTGGAGAATAAAAGATTTGCTGGACTCTAAGAAAATACACAGTTAAACAATTAAAGTAAATAATTTTGAGAGCAATGGAGTTAAATGGTTGTCTTTGTATATCTTAACTTACTGCAAATTCTTGATAGAAACTTTTCTTGCATTAGCATCCTTAAATGCTCTCTCTCTTATGTACCTCTACATGCACATAAGTGTTCCTATGCAAGGATTCTATGGTGTATAGTTCACGTTGGAAATTTTTTTCTTATTGAGGCACTTATGGTACCTATCCTCTCAGATCTGTTTTCATCTAACTGGTAGAAATTTTATTGCCCTTGAGATGTTTTCCCTAAGATAAAAACAAGTGGTCTTGAAGTCTGAAAGAGACAGAGAGAGAGAGGCAAGGTAACAGTGTAAATTTAACTACAATCTATTCAAAAAGGAATGTAGATCTAGGAAGTATTGCTGAAAGATATGTTGTGTGACAACATAAAATACATAGCAATGACTCTTCTGTGGAAGCAGCTGCTTCTCCTAGGTATGGATACACCTGTAGAAATAGATAGATAAATAAATAGATAGATAAGGATATTTATTTTGTAAACACAGTGCTATGGATTGCTTGGGATAATACTCTGAACAGACAGTGGTTACCAACAGCTGTAGTTCAGGCTGGCAGGGGATGAGGGTATGATCAGATTTATGCAGTGTAGTGTGCACAACAATGAAACAATTTTAGCTTTAAATACAAAACCTTACATTAAGGAGGAAATTAACACATTAATCAGTAGTGTTAACTATTTCAGTCAAGGAATGAAGAGAACTTCCCCATTCCTTATCTCTGCTTAAGATTTAGGCACACATATTTGTTGGGGCAATTTTCTTCATCTCCTTTTTAGGTTGTCAGCCAAATGGCTCACCAGTCCCACACCCGATTCTGAGCTACCTCTGACATGTTTTAGTAAGACTAATGAAGTAACTCCCTTGTCTTCAAACTCCTGGCGTCCTGGCAACTTCTCAACTACAAAGCTCCACATCCTATTACAGTGTAGCTGCTTCTTATGTGCAGATCTGGCTGAAAACAATTGGAGACTTTCCACTGTGTCAAAGGCACCCAAGTGTCTGCCTGACACTTGTAATGTTCATGTGGCCAAATCTCTGTTCCTCTCTCCTGAAAGATGAACCGGAACAAAGAAGGTCTGAGTCATGTTTCCTGCTGTTTAAAAGCTGAAATATCTCAAGCATACTATAGAGAAAGCAGGTCTTCAAAGATGAGAAAGAGGCAGGCTTGCTACCAGTCATATTTTACCCCATGGAAAAGACTCAGTTAAGATCTTGCCGAATGGATGCTGCCAAACAAAAGTGACATATAAGCCATTGCAGATGCTCTAAGGATATATTTAGAGCTTTGAGCAATTAAAGAAATATTTTCTTCTGCATCTTAAAAAAAAAGAAACCAACATTGTCGTAATAGTTGACTTAAGGCCTGAAAAAAGAACCAATTTAACATTCTTCACTTGTATCAATCACTCATACCACTAAATTGTAACTAAAACCTGTATTTTATAGTGAAAAGGATCTGTAACGTTTGGACCAAGATTTTTTTTATCATATTGTAGAAATTTTAGTTTTTTAATAACTCCAGCAAAGCTGGAGCTTCAATTCTCTTCAATTCTGTTCTAAATGATGTTATGCAAAATTACACTGAAACCCTTATTCTTCTAATATTGGACAGATGCAAATAGGTGCTACTGTGAAATGACCTCTATACCTAACTTCGTCTGTATGAATAGTTCCCATTGTATTCTCTTAAAACTTGATTTTAATAGGAAGATCCAGATATGGAAATTTCTGCACATGTAATGGAGCATGATCTTATATTGGTGATAATGAAGAATGGTGAAGAAAGCGATGAGGAGATCAAAAAAAGTTATTCAGGCCTCTCTGCACTCCCTGCATCACACTGTGTAGGATCCCAGCACTGCAGAGTCAGCTACATGGTTATTAATGTTTCTTTAATATATTTAAATATAGGCCAGGCAGGGTCAGTGCTTTGAAAAGAAAGCTCTCAGGACATCTCATGCTATTAAAAGAAATGCTTTACTGATTTAATAACATAAGTTTTTATTTTGAGGATGGGCTGTTGTCATATGTTAAGGAGTGTTTAACACATTGGTGAGTAAATAGTCATTAAAACTCACCTAGCTCTGTGCCCAACATTAGGGCTAGTATTAAACTCCAAGTACTTAGTGTGAAACATAACTATGACCTAGTTTACAGGGTTGTCAGTGTAACCGTTTGAAACACTTACACTAAGGTGTGACAAAGTGCACTTCCAGTTTTATGAAACAGTGAGAACAGGTACAAGTCTGGGAATAGGGTCTGAGCTCTTGTGGACCTCTGAGCTCTGTGCCCAACATTAGGGCTAGTATTAAACTCCAAGTACTTAGTGTGAAACATAACTATGACCTAGTTTACAGGGTTGTCAGTGTAACCGTTTGAAACACTTACACTAAGGTGTGACAAAGTGCACTTCCAGTTTTATGAAACAGTGAGAACAGGTACAAGTCTGGGAATAGGGTCTGAGCTCTTGTGGACCTCTGCCCCCCCTCTCCTCCCCCCCCCTCCCCCAAAGAAAAGTTAAACTTAGATTTCTTCTTTTTTGGAAAAAAAATAATAGGGGACCTAGTTTACAGGGTTGTCAGTGTAACCGTTTGAAACACTTACACTAAGGTGTGACAAAGTGCACTTCCAGTTTTATGAAACAGTGAGAACAGGTACAAGTCTGGGAATAGGGTCTGAGCTCTTGTGGACCTCTGCCCCCCCTCTCCTCCCCCCCCCTCCCCCAAAGAAAAGTTAAACTTAGATTTCTTCTTTTTTGGAAAAAAAAAATAATAGGGTGTTTAGATTTTGAGTTGTTCAGGATTAATCAACTCCCATTTTCCTCTTTTCCAACAATCAGTGGTTAAAATTTTCCCAATATTAAAGAAAAAAATGGTATTTAGTCACGTGATAGCGTAAGTGTAGTGGTCAGGGAGGAGGGAACAGGTAAGGCAGCACTAAGGCTAAAAATAAAAAATTAAGGGTAAATCGCGACGAACGGAGGAGCACAGTGGTGAGATGCAGGCAAAGCTGGCCTGGCCGGGCCCAGCGGTATCGCCACGGCCGTCAGGCGCCCGCGGGGCCTCAGCGCAGCGGGCCGGCGCGCCCCAGAGCCACACGGACGCCTGCGGGGCAGCGCCCGGATCCCACTGCGGCCGGGTCATTCCGCTTCTGCAGCGGCAGGGCGGCGGCCGGCATTCGGCTGACACGCCCAAAGTAGCCCAGACGAGCAGAGGGCAGGTGACCGACATCCTGACACTCGTTCCTCCGCGGTTTGGAGAGCCGCGCTGCGCGCTGCGGCCGCTCGAGCGCCTGCCCCGGCCTCCCGGGCGTGAGGCGGGCGGGGAGGCGGGCCTGTGTGAGGAGTAGGCGGTGCAGCGTGGCCCAGCCGGGGCGACAGGGAAGCAGGCGCTGAGGCCCGGGCAGAAGATGGTTCGTGCGGGTTCGCTCCCCTGAAAAATCTGCTGAGCAGGGAGCCGCGGGCTGAGCCTGCTGTGCCCCTAGCCGCTGGAGGGCGGTATAGCGTCGGCAGGCAGTGGCTGCGGCGTGAGGGGCCGCAGCAGCCCGGCGGAGCCCGAGGCAGCGCCCGTCCTGGGAGTATGCGTCGGCAGGAGGAGGAGTGAGGAGTCGTGGCTGCGCCTCCGCGTCGTCTTCTCCCCCCTCGCCAGGGCTTCGCTCTCGCGGCCTGAGGGCGGGCGCCGGGAGGAAAATGGAGCCCGTGCCAGCGGGCGCACCCCGAGCTGGCGGCGGAGCCTGGGCCGGGGACGCGCGGCCTCCCCGCGGCAGGCCTGCTTTCTCTCCTGGCAGAGGCGCTCCCGGGCGGCCCCCCCCGCGCCGCAGGGCCGGGCGCAGCTCGGGCTCCTGGCAGGAGCTGCTTGCTCAGAGGAATAGGGGAGGCTTCTTAGTCTTGCAGTCCGCGGCTTGGAAATTACCTCAGATCTTTTTTTATTTGGGTTCATTAGGCACACATATCTTTAACTAGGAAGGTGAGAGGAGGCTCCCTTTCATTTTCGGTACTGTTGCGCTTTTTATTGCCCGGCCGTAGTCTCACAGTGGCAGAAAACGGACGCTACGAAGCTGGGGCAACTTCTACACCAAGGTGTGCTCTCGGTATGTATTGCTCCGAGGAAAGAGCCTTACATGTGTCCGGAGTGCCAAAGCCATCATGACTCTCTGATGGGAAGGAGGAACCAGACCCTCTGTTTATGCCTGATCGAGGCACTCTAAACTGTCTCCTCTCATCGAGGGAATGGAGCAATAAAATACAGGAGGATCTAGGGTGTTTGAGGGTGTTCCTGGAAGCCAGAAAGCTTTCAGAATTGTCCGTGCATTGACAGAAGTGCTTAAAATAACGATGTGGTTGCAGCTTTGAGATAAGCATACAGGAGCGTTTGTTGACATCGTGATACAACAGTGTGTGTGCGTCCTGCACTTGTGACTGAAATGAAGTCATGTGAAGTCCATGTAACTACTGCCTTTGTATTAGTAACACGTTCTACCAGTCCAGGACAGAGGAAGAAATGAAGCTCACAGCTCAAACTGAAACTAAAGTGTGTTTGGTTAGACACAAAAGCATAGCCACATATGGAATTAGGACAAGATACAGCCTTCCGTTTGAAAATGCAGCGCTTTTATTGCAGGTGGGATTTGGTTTGTTAAATGACAAGCATGCTGGGCAGCCATAGCTAAAGCATGAGGTCGTTTGCTGCATTATATTTTAACTCCTCAGTGACTTGCTAATTCAGAGTACAAAACTTCTGCCAAATTCAGAAAAACCTCATGCAGTAAAAAGTAAATTTTCTCTTTCACTTGAGAAATATATTGTCACTGCCTTGTGCTTCCTTCTTCTCAAATACACTAAAAATTCTCTATCCTTTATATGCTGTTTTTCGAATCTGAAGGTTATGAGCTCTGGGCATATTTTGTTGGTTTAACTAGCAAGATGGACCTTTACTTTTTTTTTTTTTTCTTTTTAAATTACACTGCTGCAGAGGGGTTTTTTTGTCATGTTAAAGTTACAGTTTGTACAAGCAGTTGATGTTCTGATTTTGTACTTAATCTTGGCCTTAGTAGAAGATCTTTCAACTACAGCTTATTACAATCATAGGGTTGTAATCTGCATTCCTGTATGCATGGTAAAAAGACCTTGGCTTTAATAGTAATGCAGTTTTGGGGAGTTTTTTTTTTAGGTCATCTTGCTAAGTTCATTCCCTTTGAGTGAGACAACCATCATGTTGCTATAACTTTAAAAGTCTGTTTGACGTAATACTGTTACTGCATTGTGCAACAAAACATTAAAAAAATTCTGCTCTTTATCCATGCAACTGGAAGAAATGGTGGTGTGGGCCTGAGCATACAGCTCAAAGGTACTTTGTGCTGCTACTGAGAAGCGATGTTCGTGCACAGAGCTTCCTAATTTTGTTCCCTGAAATGAAAAGCCTGGAGATGATGGTGAGACCGTTTGGAAGAAAATTTGGAGCTGAAGCTGGTCAATAAATTTCCTCCAGAAAGCCGGCTCTGCTGGAAGGGACACTAAAGAGAATGTGCAAATACGAGAGCAGAGATGTTGCTCGTTATTTTGATGATCATGAGGCATGTTTGGTGCTCAATAGCAGCTGCTAAAATCTGAAGTGAAGAGGATGCTTGCACTATTGGCTTTTTGAATAGAGTTTTCATTTCCACGGCTGGTGATCTGGGAGCTTTTGTGGGCATCAAATCTTTCAAATAAACTGTGCTTCATGGTAACTGAGAAGTTTTTTGTTTTGTCTTATACAGTAGTAATGAGTTTTGTTTGTGAGTCTGTATGTTGATTTCCTGTGCAAAGTGCTGTGTAAATTCAGAGGAAAAGACATCTATCACCGGAACTTTACAATTACATTTGTAGCTCTTTGGGGCTTTTACCCTTGTAAAACAGAGGGAACAGACTGAATCTTAAGAGTCTCCAAAAGCATTTCAGTTGGATGCAGAACTCTGATGCCCATTTGTCAAACCGACAGGAAGACAATTTCTTGTTTTACTTTACTGATGTAGAGCTGTGTCAGAATGGATATGTGTCTTAAAATAGTCTTTAAAGCAGCAAATGCACTAAAGTGGCTATGGAAGGTCACTGTTTTTCTAATTCAATATTTGGTGGTGTTTTTCTTTTCTTTAAATAAAAGCAAAAACACAACCATAATTCATTTGAAAAGTCAAAGAAACCACCCTTATCCTTTCCTTGAAATGCTAGTGGGTGTGCTGAACTCTTTTTTGTTTGAATAGTTTCTCCGGTGGAAATACTCAGATAACCTGAATAAAAATATTTAAGATTTGCGTTTTGACTTCACCCTCCCCACCCCCCACCCCTGTGCTGGAAACTTAGGTCCAGTCTTCTTTGGAGATCTCTGCTATGCCTTCCCTCCTGCCCAGGAGTTTAGTTGGAGATAATGTGTGAGGTCTGTGGCTCTGGAAGAACAGTTAACTGCAGATCTATTTTTAGGGCCTGGAATAGCTGAGTTAATCATAGAATCATAGAATATCTTGAGTTGGAAGGGACCCATAAGGATCATCGAGTCCAACTCCCTGCTCATTGCAGGACTACCTGAAACTAAACCATATGACTAAGAGAGTCGTCCAGATGCTCCTTGAACTCTGACAGGCTTGGTGCTGTAACCACTTCCCTGGGGAGCCTGTTCCAGAGACCAACCACCCTCTCAGTGAAGAACCTTTTCCTAATGTCTGATCTGAACTTCCCCTGAAATGTTATAAATGTTATAATTTAATAAATGCTTTAGAAATGGTTACTGGTAAGATTTTATTTTTTGAGACAAATTCCTTTATTTTAATTGACTGTTCATAATTTGAGACTTTCCAGAAATATGAATAATCAAAGTGTAATTAAAAGTGCATGGAAGACTTCCTTGTTGTTGCATATAATTTTTTTCTCTAAGTTTTATGATCTCAAATTCCTCTGAAGTGAGAACTGCAAATTAATGAGCAGAATTTATTAATTCTGACGAGTCATTTGTTATCTAAACAGTTTCACTAAAACAACCAAAAAAAGTGAAATACTGACTAAAGGGGATACGTCATGTAATTGGGGGCATCTTTCCTTTGGAAAATATTAGAAAATATTTTGCAAGCCTTTTGCTTTTATTTTTAGATTGTATGTGTTTCTGAAAGATCATTTCACCATTTCCTGTTTAATACATTAAACATAGAACTTTTCCGTTTGAGATGAAAGAAAAAGGTAGAAGTGAGCTATTACAGTGTTACTCACTTAAGACAGGTGATATGCATAAACAAGTAACTGCAGAAGGGATAACTTTTGATGATCTGCTGAAATGCAAATAACGTTCACTTTCACTGACTTTCTTGAATCATTTTTATCCTTTTTTTTTACACAGCAAATGGAAACTTTGAAATTAACTACATAACTAAACTGATGAACAAAATAAAAAGGCTCTCATGGGAAGAATTGTGTTTTTTTGTTGAAGATAGAAATAAACAAATTTAGGTAATGTCATTTACAAAATGAAAAATGTCATTTGCAAAATCTAGTTATTTCAGCTAGTTCCTGTCAATTCCAAAATGTTTTCTTTGTGTTAGTTTTGTTCAGTATATAAGTGTATTGGAGATAGCAGGAACATGTTCTGTGTGCATAGCCTAAGTCTATTGGGGGCAACAGGCATACCCTTAACTCAATATTGTATACTGTTGTGTCATGGAGCAGAAGGGTTCCTGTTTGTTTTGAACTGTATTTTTCAGTCCTAAACAACAGACCAAGTAATCTGTTTTGGTAAGATGTTAGATAAAAAAAATCTAAGACGTCTGTTCTCAGTGTCCTCCCTCCCCTCCATGTTTTGCGTATCACAGCATTTTACTTTAGTCAAATATTACTGACAGAAAAAAATGCTGATGGCATCTGTTTCTAAACGTGAGTTTTATGTTGTTCAAGTGCATGTTGCTGGATAGTGTTGTTCCACAAAGCCATGTTGTAGCATCTGTATCTTCTGTTCCTGTGTCAGCTAAGCTAAACAGGAACCTGTTTTGTCCATGACCTGGGTATGTATTTGCTTTTACTGCATTTCTGTGAACTTCCCGTCTACCAATGGATGCTCAGAAATTAATTCAGTAATTTGGATGCAGTCTGTGTAGCTGACAGAGCGATCATCCCTCTACTTCCATGCTTTCTTTTGCTGGCGCTTTACAGTACAAGCTGGGATCTGGGTGTATTAGCAACATATCTGGAACAGAGTATTCCAGCACCTGTTATAAAGTGAAAAGCAATTTGATGATCAGAATAATGAGGGAAGTAGATGAACATATGAAGAGAGAAGAGAGAAAGAACTTAATCTGCTTGAAATGTTTTCTTCTGGCATGACCAAATACTGTGAGTTGGAAAGAGACTGAAAATCTCTTTCCCTGTTAAAACAATGTCAGAAGATCAGTGTATAGATGTTCACCATGGATTGTTTGTTAGTATTTTTCCACTAAGGAGATGGTATTCCACTTGTAGAATGAATGAAGCCACTAAGTATCTGCATGATATCTCATGAGTCAAAAATGTTGAAAGCTTATGTTGACCTCAGTATCCACCTGTAAAAGTATTCAAGGACTGTCTTGTCATCTTTTTTGGGAAGATGATGCAAAGTCCAGCAACCGTGTTTGACAGTTCTGAGGTTATGTGCAATGTACTATATAAAGCCGCATAATGACTGCCATAGAAAGTGTTGAAAACTAATAAAAGCTAGGATAAAACCACTTCTGTTTGTTTAACTAATCAGAATATTTTTTTCATATTTGATGGGCATTAGTATAATAATTACCTATGAAGAAGCTGAATTTACCTTTATTTAATGCATGTCTGATTTCAGTAGTGATGAGTTCAGCTGCATTCAGAGAATTAAAGTTTTCCTTTTCCTCCTTCATTCAGTGATTTGAGTGAAGGAAGCGCAGTGAATTTCCAGCTCTGCTGGACAGTATTTTTTTTTTTTTTGTTAGGTACAAAAGCAAAGATTGTGTAGAAGAGCAAAAACATTAAGATTTCTTTATGAGTGAGAGCAATATTATTCCTTTGTCTGTCAGAGAAATTTGTATGCATGGCAGCTACTGCTTAGACTTCTGTCCAGCACTACCTTAAAATAACATCAAATTAACTTTCAAAATACACCAGCATTTTTTGTGAGCTGGGTTTTAAGTGTCTGTAAGTGTTTTAAAGAGTACATATGTACCTTCTAATAGCTGTGTTTTGACTATTTTTGATACTGCTTTAAATAGTGGAAGTATATTAACCTTAAATTGTAAGAATCACAAAAAGATTGTGTACCTTGTAGCCAGGAAGAAAGAAGGAGAACAGATGGAGACTCTTGAAGGAAATGGGGAGGGTGGAGGGGAGGGAACAGCTCTGGAAAACTCATCCAGTTGATCAAAGAGACAGGAATTTCAGGGTAATACGGTGTGTGGGTTCTGCTCAGTTTGCCTCCCTGGGGCACAGCTGATGTTTTATTCCATCATGAGGGTTGTCTCACAAAAGGCGTTCAAAGAAGATCTCTGTGCCCAGTTCTTCTATTGGATTATTCAGGGTGTGTAGTAATGTACTGTAGCAGTGGTGGTCTTTACTACAGCTAGTGAAGAGTGAGAGGGAAGAATCCTGATTCCACTGAAGTGTGAGACAGTTTTGGTGTTTTGATTGTTCATGTGGAGATAAGGTGGTTTTTGGTTTGGGGATGTTTTTTTCCCACCAAAGCTCCCAACAAGCTGTTTGGAGGAGTCTGTTTCACTGTGCTTTAGTAAGCATAGCTGAGTGCAGAGAGCTTTTCTTGGGTTGTAATCACTCTTTGACATTTAAGGATCGATTCTGCAAACACTGGAATTCTTGTGTAACAGCACTTCCGTCACAGTGCCATTGACTTTTATGGGGAACCAGTTAAAACTAAGAATGTGTCTAATTTACCTACTGCTTCAGGGCCTAACACTGCTTTTTATTTAAGCCTTTCTTTTGTATAAAATCTGGCAATTTCTTCTGCAGTAATAATGAATTCTTAACACGTCAATAAAATCACTTGTAAGTGTTTTTCATGCATGTAAACCAATCTTTCTGGAAACAGCCAGGCTTGTATTTCTGGGATTCCAAAAAACTTCAGAATACTTTAGAAGCCTGATTACTTCTGAGCTGTAAACCATTATAAGAGAAAGACAAAGAGCAGTTTTTCAGAAAATGGAACTGTTAATACAGCATGTGTAAGCTGTCAGTTTTATTATACAAATTTGTGCTTTTTATCATTGATGGAGATATTAATGAGGCCTCGGTGTCTCCTTTGGCACAACTGAGTGTTCATAAGTGTGAATACTTTTACGTAAAGTACTATTTTACAAACAACTGGAAAATAATTAAAGGAGCCATTACAAAATATGCACTTTAGCAATTAAAGATACAAATGAGAAGAAAATAAGAATTAATAATGTTTAAAAGCATACAACCTGTTAAACTTTGAACAAATGAAAAACAAAGGAAACAGATTAAATCTTCCTTTGTATCTATCTTCTGTTATTATAATACTGTGATGCTACTATGACGGTGGTCTGCATTGCAGTGGTAGGAATGCTGTGTTTCTCCTGCATTATGTACACTGATTAGGCTAGCAAGCTCCATCAAAGCAACTGACTTGCTGGCAACTCTATTGTTTGATTTGGCAAAAGTTCAGGCTAGTGTTGTGCTGAGGGATGGTGCCTGGAACACAAGAGGCTAGACTAAATGTTAAAATGCAGGAGGGTCAATATCGTTTATAGTTAAAAGTTCTTTGTGATTGTTTTTTTCACCCCCTATGTATACATAAAGCAGTGAAACCCATTCGTGTGGAGTACCTAAAAGAACAATATGTAGATTCTAAATACTTTCTTTGCCAAACTTGGGTGCTTTTCACAGAAGGAGTAGGCCATATTGTGGTACCTTTTCATCCATTAAAATTGTGGAATTAAGATCAACAAAGGCAAGAAAACCTCATGTGTGGAGCAGAATGGAACTGTTATTATGAGGGGTTGCATCATTGGCAGGGCTATGATCTACAGAAATTCCTCTTTTCTAAATAAAAATTAGTGATTAAAAATATGCTTTGTCTAGAGAGGAACCAAGGGTTGTCTTTTTTATTTCTGTTGTATCTTTTCCTCTCATTTTGCTATTTTCTTTCTTTTCCTGGTAGCAGCATATGTGTTCTGAAATGTATATACATTCTAATAACAGTGATGTGGCCAAGGATATGTACATTGCTGGGCAAAGCAACCTAGAGTACTCACAAGATCAAAATAGCTGCCTGTATGCACAGCTTGTTGATTGGAGCTCCCTCAGGGTTGGCTCTAGAGTGACCCTGCTGATATTTCTGCAGAAACCTTTCACAAACCCTGCGGGGCATGTTCATCTGCTGTGTACATCGGTCTGGCACTCTGTGCAGTCTGCAGCTCTCCCACTTGCTTTTTCCATGGTGAGAATCAGTGACAGAGATGATCCCAGGGTACCTTCTGAAAAGCGTCTGGTATCTGAGCTGCCCCGCCCCCATGGTGGTGGTTGTAATAAAGCTGATTTCAAAGCTGATATATGGTACCTGGGTAGGGTTTTGGAGCAATTTAGATCTCAGTATTTCTTGAGCTACCATGCAGGCACACTGCCACTTCCTTCTCTATCAATGTCCTTTGTCTTGTTATGTAATGAGACTGGCAAAAATTTAGGGAGATGTATTGTTGCCCTGTTAAGACCATATAAAATTTATTGTGTTGCGAGTCATAGGCAATAACCTTTAGACATTATTGCTTCTGTGAGCTGAAATACCAGTTATAAAGCAGTGAAAATGCAATACTTGCTTGTGACTTACAAATGGTTTTGTATTGCATTATGACTGGAGTTGTCAAGTGTGTATTAAGTAACAATAGTAATCCGGAAGGCACATTGAGTTGTTTTTTTAGAAACTGTTCAAGATGAGAGGGTATGATAGTTCGAATTTATTGCTTTAAAAAAAAAAAAAAAAAAAAAAAAAAAAAAAAAAAAAAAAAAAAAAAAAAAAAAAAAAAAAAAAAAAAAAAAAAAAAAAAAAAAAAAAAAAAAAAAAAAAAAAAAAAAAAAAAAAAAAAAAAAAAAAAAAAAAAAAAAAAAAAAAAAAAAAAAAAAAAAAAAAAAAAAGACTAAGCAAGCATCAGGTTATATGCAGTCTGTCAGATTGTATGCCTGACAGTCTGTTAGATATTTTGCAAAGTTCTCTGAAATTTTTTCCTCAGAATAACTGGCACTGGCAGAGAAATCTTTTGTAATGTCTGCTGTGATGAGCCTGGTGTTTATCAGCCATGAAATCGATGGACAGATATAGTGAAGAAGATAGTCAGCAGTCCTGAATATGGGAGTTCAGTAGCTTGATAAATTTGAGACACAACTTCCTGCATGTCTCCAAGACTTGGGACCTTTTCATTAGATTCCTGTGGTTAAACGTCTTTTATCATTTTAATTGCAAAACATACCCTTGATCAGATTGGAAACAGGAAGCTAAAACCACATGCTCTAAAATTAAAGTTCAGAGCCCTCTTTCCCATCCTGTGTTTTGTTCAACCAGTGGCTGAGGATGGAACACTGGCTTAATGTTGTTGGGACTTGTACAAGATTTTCTCTCTCAGTAGTGCCCAAAGAGCAAAGCGTCATTTAAAACAACCTCCTGCTCTTCCCTTCCCTCCACTTCCCCCCCTTTTCACTGTGGAAACCTAACTTGTACCAGACTGAAATTTGAAAATATTTGGTAAGATGTGAATGGACATGATATTGGACCTGTGTTGGATATCAAAATCCAGAATAAGTTTGTACTGGTTAGCTTTAAATTCTCCAGTTATCTCCATTGACCTCCAGAGGAATAGTTATGAAGGAAGTAACTTACATTTTTTGCCAGTTGCATAGGTAGGTGTCGTGTTTTAACCTCAACCTTGTTGATGACATGAAAGTAAAGATTTGAAAAGACGTATCAGTAATAGTCTGGCTATCTACTTATAAATTTAACTGGTAAATGTTGAAATGTAATTGATCCATGTGGTTCTTCAGCCTGAGGTCCTGCCAAATAAAATGCAATTGTGCTTTCCTTAAAAATCAGGAAGAGACTTTCAGAAAACCTTTTAGAAGCACACAAGACTAATAAGCAGTGACTTACATGAGATTACACTCTTAGCTCCTGTTTCTTATGGCAACTTAAGGTAAGAGAGGGTCTTAAAATACGTAATCATATATTGTTTTAATTTCCATGATACAGCCCAATTGGCAGAATTTTGCTCCAGCGTATGTGCAGAAGCTCGCTATTGCAATATTTGATCTCACATTCATTAAAAAGACAAACAAACAACAACCAGCCAAACAGCAAAAGTAGACCTTCCAGTACAGGCTGAAGGAGAGGGAGTAGGAAGTGACCTTGTATGGCTTGGCACTTATGTTTCCTTGCTTATTTTGGATTGGAAAGCAGCATTTGTCCTCCTTTGCAGTACAGGAAAAACTATTCATTTTCAAGTTAGGATGGTACAAAAATTGTGAAAAAAGTTGTTTGGTTTTTTTTTTTCCAAACCAGCATTTGTTTTGTGCACTTTCCAGCCATTTGTTGTGACTTAATTGTGGAAGCCGTGATATGTGCTTAATTAGACAGATTCTTGTGAACCTCTACCAGTTAGATTACACTTAGCCTTATAGCCTTATTTGTGTCCTGAAATCAAACCCTTGCAAAGTGGTAGTTGTCACTAGGATGTACTTCAAATCATGGACAGACTTCATGTAGTGCCTGCCTTTTGATAAGAGCTTGCAGTAAAGTTGTACAGAGGGTCATCATATATGTTTGCATGTAGGTAATGACACTGCAAAAAGCAACAGAACCTGTCTTGGTTTTTACTACCACACCAAATGGAAGTGCCGTTACCTGTATCAGTGAAGGACGGTGACATCTTAGCTGAAACAGAAAACCTCCCACTTTAGTTCAGTGGGGTTGTTGTTTTACATAAGGCTTTTTGAGGTTTGTTCTGTCTGAGTTAGTGTGTGCCATTCTCCATTTTTTTGAACTTAAGTAATATTAAGAGGACTAGAAAATGCTGCTTTAGGATCTTTATCAACAGGAAGCACAAGTGGCTTTAATGTTTCTATTTTTTAAACGATTGCATTCAGCATATAAAAGTATATATGCATATATGTCTGTGTTTTTGATCTATTAAAAATGTGTATATGTAATCTTGCAGCATCATGGGAATTAAGGACATGTTGTTAGCCTACCTATTGCTTCTGTTCTGTCTCTAAAAAGCAGGCAAGGCACATGGATGATACACAGATTTTCGTAGCAGTACTTCATATTTCCTAATATTTCTTGGCTGTGCTTTTTTCTATTGGATTATTCCCTTCTGTCTTCTGAACTCATTAATTTAAGAGAGAAAGTGGTGACATCTGTCTTGTAGCAGCCTAACTTGTTCTTTTGCACCCCCAGCCTGCTTGCTGGCAGGACAGTGTGAGAAGCAGAAAAGGCCTTGACGCTGTGTAAACACTGCTCAGCGATAGCTAAAAAAATAGGTGTGTTATCAACACTGTTCTGTTTACAAATCCGAAACATAACACTATAGGAGCTACTATGAAGAAAATTATCTCTATCCCAGCCAAAACCAGTACACTGCCGAAGGGCGAAACTTGCTTCAAAACACAGCAATAGGAAACAGTGGACTGTAAAAAGAGACAGTTACAATTTTGCAGTGAACAGCAATTGCCTTTTTGGTGTAAAAAAGAACTAATTGTTGTATATAAATATGTATGCTTTATACACTTTAGCAGTGATTAATGTACTCGCTACTAACATGGGGCTCTGAATTCATGGACTCTATGCAGGTGCATACTAACATAATTAAAAGCTTCTTAAGGGGGTAAAATATGTTCTGGATATTGATTAAAAACTCCCTCTACGGACCTCAAATTCAGATTTGATCTGACTGGAATAGTAAGGTCATCACTTTTAAGTCTGTCTGTTTCATTAGATATTCACAAATCAAATTAGATATTCACAGGGGGACATTTGCAAACTGAGCCGACATTTGCAAACTGAGCCTGCTCTTCCGATACTGGATTCCTGTGGGTCTGTCTTGTATTACTGTTTTCAGGAGGTACTTGCATATCTGCTTTATTATTTGAATGTTAATTTTGCACCATAACTGAACTAGTAATTTTTTGTTGTTTTATGAGCTGCTATATCAACAGCCCTTGATTGTAGGTATTAATTCCTGTGGAGCCAATTAAAATACTTCTAAGAGAGTATAGGATACATGTAAGCCACTATTGTGAGTAAAATCCCTAAGCTTTTTTGAAATTATTCGAGCTCACTCTCTAATGTCCAGTTCTGAATGATTTCTGTGTCTTCTGCTTCTCTGCCTAGTGATTGAAAACCACATACAGCTTGAAAATTCAGAATAGTGCACGTAATATTTCTGCAGATGTTTCCATCCAAAGCAAATATTTACAGCCATGCTTTGGTCTTATTTATAATGAAGAAGTCGGCAGGTGCTTTTAATAGGCCCATGCAATCTCATGTACAGCTCTAATTTTGATCATATTTCTGTCTGGGTAAAAAACATAATTCTCAGAAGATTCTGTTTGTTCATGATTTTCCGTCCACAAGTGGAAGATGTGGGCATGACCCTGCATTCAAATGAAGCAGTAATGGAAGAGCCACAGAGCTGGGAAATCTGTCAGACTTTTGCTAGCCCTTTATAAAGCAAATGTGTGTGTGTGTTTGTTGGATCCTGCTTGTCTGGAGAGGGGTGCCTCACCTACAGACACTGAACCTTTAGTTGTACCTGTGGAAATGTCATAGAAAGTGGGGACTTCAACCAGCTTGTCGTATGTGAGTGCATTTGGAACCTCTGCATCTTTTTGCATGTACAACTAGTAGTGCTGGGAACTGCAGTTTGTTGGCAGATTGGATTTTCTAAGATGATGTGTAACTTTTGGAGTGGGGGCATTCCAAGGTTTTTCTCAGGTGTTCTGTGCTTCCCTTGATTTTTGTTGTGGAGACTTTAATTCCCTCTGCCATCCCTGTGCCCCAGCTCCAAGGTGGTAGGTGAAATGAAGGCAAAATGCTTTCAAGTAGGACTTCTGATTTCCCTGCCATTCCACTGGCTAGTTGTCTCCTTGTTTCTAAGCCGAGTGAAGGTTATAAATGTATGTTTTCTTACTGTGGATAGATGCTGATTTTCTTGCTCAGAAGGAATTTGAAATGCATGGAACGATTAGGGACACATAGTAGAAAAGAAGGAAAACTTTAGTCAGAATCTTAGTGTAACTAACATGTTTGCTGATATAGGCTTTGTTTGCTGAACAAGCTTGTTAGAAAAGATAAGATGAGCCTTTTTCTTCCCTGCTGCCCCCCCCTCCAAACAAGTAATACAGTTTTTTATGGATGAGTTGTAGACAGCCCAAAGCATAACAGTGCAGGTAGTATTTTGCATTATAGAAGGAAGAGCTAAATTGATATCACAAGAAATAATGATCATAAACCAAGAAGTACCTGGTTTAGAGCAAGCTGAAAAGATTTTAAAATGAAAAGCTTGCCTTTTTAAAAATCACTGTGTTGTTGAATTCTATGATTTTTAATGTATGATCTACCTGTTGATACTTACCCACAAGAAGAAATAGTGTAATGCAATATTGAAGTGATGATAAAGAGGGACCTGAATTACTGCTCCAGCAACATGCAATTTTGCAGCCAGAGTTTTGAAAATATGGAGATTTATTTTTTACTTACATGGTGTTCCACTAATGAAGTGTAGTATCTTTCAAATATCAGATTTCATAAGTAAGTTTTCGGTTTCTTTTTTTTCCTGTAAATGTGTACACTCAGAGATTTGAGCATGTCTTGAATTTAAGAAGTTACGCTTCTCTTCTATAGGATCCATGTGGGGTATCACTGCATAGAGTTTTTCTGTAAACTTCAGGGCCAGAAATCCCTTAAGATGAGTAATTTGCTTTCATGCATACTCTGAATAAATACAACTTTTTGTTGAGGTTCCCCCTCCCACTTCCTTTCCTCTGTTGGGGGGAAAACCAGAAACATTACTCCTTGCCTGGCCCACTGAAGCATGAGGTTTTGGTTAGGGTTTTGCATAGGTTTCCCAATATATTCAGGAGTTTTGCATGTGATCATCAAGAATCTGTGCCAATGCCATTCTACTCTTTCTAAAAGTGACTTTCTGTGTCCCAGAGAGCTGTGTCTGTGTACTGCATATGAAAATAGCAACAGGGATTGTTTACTGACTATGCTGTAAGTCAATTGTCTATGGGCAAAATTTAAGAAATCCTGTATAACTTCTGTTGGGTGGTATTTTAGAAGAACAACAAAGCAATTTTGAAAATTAATGTTTGTTATTTAAGTACTTTTTTCCCACTTTGGAGGAAGCAATAAAAAACTTCAAAGTTGCCCTGGTTTTGGCAGGGATAGAGTTAATTTCCTTCCTAGTAGCTGGTACAGTGCTGTGTTTTGGATTTAGGATGAGAACAATGTTGATAACACACCGATGTTTTAGTTGTTGCTAAGCAGTGCTTACACTAGTCAAGGACTTTTCAGCTTCCCATGCTCTAC